>NC_143013.1:166546602-166856102 GCF_055824585.1 Amblyomma mixtum | reverse complement strand
CACTATTAAAGCATACTTCCGGGAACGTTGGTCTACACTCTTCGCTATTGTTTCTTTTTTCCTGCAAGAGTGCCATTCCCACGCGGCAGCCGTCTTGGGAACAGCATCATTGAAGGAAATGACGTTTAACGACTCTACGGGGTTGACGTAGCAGGAAGAAGGGTTCAATAAATCCATCCACCCGCTTCCTTTACCGGAACCGGCATTCATAAGTATGTATTCGTGAATGTGTGGGCTGTATTCGCTAGCAATGCCTGAGGAGCTAAAGACAAAGTCAAGATGTTACAGGCTAGCTGCGGAGATGACTACCATGCTTCTTCCTAAAACGCTGATTGTTTAGGTCTGTATTCTTCCGAACTAAAACCATCCAGTTGAAATTTCGCAGACACGGTCACAAGTTTCACTGTCTATAGCCCTCACAGCAACCTTTTCCTGTGCAGCAGAGCGTTAAACAATTAAGATGGTCAATAGGTTTTGGGGTAAGTCAAAAGAAAAAAAAGAAAATCAAAATTAAAAGAATGACACCTGGGGCAATAATATTCTTCCCACTGCATTGAACTCATCCGTAATCACGCAGCCACGTTGTAGTGACGGCAGTCCAGCGGTCAGGAAGACACCAAACAGTCTTGGAAACGAAGCACTTTATTTGGGCTGACTTGCACCCGCAAAAGAACTGAATCATTCGGCGGCGGCGTATGCAACGAACGTGCTCGTCAGTCGTCGAACTAAGAATGTCCGCCGCTCGCGGCATCGCTCAATTTAAAGCCGGCGAGGAATCTTCCAGATAACAGATCAAGATTATCTACAGTAATCTGGAAAAACCTAGATGCAGCCTTTCATGGCTGCAGTCAATCGAGATTAGTCTGGTCGCTTCTCTTGTCACGAACAAAAGTGATAACGACCCTTTCCTGCAGCCTTGAGCGTGAACAAACAAACACTACAATGATACGTGGCATTACCCCCCTTCCAAAGAAGCATCGTCTCGGTGCTTTAACATGAAAATAAACACGGAGAATGAAAACTTCGAGTTCTTTAGCGTTCATAATAAGGCTTCAGGCGTACGACATGGACGACTTCCGGGCGTGTGCGGCGTCGCTGAGATGCCTTCGTGCCGTCGGGGATGACTTCATAGTCGAGGTCACCGATGCGACGGAGAACCCTGTACGGGCCGAAGTAGCGCCGCAGCAACTTTTCACTCAATCCACGGCGGCGAACTGGCGTCCATATCCAAACACGATCACCTGGCTTGTAATGCGTGTCTCATCGGCGCAGATTGTAGCGTCGGGCGTCGGTGTGCTGCTGGTCTTGAATGCGAAGCCGCGCAAGTCTTCGGGCTTCCTCGGCGCGATGAAGGTAGGCAGCGACGTCCACGTTTCCTTCGTCAGAAACGTGCGGGAGCATTGCGTCGAGTGTTGTGGTGGGCTTCGTGCCGTATACCAGCTGGAATGGGGTAAACCTGGTTGTCTCCTGGACGGCAGTATTATAAGCGAAGATCACGTAGGGCAGAAGGGAGTCCCACGTCTTGTGTTCGGCGTCGATGTACATGGAGAGCATGTCTGCGATGGTCTTGTTCAGACGCTCTGTGAGTCCGTTGGTTTGTGGATGATACGCAGTTGTCCTCCGATGGCTTGTCTGGCTCTAGTTTAAAATGGCTTGCGTCAGCTCCGCTGTAAATGCCGTCCCTCTGTCTGTGATGAGCACTTCGGGGGCGCCGTGTCGCTGGTGAATTTGTTCGACAAAAAATTTTTCGGCTTCTGTTGCGGTACCATTAGGCAACGCTTTTGCTTCGGCGTATCGGGTCATGTAGTCGGTGGCCACGATGATCCACTTGTTACCTGATAATGAAGTCGGAAAGGGGCCGAGGAGGTCCATTCCTATTTGCTGAAAGGGCTTAGTTGGAGGTGGTATGGGGTTCAGGAGTCGGGCTGGTCTAATCGGAGGCGTTTTGCGTCGCTGACACTGACGGCACGTTTTCACATAATGGGAAACGTCGTCAGCTAGCCGCGGCCAATAGTACTTCTCCTGGATGCGGTGCAACGTGCGAGCAATCCCGAGATGCCCCGCAGTCGGCTCATCATGACATGCCTGCATAATTTCTTGCCTAAGATTCTTGGGCACGACAAGAAGATGTACTGTCCTGTTGGGCGCGAAGTTCTTCTTCAGGAGGACATTATTGTGAAGGCCGAAGGACGACAGTTGGCGCTTGAACCCCCGGGGAGGTGGTCTTGCCTTTCAAAGAATCAAATAGGCTTTGCAACTCAGGATCCGAGCGCTGCGGCTGCGCGAAACTGCTGGCTCTTACCGGTCCTAGGAAAGCGTCGTCGTCTTCCTCTTGCGGTGCTGCGTCTACGGGGGCTCGCGATAGGCGGTCTGCATCGCAATGTTTGCGGCCAGATTTGTAGACTACAGTTATGTCGAATTCGTGAAGACGCAGGCTCCAACGAGCAAGGCGGCCGGAGGGAACTTTCAAATTTGGCCAGCCAGCACAGAGCATGGTGATCGCTCACAACCTTGAATGGTCGTCCGTATAGGTAGGGGCGAAATTTGGACGTGGTCGAAATAACGGCGAGACATTCTTTCCCTGTCGTCGAGTAGTTGGCTTCGGCTCTCGACAGTGAACGGCTAGCGTACGCGATAACTTTCTCTTGTCGGCCATTTATCTGAACGAGGACCGCTCCTAAGCCCACACTGCTTGCATCGGTATGAACTTCGGTTTCGGCGTTTTCATCAAAGTGTCCGAGTACAGGAGGGGACTGTAAGCGGCGCTTCAGCTCGTTGAAAGCTTCCTCTTGCAGCCTTTGGCATTTAAAAGACACGTCAGCCTTGGTAAGTTAGGTCAAAGGTTCAGCGATGCGCGAACAGTTCTTGACGTATCGTCGGTAATAACCGCACAATCCAAGGAATCTGCATATGGCTTTCTTGTCATTAGGCTGTGGAAACTGCGATCGCAGCCGTCTTCTGGGGGTCTGGGCGAACTCCATCCTTGATTACGACGTGACCAAGGAACAACAGCTCCTCGTAGGCGAAGTGGCACTTCTCTGGTTTCAGTATCAGGCCTGAAGACTTGATCGTTTCCAGCACTATCCGAAGCCTTATGAGGTGGTCTTCAAAGCTTGAGGAGAAGACAACAACGTGATCTAAGTAGACGAGGCAAATCTGCCACTTCAAGCCTGCGAGCACCGCATCCATAACTCGCTGGAACGTCGCTGGGGCAGAGCAGAGGTCGAATGGCATCACCTTGAACTCGAAGAGTCCGTCTGGCGTGATGAACGCAGTCTTCTCGCGATCTCTTTCGTCGACTTCAATTTGCCAGTAGCCGCTCTTCAGGTCCATCAATGAGAAGTACTTAGCGTTGCATAGCCGATCCAGTGTGTCGTCGATGTGGGGGAGGGGGTAGACATCCTTCATCGTAATGCTGTTCAGGCGGCGGTAATCGACGCAGAAGCGAAGGGTGCCGTCTTTCTTTTTCACTAGGACAGCTGGTGCTGCCCAGGGGCTCCTTGATGGCTGGATGACGTCGTCACGTAGCATTTCCTCTACTTGCTTGCGCATAGCTTGGCGTTCTATCGGCGATACGCGGTAGGGGCTCTGGCGCAGTGGTCGGGTGTGTTCGTCGGTGACAATGCGGTGCTTGGCAAGCCGGGTTCGTCGCACCTTCGGTGCTGATGAGGAGCAATCGCTGCACCTTTGAAGAAGACTGCGTATTTGGTCTTGTCTGCTCCGGGGTAATGCCGGGTTGATGTCGAACGTGGGTTGATGGCCTTGGTCTGCTAGTTCTGCGGGTTGGTCGGGTAGGGCACGTACGTCTCTGATATCTGCCAGCTCGTCGAGGAAAGCGATCGTCGTACCTATGTTTAGATGCCGGTATTCTTCGGTGCAGTTGGTTAGCAACACCTGGGCTTGGCCATTTCGGATTTGGGCGGCTCCCCTTGCGACGCTCAGTCCTCGATCAAAAAGTAACTGGGTGTTCCCTTGGACGACGCCTTCGGCAGTTTCGATGTCTCCAGTACCTATGCAGGCGACGACACTTGATCGGGGCGGCACGCTCAATGCTTCGTCGAGGACGTTTAAGGCAATGTGATGAGTGGCTGTTGTCCCGGCAGATATGGCTTTGTCCGTGGAAAGCTTGATCGACTTGGATCGAAGGTCGATGATCGCCCGATGTTCATTCAGGAAGTCGATTCCCAAAATCACGTCTCGGGAGCATTTCTGTAGGACCAGGAAGGTTGTAGCATAGGTTCGCCCATTTACTGTAATTCTCGCGGTGCAGCGTCCTGACGGCGTAATAAGGTAACCACCTGCGGTGCGGATCAGCGGGCCATCCCAAGTTCTTGTCACTTTCCTGAGTCGGACAGCGAGTGGGCCACTCATGACAGAGTAATCAGGTCCCGTGTCGACCAAGGCAGTAACCGCGTGACCGTCGACCGTAACTTCAAGGTCACTTGTTCGCGTTCTCGTATTGTACGTTGTCTTCGGTGTCCGATCTCGGCTTCGTCGAATAGTGAGGCTGCGGTGGGCGTACTCCGAGGTTACTTGACTGGGCAGCGGTAAAAGTTTCAAGTCTGGCCGCGTCGTCGTCGTTGTCGGTGTTGTCGTCGGTGTCGTAGTTGAGGCATGGACTTGGGTTTTCGTCGATGGAGGATCTTTGTGCTTGCGCTCAGAAGCAACCTAACCTCCAGAGGCGGCTTTATTCAGTTTAACCTTCGGGGGCTGGCGGAGCATCCACGCACTGCGTAGCCTCGGCTAGGAGATACATAGCGCGGTGACGGCGGCGACTGGGAACGTGATAGGCGGCTGGGCGGTGAGCATTCTTCCCGACGCAAAAACTCCTCGATCTCGGCTGGTCGCTGGCCGGGTCGGGGTCGTGGGGCGTCGAAAGAGAACCCTCGGATGCCCATTCTTCTGTATGGGCAATACCGGAAAATGTGGCCGGCTTCGCCACAGTGGAAGCATAGTGGGCGGCGCTGGTCGGGAGTTCTCCACTCGTCGCATTTCCTCGGCTGTGTGCGACGCTTGTAGTAGGACGGGCGTGTTGGGGCGAGAGGGCGGTGGTCCAACGCAGCTGGCTGAGGGCGATAGGGCTTGCGTCCCGTCGTCGAGGGCAGGACGGCGCACAGCTGCGGCGTAAGTCATGGCTGGGGGCTGCAGAGGCTGCGTGGGTGTCGGCGTCACACCCAAGGCCTGTTGAACCTCGTCTCGGATGACGTCAGTGAGCGATGAAAGTTGCGGCTGCGTTCCCGTTGGCAGCAGTCGTCGGAGCTCCTCTCGCACAACTTGACGTACAACCTCCCGCAGGTCATTGTTGTTAGCGGTGTCCAGGCAGCTTGCTGAGAAAACGCGCTGCTGGCGGTCGTACTGGCAGGCTCGGGCATCAAGACTTTTTTCCACGGTGGTTGCCTCTTCGGCGAATTCCGCTACGGTTTTCGGTGGATTCCGTACGAGGCCGGCAAAGAGTTGCTCTTTAACTCCTCGCATAAGCAGCTTTACTTTTTCTCCTTCCTTCATGATTGCGTCGGCACGCCGGAAGAGACGCTTCATCTCCTCAGTCTACATTGCAACGGTCTCGTTTGGATGTTGGATGCGAGACTGTAGCAGCTGCTGGGATCTATCCTTTCGCACGACGTTCGTGAAGGTCTTTAGAAGCTGCTCCTTGAAGGTTTCCCATTTGGTGAGGCTAGCTTCCTCATTCTCAAACCAGATTCTTGCTGGTCCCTCCGAGGCGAAGAAGACGTACCTAAGTTTCGTGGCATCGTCCCAGTTGTTGGATAGCCACACGGTCGAACTGCTCCAGCCATTCTTCGGGGTCGGCGCCAGGCGAAGCGTCGAAGGTTGGTGGCACCCGGGGCTGCTGAAGAATGATTGGAGTCATCGTGTGGGGCAAGATCATGGTAGACGTTGATGCTGGCCTTCGCTTCCAGGTAGGGTCCGGCAGAATCCCGAACTCAGGTGCGCCCCCTTGCAGGCGTCGGCTTGCGCGGTGGACTGGACTTAGGTCCTGCGGTACATGACTCAGAGGGCTGGCGTCACGACTTGTAGGGGTGTCCGGAACATGAAAGGCTACCCAGCACTTCCACCAGATGTCACGTTGTAGTGACTGCAGTCCAGTGGTCAGGAAGACACCAACCAGTCTTGGAAACGAACCACTTTATTTGGGCTGACTTGCGCCCGCAAAAGAACTGAATCACTCGGCGGCGGCGTAAGCAACAAACGTGCTCGTCAGTCGTCGAACTACGAATGTCCGCCGCTCGCGGCATCGCTCAATTTAAAGCCAGCAAGGAAACTTCCAGATTACAGGTCAAGATTATCTACAGTAATCTGGAAAAACCAAGATGTAGCCTTTCATAGCTTCCATCAATCGAGATTCGTCTGGTCGCTTCTCGCGTCACGAACAAAAGTGATAACGACCCCTTCCTGCAGCCTTGAGCGTGAACGAACAAACACTACAATGATACGTGGCAGTATGTATTCGTGATTGTGTGAGCTGTATTCGCTAGCAATGCCTGAGGAGCTAAAGACAAAGTCAAGATGTTACAGGCTAGCTGCGGAGATGACTACCATGCGTGTTCCTAAAAACGCTGATTGTTTAGGTCTGTATTCTTCCGAACTAAAACCATCAAATTGAAATTTCGCGGACGCGGTCAAGGGTTTCACTGTCTATAGCCCTCACAGCAACCTTTTCCAGTGCAGCAGAGCGTTAAACAATTAAGATGGTGAATAGGTTTAGGTGTAAGTCAAAAGAAAAAAGAAATAAAAAATTAAAAGAATGACACCCGGGACAATAATATTCTTCCCACTGCATTGAACACTTCTGTAATCAAGCGGCCACCATACCCGCGTGAATGAGATCAGGGCCGTCTTGCAGTGCACTTGCGTCAACGAGAAACACACAACGACGGTGTTTGTCCAGGATATAGTGCGGAATGCAACATTTCTAGAAAATTGAAACAAAAATATAGATATATGTAAGGTAACATGCGGAAAAGTAAAACGGAAAAGTGAAATGACACCTAAAAGCAAACGAAGAACCTGAAAAGGAAAGGCCGCTTTTTGGCACGGAAATGAGGAAAACAATGGGGCCCCGTTTGAAGCATAACGGGTGGTGATGTTTTTTTTTAGGTTGTAACAAAGTAACTGCGGTAACCAGACGGTTATCGTGTCTCTGACTCGTTTGCGGGGTGTAACCGGTAGTACCGACGGTTTTGTAGATACGTTACATAATACAATGCATACTGCTCATTTCTGCGCACAGCCCACTGAAAACAGCAAGGTCCACTGAATCAGGAAGCAAGTGCCACAAAGCACGCGCATTACCCGCCGTCCATTGTTGTCTGTGCGATTATTTGGCCGTCTTTTTTGGTTGAGGTCTTTTTCACCACGGCTTCCCGTGTTTCTGCTTCAGAGCTAGATGACGTGCTTTTTAGCTTCATTTCTACAGGTCTCGGGCTGAGATCGACGTGCGTCGCCGATGACCTTCAGCGCTCAGCCAGAGTCAAACCTTCGTGTATAAGTTTTTAGAACCCGTGGATGGTCAATGGTCAATCCTTTAAACAAGTCAGCGCTCAAGGGCCAAGGTCATCTCAAGGTCAAGAAAAGATCAGGGTGGATGTTTGGGCGAGTTGGTTGCTCATGATGAAAAACTAGCGCTCGAGACGAGGACACAACGAAGACGACAACACATGCGCTAACTTTCAACTGAATCTTTATTTAATGCACAAACAGTTTTTAAATACTGCGCACGCATCAAAATATCTTCCCACTAGCCTATCACACTGCAAGTCACATTTCACATTTTGTACAAGCCATCAAGAAAAATCATCTCCTTCTTTGATAAATATACAGATGGGATGCTTACACACTTATCTTCTAAGTTTTTTATTCGTTTTGCCTCAACAATCTCCCGCGTTAGCTGTTTCCTGCTTCTGTTAATAACCTGGCATTCATCGAACTTCGGCATGCATGCATCTGGGTTGCATTCCTCACAGTGTTCTGAAAGATTACTTTTTTATTTTCTATATTCCTATTGTGCTCCCGTAGCCTCCCGTAGCCTCTCGTGAAGAAAAGGTTGGGCCGGAGACGTCAAGTTTACTTCAAGGTGAACCAAAATTTCCTCACGTGATTGGCTTTTGTCTCGCCAAAGAGCCTAATCGCGGCGTTTACGTGATAGTGAGTGGCGTCACGCCATCTTTACCGAATACATGACGGGAGGAGCGCCAGCGCACCTAGGAATAAGTTGGCAAGCGGTGGTCACCTGCTAGACCGTGTCGACAGGATCTACAGCAGTGGTGGTGGTGGAAAACATTTATGTATGGATTAAGGAGCTTATGCATGAGCTGACCCAAAGGGGCCAGCCCTTACGAGTACTAAGTGGAGGTTCCTAGTTCGGGACCCTTATGAAAATGGTCTATAGACTTTTTATAGACTCTATAGCCATCCTATAGACTTTTCCTTTTGTCTATAGACCGTCTATAGAAAATATATAGACTAAAGTCTATAGCTGCTTCAGTTTCCTTTTGTCTATAGACAGTCTATAGACTCTTTATAGACTAAGGTCTATATTTTCACCGGAACAGTGCGCACTAAGACACGGACACGAAGGGAGACACGACACACACGAGCGCTGACTTTCAACTGGTGTTTATTGTTTGGAACGAAGTATATATACACAGTTCCAACAACACAAGGAAAACAACCATCCATTCATAAATTCATAGTCAATTCATGCATGTCACACTGAACAAGGACGATAACAACATTATCATTTTCCCTTCACTAAAAATGCCAATTCTTTGGAACTGATCGATAAAGAGGGGCTACTGACGCATGCGTGTTTAGACCAGGCGATGTGCGCTGCTTCGATTATTTCGCGTGTTAATTGGTCACTGTGATTACTTAAAATTCGTATGCTAGTGAAGTCAGGGTGGCAAGTTTTGTTTTCACAGTCTCTACAATGGATCCCGAGATGCCCTTTTACTGTGTTATGCACGTTATTATTGTGCTCCTTCAGGCGTTCATTGAGGCATCTCCCCGTCTGACCCACATACAGCTTGCCACATGACAAGGGAATGGCATACACTACACCTTCTTCACATGATACGAATCGATTTTCATGCTTGATGTCGCAATCTCTGGGAACGAAATCAGTGATAACCATTTTGCACATCTTCCCAAGCTTATCCGGAGCCGAAAATATAACCTTAATTCGGGCTCTGTTCGCTATCTTTTTTAGTCTGTGGGAGAAATGATGAATGCAAGGCAGAACAGTAATTTTTTCTTTTTCCTTCCGCAACTGTGAATCTGCCTGCTCCCCTTTTCTATTTTTGCTCAAGCTACTGAGAATAGATTCGGACACTGATACTAGTAGCTGCCTGGGATAACCAGCCTAAATGAGCCCATCGGTTTGGAGAAGGAAACTATCTTGCATGGAGTGCATGCAGGATTTGTTAAGCGCGTTGTGATAGCATGACTTCACCACGGCACGCTTCACCAGCTTAGAATGAGATGACGTAAAATAGAGCAATGGCTTTCTGCTTCGTGGCTGGTAAGACCAACACATGTGATGGTGCATTAATCTGAGTTTCAGGTCTAAAAATTGGATGAGATTGTTTTCTGGCACTTTAGTAGTTAGTATGAGGGGATGAAGGCACTCAACAAAGTTAGCTTTGATCTGCGTAAAGACTGCGTCAAATTCTTTCACATTAGAGTCTATAAGAACAAGAAAGTCATCTACATATCGAAAACATTGTACAACCTTGGACCCTTTCAATTTTTCTTTAAGCATTCTACCCTTTTGTGCCAACAACAAGTCACTAAGCACGGGAGCTATGCATGACCCGATGCAAACTCCTCGTTTTTGCAGGTAAAACTCACCATCCAAGGTGAAAATGAGTTACCAACTTGCCCAAGCATCTGTTTTAAGGTCTATAGCTGCCTCAATTTCTTTTCGTCTATAGACTGTCTATAGACTCTCTATAGACCAAAGTCTATAGCTATCTCGATTTCCTTTAGTCTATAGACGGTCTATAGACACTCTATAGATTAAAGTCTATAGCTGCCTCAATTTCCTTCAGTCTATAGACGGTCTATAGACACTCTATAGACTAAGGTCTATAGCTGTCTCAATTTCCTTTTGTCTATAGACGGACTATAGACTCGCTATAGCCTAAGGTCTATAGCTGCCTCAATTTCCTTTTGTCTATAGACGTTCTATAGACTAAAGTCTATAGCTGACTCAATTTTCTTTCGTCTATAGATGGTCTATAGACTGTCTATTGCCTAAGGTCTATAGCTGCCTCAATTTCCTTTCGTCTATAGGCGGTCAATAGACTACGGTCTTTAGCTGCTTCAATTTCCTTTCGTCTATAGACGGTCTATAGACTCTCTATAGACTACAGTCTACAACTACCTCAATTTCCTTTCGTCTATAGACTGTAAACTATAGATAGTCTACTGCCTATAGACCAGTCTATAACAATGCTAATTTTATCTAACAATGTTCGATACACTGACTTTCGACTAAGACCAGTACAATGTCAATTTCTTTTTGCACTGCATGCTGAGGAGACCTGCTTCAGGTGACCGCAACTATGTCGGGAGTCCTCCACCTCCGTCGCTATTACAGAAATTAAAAAGTATGGCGTGAGAACATTACAACACCCTCCTGTATATTGTTTTCAGGAGCCTTGACAAGATCTTTTTCGTTATACCGGGACGTATATTGTCAATACAATTAAATATTTAATGCTAACAAGTAAGCCGAGGAAAGGCAGCCGTTCTTGAAGTAAGGGCGCCCGCAAATTATACCACACCGAACGAATACGCTGTCCCTTAAAGGAATCGCTCGACACAATTCCATTTAAACTTTCGATCATTCCTGTCGAACGCGCTGAAATCAGAAACATTTGATCAACGTTCTACATTTCTCTTTAAAACGTCCTGAAAATAAAGGGGGAAAGGCGGGTGCGAGACCTCAAGGAAGCGCCCATCCCTTAGAAACACCTTACAATAGTCTCAAAGAGCCTGGTCCTCTCTGCGATTAACATCTGCCATTGATACCTTTGCAGTTTGTATTCACGTGAATAAGTGCTGCGACGCAACAATCACAAAGCCAGCATTTTTTCGTTCCTACCCTTGCACCTGTTGCTTCGGAGCCGATGACACGCAGATGTCGCGCATATCAGTTTTCTAAACACGAGCACACGCAAAAAGGACGTTATGCTATGCAAGATTATAACTATTATTTGAGGATTGTACCACATACTATTCGGTGGGAGATGCGGCGCGTATATGGACAAGCAGTTAGATTTCGGTTCTGTTTTCACGAAAACAATAAGATTTTTAGAGGGTAAGCGAAGAATTTAAGCTTATAAACCAATTGCCTTCTGTGGACTTGGATGTCAGATAAAGCCGAACACGGCAAGAGTTCGAGCGATAAAGATACGACCGTAAAGTGGGTTTCTGTTTCACGTTTTACCCGTTTTACCGCCAGACGGCGGAAAATCATTCAGGCTGCAAACAACCCTGCGCGTGGTTGCATCGGTGGTGTTGGCGTGTTTTTCGCGGATTACGTTTTCTTTAAAATCCAGCTTCATCGTCCGCTTACGGTAAGTCTCACGTTTATATTTTATACATTTGGTCCCCTAAACCACTCTAAGCAGAGCTGTGTGTGCGGAACAGATTATGTGCGCAGTGACAAACGTCTTATCTTCGTTTCTAAGGCGGAAGCCATCGGGTTCTCGACTCATGCCGCTTATCTCTGTGCCGCTCGCGGAAAGGCAGTTTGTGCGATGCCCTTGATGATAAGCCGCTCCTCGCGAGCTGTCTACCAGATTTTTCGTGTTTCAAGGTATATTTGCGGCCAGAAATGTTGTTTAGCCTGTGAATGACGGCTGAAATGAAACTGTGCGTTAGTTAGCGCCGTGTGAGCTCAATTTACTTTGCACCTCCGAACACGATTACATTTATTTTCTAATCTTTGTGTTATCGCCTGTCTGGACCATGGAGTGTTGTTCTTTTTGAGGTGTGCATTGCTTGCTACGTATGGACGCTCGCTCGGTGCGCGTCGTGGACCCCGACGTTTCAGCAAAGGTGTCTGGCAACGCTGTTGTCTGGAGCGCGAGACGTTTGTCAAAGTTGTAGTCAAGCGGCGCTGGAGGAATGCTTATAGTGTGATGGGTGAATAAAATTCGCTGCCAGAGCGAATGGCCGGCGTGCTCAAACACTGCGAAGAACCCACGAGCTCCATCCCGTCTCCTCTTCGTTGCAGACGTACGGATTCGTCCATGTCTTTATCAGAGCCGTTGGCCGCCGCCGCTCGTCTGCGGGCACTTCATTTTGAAAGCTCGGTAAAGGTCGGCTCGACAAGAGATGGCTTACATTTCGTTCCGAGTGGTTCGTTCATGAATCCCGCTCACGCGTGCACAGATTTCTCGAATACCATTTGCGTGAGAGGCAAAGTATGTGTTTCTGATTTCAGACTGCTACGTTACGAAAGCGCCGAAAGCACCTCTTTACTGCGCTTTTGGGGCTGCACTTGAAGGAAAAACTAAGTGGATTTCAGACAGTATTTTATCGTGACAGTAATATGTTGTCTCAACCTCGCGACTGCTTTTGAAACGGCGCAGCTGCAGCCTCTGTGTGCTGTATGAGTTTTCTGAATAATGAGCGCGGCATGGAAGCGCCGCAACCCGCTTGTTTCTAAGAACGTGCGCTGATGTATGAGCATGCTGTTCTGTCATTGTGGTTCAAGTTATAGGCGCAAATCTGAGGTGAACTAGTTGCTTCTGCCTGCTGGTTTTGTATAGCTCGTGCCCGTTTGAGTATCGGCTTAGGTACACTCGGCCAAATCTTTAACTGGCTGTGGTGTTGCATCGCTAAATGCACCTTGTAAAAAGGTGCCTTTTGGCTACACTGCTGGCATATTCATGTTGTAATTTGACGCGTGAGATGGCATTTCATAGTTTCTTTTTGTTAATATAGTGTTTGAGTGGAGTACATGCGTGTTTAGATCGAAGTTATAATAAATATTCATCGTCTGCCGCTACGAAGAGCCGAAACAAGCGGAATACGCAGCAATGGTTCTGGCGGCGCATTTGCACTTACTCTGGGTAAACGACTTGTCCGCCTTGAAAGGAGTGGTAGTTTACCCTGAGGATGAGGCCATATGGACCACATCCATTGCTGCGTATGCCGCTTGTTTCAGCTGTTCGTAGTGGCACAGGAATATTTCTGATAATGTTGATCTAAACACTCAAGTACTGCACTCAAACATTATATGAACAAAAAGGAACCACGAAATGCCATCTCAATCGTCAAATTACTGCATGAATATGCCAGCAGTGTTGCCGAAAGGCACCTTTTTTACAAGGTGCATTTATCGATGCAACACCCGAGCCAGTTAAAAATTTAGCCGGGTGTACCATACTTCACGCAGGGTATTTTGAAGCGCTTCTTCTATAGCGGTTATAATAATAAATGCTGGAATATTCTCCTTTTTGGATCCCTGTGTGAGGTGCACTGAATGTGTATTTTATGGAGGTGACATTCTTAACAGCTCCTTGCGAGTGAATGCAGATATGTGGCACAATTGTTTGAAGTCTTCTGTTACAAATAATGTTGTTTTTAATGACCACCATTCAGAATGACTTTCAGTTGGCTCTGGCGTCCCGCATTGCTCGGTGCTTGGGCCTCTTTTATTTCATTTGTTTATTAATGATGCACTGCATGGTATTCCCGTTAAGGTTAAGCTTTATGCTGACGACTGTGTATTGTACTCGGAAATAGAGAACGCCGCTGACCAGGAACTGCTGAACAATGCCTTAGTACAAGTTGTTGCCTGGTGGAAAGCTTGGCAAATGTCAATTAATTTTCAAAAAAACTTTTTATGTCCATTACACGCAAGAAGCACAAGCTTAAATATCCATATGCTACTAACGGCATATTTCTCTCCGAAGTAACACACTACAAGTATCTAAGACTCTGGATCACTAATGATCTCACTTGGACTAAGCACCTTGAATATGTAGTAGCTAATGCTAACCACAAATTATTCTTCTTGAGGAGAGCTTTCAGACTTTCCACCCCTTCTGTCCGTCTGCTCGCATACAAAAGTGTAATTCTGCCGATACTAGACTATGCATGTGTAATTTGGGACCCTTTCACCAAGACTAACATCACCAAGATGGAAATGGTGCAAAGAAAAGCAGTTCGCTTCATATATAATAGCTTTGGACGTACATCAGTAACCAAACTACTAATGAAAGCAAACCTGCCACCATTAACGCAAAGAAACCGTGTATCACGACTAAAATTCCTCTTTCAACTTATTAACGGTCATTATAAAACCGACCTCAAGGGAGTAATTAGATTTTCATCTGGGTATTCTACAAGGCAGAGACATAGTCGCACAATAACCGCCTTTAGCACCCATAATAACTGTTTTAAGTACTTTCTTTCCCCGAACAGTAACTGAATGGAATCTAATAACCAATAATCAAATTTCCAAATCATCACTATCGGCATTTGTTTAAGGTATTGTTTAGAAACGTGTTGTCTTTAACTGTTTATACGCTCCATGGATCTAATTGGTATTATATGCTTTGTCTGTAATATGGTTTTCATTATGTATTCATTGTATCCCACCCTGCTAAAATCCCCAGAGGGTATTGCAGTATTGATAAATAAAATAAATAAATAAAAGTAAAAGGATTGCCATACAGAGATCAGTATTGGCTGTAGCAGTATTGCAATACAGAAATCAGTATCAGTACTGGATTCAGAGTAGAGTGCTCCAGGGATTATGGGGCTTTGTTACAATTTTTTATGACGACACTTATCTGTCGTGTATTTACTGAAAGGATTAAACCGACGCGATAGCTCAGTGGCTATCATGTTCGTCTGGCGACCTGAAAGATGCAGGTTCGATTCCGGCCTAGGCGGTCGCATTTTAATAGAGGCAAAATGCTAAATGCCTGTGTATTCTGCATAGGTGGCCGAAATTATTCCGCAGCCTTCCACTTCAGAGTCTCGTAGCCTGTGTCGCCTTGGGTCTTTGAACCCCATAAAATCAAACCAAAAGATCAAGATTGCCTCTCCAGAATGGCATAGCCAGGATATGCCTTGCATTGTAAAGCACATGCTTAGAGATGGAATGGGATTTTTTTTTCAGTTCCACTTATATTTTTTTTCCTTTGTGCTGTACAGGTGAACATGCCCGGATGACTGACTGCAGGCAACAGGCCGCAGGAATGCTTCTGAGGAAACTAGCCGGACTGTTACTTTCAACATTTATGTTACTGTGGTGAATTCTTATGGTGCATGTATTGCATATTCCCAGCCTGGATAGCTTGGAAATAAACTAAATTTGTAAGCATATTGATTGTGTCATTTATGAACTCTGTCTGGTGACCTTTTTCAACGGTTGTAGACTGTCTGTCTATAGGCAGTCTATAGATGAGGGTCTACTAATAATTTAGTAGACAGAAGTCTATAGACTGTCTATAGACAAAGGTCTGTAGCACTGCCACGCCACACACCTATGAAATGTCTATAGACAGTCTATAGATATATGTCTACTGGACCAGTAAACTTTTGTCTGTAGACTGTCTATAGACAGTAAACTACAGGAAGTCTATGGCCATAAGTCTATAGGTCGTCTATAGACAAGTGTCTATAGACGGTCTATAGGCAACTCTATAGGAAATGTATGACCATAAGTCTATAGATCGTCTATAGACTGTCTATAAGACCTGTGTCTATAGACTTCCTATAGAACTATAGACTTTCAGTAGACATTTGTCTATAGACTGTCTATAGACAAGTCTACTAAAAGTGTATGGCCATAAATCTATAGACTGTCTATAGACCAGTCTAAAGGATTTTTCTATAGACAGTCTATAGACTTCATAGACTAAAGTCTATAGACAGTCTATGGACTGTCTATAGAAATTTTTATAAGGGGGCCACAGTGCCGTCGGCCGCCGCCCGCGCTCGCCCGACCAAGCCCCGTTGGGCCTGCAGGTCAGAGCAGCCGAGCAGGGTCTCCTTCCAGTTCTCCCGGGTTGTATTGGGGTGATGGGGGTTAGCACGGTTGGAGGGGCAGTCCCACACCATGTGATAGATGTCCGAAGACTTCCCCGCACAGTGCGAACAGTTGCCTGAAAGTGAAGGGTGGAAGTGATTGACAGCTGCCGGGCACAGCAAAGTATTAGTATACACGCGTAGCAGAAGCCGCTCCTCCACCTTTGAGAGACCTTTACACGGGCGGGGATAAAGACCGTGGCCGGATCTATATAATAAAGCCATGTCTTTGAAGGAGTAAGCTGGAGTGAAGTTGAGTTCATGATCGTCGGGGTCGGAGGGAAATGTGCAGCTGGAGAGCGCGCGGCAGGCGGAGTCAGCTGCCTAATTTCCCTCAAGGCCCATGTGAGCAGTAGCCCAAACGAACGATAAGCCAGTGAGCGGCGTCCCCGGTGTAGACGCTGTTTTGAAGAAGGCGGTAGGCTAGGTACGGTACCCAGCCCTGCTGGACGTTCCGACAGGTCCTGCGTGATTCGGAATAATTGTTTTTTGAAGTGGGATCAGATGCTGCCAATGCCGTGGCGACCTCATCCTCGTGTGTTATGCCACGGGCTCGGAAAGAAAGGCCGGTCACTGTTTTGATTGGTGGACGACTGTGGCCGTGTACCATTTCCCATGGTGGGGGCGTGAGGCATCCACGTAGAATAGGCCGGGTTTCGAGCCATAGTGGCGGGCCCGGGCATCCACCCGCGCCAAGCGCCAGTCATTACCATCCTCACGGTTCATGTTCGTGGGAAGGGGGTGAACGTGGAGGGCATATCTCTACCAGGATGGAATGCGTAGGCGCTCTTCCATGAGAGCGGTGTGCAGGATATGTAGTCGGGCAAGGAGTCGGCGACCCAACGACGTCTTCGAGAAATGTGTGTATCGGTTGGTCAAGTGGCTACCGGAGATTCCGAAATGCGTTCGCCATGCCCCGCTCCAGGAGGCGCTTGTTGGACATGTTCGCGGTGAGGTCCAGAGCCCGCTTGATAATTTTGCGCAGGATGACTCCTAGTTCATCCTCGTCTTGCTTCCGCAGGTGGAGGTACGGAGTCGATTCTATAATTCGACTCGTTACAAATGAATGTGCCAGCCTCAAGCCGTCCTTACATCGTAACCCCAGCGCTTGTTAAAAACACGGCGGACCAAGCGGCCCACCTGTTCCCCCACCTGACGGAGTTTGGCCAATGTCGTTCCTGAGCTTTTGTGTTGATGTATAAAAAGCTCCAGTACCCGGACTTCGATATTTTCAGGGGCAGACCTGTCTCAAGAGAAAATGAAATTCTGGCTGTGCATCTTGGTGACGGGTGTGTGTGCACAAATTCAGACTTCTGGGTGACGCATTGGAGGCCGCAGAAGCGAGCATAACGGTACTATGTTTGCCGCCTCCTGCACGTTGGCCTCAACGTCTCGGAGGGAACCCTGTGTGGCCCACAGGGTGATGTCATCGCCGTACGCGCATGCTGCACACCGGCGACAGAGCTCAGCTGGGTCGGTAGGTGCATCATAGCCAGATTGAATAAAAGGGGAGAGCACCGCGCCCCGTGCTGTACCCCTGGCTCCTAAACGTGAAGGGACATGTTCCTTAACCTGGAGTCGAGTCTAAGGTTGTCGATCGGTAGCAGGGCCGCGCCTTCGCGCGTACTTCACATGTGATGTTCGCGTGCTAGGACGTGACGTCACGCGTTCAGCTGAACATGAAAAATAAGCGGCACTTTAGCTTTGACTAAATCGAGTGAGAAGTGGTAGTTTGGCGATGGTTTAGCCTGGAAGATACCAAAGAAACGACCAACCGACAGCATAAGAAGATTTCGGCCGGCTAAACAAGCGTGAAGCTGCCGCTGCTCACTCGGTTCAACCGAAGCTAAAACTCCGTTATTTTTTTTTTTTTTGAAGTTGTGCCCTTGTTAGTAAGTAGTGCGGAAACTCCACCATTGCATCTCTGACGCCAGAATTCACGTGCGCTTCTTGCGGTTCTCGCGAGGCACTTTCCTGTTGTTTTGCAAAGAAGGAAGTGCTGAGAGCCTTAGACACGTTCAGTTCTTTTTACTAATCCTCTCATGACCACCACTCCCGCAGGAATGGCAAATGGCGCCTAAACCTTCACAGTGCATTTTAGTTTGAAATGTTAGTTTTTTAGTGCATGTTAGTTTTCAAAAACCACCGCTTTTTGTATTTAAGAATTTATCTCGAGTAGTGCTTTTGATCTCCTTGTCATTTATAGATAAAAGGCCAGCAACATTGCTTTCAATTTCTTTTCAACTTCTAAGGGCCTTAGAAAGGACATTGTAGACCAACCTTATAATACACGTCCATCAGAACAGAAACCTTATGTGCGCAACATGCACTACCTATGGATCCATCGCTGCCTCATTGTGCGGTGGGCCGGCACCTATATCGCGCAGATAAGAATAGAAAACCCCTCCTCCAATTACCCCCCCTAGCAACCCCATAAAAAAAAGAATTATATTCGTACTGGTTCTATTTACAAAGGTTATTTACATAGGCAGGTTGACCCGATCCTGGCGCGTCAGCGGCAAGACACCGAACTTCCTCCTTTTCCCCCGCAACCCCAGAAAAAAACAATTAAATTGTTACAGGTTCTGTTTAGACAGGTTATTTACATAGGAAGGTCGACCTGAGGCTGGCGCGTCAGCGGCAAGATACCGAACTTCCTCTTTTTCTCCCGCAACCCCAGAAAAAAAACAATTAAATTGTTACAGGTTCTGTTTACACAGGTTATTTACATAGGAAGGTCGACCCGAGGCTGGCGCGTCAGCGGCAAGATACCGAACTTCCTCTTTTTCCCCCGCAACCCCAGAAAAAAACAATTAAATTGTTACAGGTTCTGTTTACACAGGTTATTTACATAGGAAGGTCGACCCGAGGCTGGCGCGTCAGCGGCAAGATACCGAACTTCCTCCTTTTCCCCCGCAACCCCAGAAAAAAAAAAACAATTAAATTGTTACAGGTTCTATTTACACAGGTTATTTACATAGGAAGGTCGACCCGAGGCTGGCGCGTCAGCGGCAAGATACCGAACTTCCTCTTTTTCCCCCGCAACCCCAGAAAAAAACAATTAAATTGTTACAGGTTCTGTTTACACAGGTTATTTACATAGGAAGGTCGACCCGAGGCTGGCGCATCAGCGGCAAGATACCGAACTTGCTCCTTTTCCGCCGCAACCCCAGAAAAAAACAATTAAATTGTTACAGGTTCTGTTTACACAGGTTATTTACATAGGAAGGTCGACCCGAGGCTGGCGCGTCAGCGGCAAGATACCGAACTTGCTCCTTTTCCGCCGCAACCCCAGAAAAAAACAATTAAATTGTTACAGGTTCTGTTTACACAGGTTATTTACATAGGAAGGTCGACCCGAGGCTGGCGCATCAGCGGCAAGATACCGAACTTGCTCCTTTTCCCCCGCAACCCCAGAAAAAAACAATTAAATTGTTACAGGTTCTGTTTACACAGGTTATTTACATAGGAAGGTCGACCCGAGGCTGGCGCGTCAGCGGCAAGATACCGAACTTCCTCTTTTTCCCCCGCAACCCCAGAAAAAAACAATTAAATTGTTACAGGTTCTGTTTACACAGGTTATTTACATAGGAAGGTCGACCCGAGGCTGGCGCGTCAGCGGCAAGATACCGAACTTCCTCTTTTTCCCCCGCAACCCCAGAAAAAAACAATTAAATTGTTACAGGTTCTGTTTACACAGGTTATTTACATAGGAAGGTCGACCCGAGGCTGGCGCGTCAGCGGCAAGATACCGAACTTCCTCCTTTTCCCCCGCAACCCCAGAAAAAAAAACAATTAAATTGTTACAGGTTCTATTTACACAGGTTATTTACATAGGCAGGTCGACCCGTGCCTTGCCCGTCAGCGGCCAGATACCGAACTTCCTCTTCTTATCCCCGAAAGCCCAGAAAAAAGCAATTGAATTGTTGCAAGTTGTATTTACACAGGTTATTTACATAGGCAGGTCGACCCGAGCATGGCCCGTCCGCGGCAAGATACCGAACTTCCTCTTTTTCCCCCGCAACCCAAGAAAAAAAACAAATTTGTACATGTTCTATTTACAAAGGTTATTTACATAGGCAGGTCGACCCTAGCCTGGCGCGTCAGCGGTATAGTGTACTAGAATATGGGGTAGTGTGTTCAGGCGCCGCCGCTCACCATGCATTGGCGTGTCGCGGCGCGCGTCGAAAGTGCGGCGGCGCTGCTGTAGCATGGGCAGTCGGGAAAAGGCGCGCTTTTCGTTGTCGTCTGCTAGTCAGCGACGCGTACGCGTGCATTGACGCGGTTGCGTGGTACGCGGCTCACAGAAAGTTTTTCATGTGATCCCTTTCTCGGGCTATAATTGCCGCTGGCCGTCCGACAGTGAAGAAATGCCGAATCGTCGGCGGCAACGGCACTGCTTTACACCTGTGTGCACAACAGGCTACCATTGGACTAAGGGTGAGCAGCCGTCGCTTTTCGCTGTTCCAAAAGATGAAGCGCGCAGGAAGATCTGGGAGCGGAATTTGCACCGTAAAGACAAGACCCTGGATGAAACGTACTCGGTATGAAAACTGCACTTCGAGCCATCGTGCATTCTCAGAGATTACGTTCACGTTATAAACGGAGGAGTCCGCATACCACGCGGGAAACCAGAGTTGACGCCGGACGCCGTGCCGACGTTGCTTCCCAATAACCCGAGCTACTTGTCATTTTTTCTGTCAAGGGCATCAAACAATCGCGAGAGGCAGGATGAAAAGGAAAAACTGCATGCGAAAATCAGACGACGTTTATAAGTATGCCACCGCGGCCGTCTGATCATGAATTGGTCACGATTTCGAGGTCGCGTTTCCTGCTCGCTGCAGTATGCACAATAGTTTGTTCATTACCCTTGCGTTCAAACTTTCCTCGGCAGCAGTACCCGCTGTAAGTTCTCTGCGCCTGTACACAATGCAGCTATTGGAACAGAGTTTGGAGCTGCTTTTCTGCAATTCTGGCTGTTTTGCGGCCGTCTGCTAGTCACTGCTCTTTTTTTTTCTTCCGTGTGCGACTTGTCCTATCGCATTTAATTTTATTTGTCGTGAATGTGCAATGACAAACATTTTCAGGACACGTTATTGAAGTGTTGGCTTTTGAAAGGACCAGAAATACTCTGTGCTATGTACAGAACGCACCGCCGCGCATCGGGAGGAGTGCATGCAGTGACAGCCCATGCTCTGGTGGCGCCATCCCGTGGCTTTCGACATCAACAGCGACAGCCGCGAGTCCTCCCTGAACACACTACCCCATATTCTAGTACACTATATCAGCGGCAAGATACCGAACTTCCTCTTTTTCCCCCGCAACCCCAGAAAAAAGCAATTAAATTGTTACAAGTTCAAATTATTTATTATTTATTTTATTATTTTTATTTATTTATAAATACTGCTGTATCTGAGGAGAGACATAGCAGGAGTGGCTAAATACATGAGTAAAAACAAATAACATGGGTAGCATATTGTAGCGTGCAACGCCAAAAAGAACACCCGCGCAGAGACGAAAAACCTGCGGCGGTCACCCAGTGGTTCGAGCGCGCGCGAGAGAGCCAACTAACTTCTTCCTCTTCTAGCGCATGCACTACTTCTGTCTCTTCTTCGAATGCATGTATCACTGCCCCCCTCTTCTGCAGCATCGACACGATGCGGCTAGGAGAGAAAAGTCAGCGAAAGGGTAGAACACAGCTGCAGTGGACCGCAGTTCAGTCAGGTAGCCGGTCGTGGTAAGGCTTCATGCGAACAACGTGTACGACTTCAGTTCGGTGGGACCGGCGCGATAAACAAGCTGTCGGGGCGGGAGCAACTGCATAAGTCACATCACTGATGCGGCGCACTACTTCGTAAGGGCCGAAGTATCGGCGCAGCAGCTTTTCAGAGAGCCCGCGGCGACGAACAGGTATCCAAATCCACACAAGGTCGCCGGGAGCATAACTGACGAAACGGCGTCCACAGTTGTACTTAGTGGCGGCAGCCTCCTGTTGACGGTGGATGCGCAGGCGGGCCAGTTGACGCGCTTCCTCAGCACGCTGAACGAAGGTATCTACGTCGATGTCAGCGTCAGAGTCGCAGTAAGGGTCGACGGGCAACATAGCATCCAACGGAGTGGTCACCTGGCGACCGAAGACAAGCTGAAAGGGGGTCAGTCGGGTTGTTTCCTGCAGGGCGGTGTTGTACGCAAACGTTACGTACGGCAGAATGGCGTCCCAAGTTCGATGCTCGACGTCAACGTACATTGATAGCATGTCGGCTAGTGTGTGGTTGAGTCGCTCTACCAACCCGTTTGTCTGCGGGTGATACGCCGTAGCACGTCGGTGGCTCGTGTGCGTCAGAGTCATCACGGACTGGGTTAAGCGGGCCGTGAAAGCAGTTCCCCGGTCAGTAACAACAACGGCGGGTGCTCCATGACGCAAGACAATGTTGTGGACGAAGAACTGCGCCACTTCAGCAGCAGTGCCTTTGGCAAGAGACGTGGTCTCAGCGTACCGTGTGAGGTAGTCAGTCGCAACGACTATCCAACGCTTTCCAGACGAAGACTTCGGAAATGGGCCAAGGAGGTCCATGCCCACTTGATGGAAAGGGGTCTTCGGTGGATCGACGGGGTGAAGAAATTCGGCCGGTTTCAATGGAGGAGTCTTCCGACGTTGGCATTCACGGCATGTTTTGACGTAGGCCCGCACCGATGGGAGTAACCTGGGCCAATAATACTTTTGTCTAATCCGCGCGAGTGTACGGCTGACTCCAAGGTGGCCGGCGGATGGTGCATCATGACAGGCACTCAAGATCTCAGACCGCAGCTGTGATGGTACGACAAGTAGGAACACTTCTTCGCTGTTGGCAAAGTTGCGCTTGTAGAGAACACCAGACCGTAAAGTGAAGGTGTGAAGCCCTCGAAGAAAAACACGCGGAATGGGAGCTTCACTGCCTTCGAGGTAATCGATGAGCGGCGCCAACTCCGTGTCCGCCCTCTGAAGCTGCGCCATTTGGGTTGTACTAACAGAGCCCAGGAAAGGAAAATCACCGGTGGTTTCTTCGGTATTGATTGGGATAGGCGCGCGCGACAGACAATCCGCATCCTGATGCTTGCGGCCAGACTTGTAAACTACTGTCAAGTCGTATTCTTGCAAGCGTAAGCTCCATCTAGCCAAGCGTCCTGAGGGGTCTTTGAGGCTCGCCAGCCAGCATAAGGAGTGGTGGTCGCTTACCACGCGGAAGGGTCGTCCGTAGAGGTACGGTCGGAACTTGCAGATGGCCCATATCACTGCAAGACATTCCTTCTCCGTCGTATAATAATTGGTCTCGGAGCGCGTAAGTGTCCGACTAGCATAACTGATGACCCGTTCTGCACCGTCTTGCCACTGGATCAGTACTGCACCAAGGCCAACATTGCTGGCGTCAGTGTGGATGTCCGTGGCAGCATGCTCGTCGAAATGGCCGAGTATCGGAGTGCTTTGCAGACGGCTGCGAAGCTCGACAAATGCAGCCTCTTCGTCGGTCCCCCACAGGAAGGGCGTGTCGTCACGGGTCAGTGCGTTCAGCGGTTCCGCGATTTTCGAGAAATCTTGAATAAAGCACCTATAATAGGAGCACAGGCCTAAAAACCGGCGAACGGCCTTCTTGTCAGTTGGGCGTGGAAAACCTGAGACGGCAGCAGTCTTGTCAGGGTCCGGGCGAACACCTTGTGCGCTGACAACGTGACCAAGAAAGCGAAGTTCCTCAAAGCCAAAATGGCATTTCTTGGCTTTGATGGTGAGTTGCGCGGATTTGAGCGCTTGTAGCACAATGCGCAACCGCTCCAAGTGTTGGTCAAAGGTGGGCGAAAATATAACGACATCGTCCAGGTACACCAGGCAGGACTGCCATTTCAAGCCGGAGAGGACAGTGTCCATCATGCGTTGGAAAGTGGCCGGTGCTGAGCACAGACCAAATGGGAGCACTTTAGAGGCCGTCAGGCGTCACGAAAGCCGTCTTCTCCCGGTCTCTCTCGTCCACTTCGATTTGCCAGTACCCGCTTTTAAGATCCAATGACGAGAAGTATCTGGCGTTCCGCAATCGGTCGAGCGCGTCATCTATCCTGGGCAGCGGGTAAACGTCCTTTTTGGTCACGCTGTTAAGTTTCCTGTAGTCCACGCAGAAACGCAGAGTATTGTCCTTCTTTTTGACAAGAACCACAGGCGATGCCCACGGACTGGTGGACGGCTGAATGACATCGTCTGCAAGCATCTCGGCAACCTGATTCTGAATGGCTTCTCTCTCCACCGGGGAAACACGATATGGGCGCTGGCAGACGGGTCGCGTAGTCTCGTCAGTGATGATACGATGCTTGGCGAGTGGAGTTCGGCCGACCTTCGAGCACGTAGCGAAACAGTCCGCAAATTCTGTCAAGAGGGCCGACAGAAGATCCCTCTGAACCGACGGCAAGGCAGGATTTATTCTGACTGACTGAAGAACGTGATGTGGGCCAGCATACTCCGGAGAGGGTCCTCCCACGGTGCACAAACCTGGAACCTCAGCAACGTCGTGGAGGAAGGCAATAGCCATGCCTTTGGCCAGGTGCTGATATTCGTTGGCAAAGTTAGTCAGGAGGACGTGGGTGCGGCCGTCACGTAGTTGGACGAGACCTCTTGCAACGGCAAGTCCCCGCTTAAGCAGCAGTGAACTATGGCTGTCCGCTAGGCCCTCGTAGTCATGAAAGAGGTCGTTCCGCACGAGCACCAGAACACTGCACCGCGGCGGCACCGTGACGTCGTTCTCGACAATGCGCAGAGCGTTGCTGCAGGGTTCGCGGGAGTCAAAGCGCGCCACGGCCTGTTTGGTCGAGAACGTGACACGTGCCTCCTGAAAGTCAATCACAGCGCCGTTCGACTGCAGGAAGTCGATCCCCAGAATGAAGTCTCTGGAACACTCGGGGAGTACGACAAATTCACCAACGTACGTAAAACCACTAATCCCAACTCTAGCCGTGCACTTGCCCACAGGGGAAATTAGGTGGCCACCAGCGGTGCGAATGGGGGTCCCCGTCCACGGTGTCAGAACCTTCTTAAGTTCTCCAGCGAAGGCACGGCTCATAACAGAGTAATCAGCACCGGTATCGAGCAGCGCGGTAATGTCAGTGCCATAAATTGTCACACGCAAATCGGATGCAGCGTATCTGATACTGTCGCTGCCTATCTCTGTCCGGGTATCGTCGGCTCGAGGGTTCCGCGATGGAGGATCTTGACACGTCCCGACGTCAGCGGCCTTGCCTCCAGAGGTCGCTGGTGTTAGTTTTCCCGACGCGGACTCGGCGAGCGACGGCCAGCAGAGCTACTCTGGCGGCCAGGGCTGGAAGAGCGATAACGGAGAGGCGAAGGGGAACGGGACTCGCGCCTTCCAGAGTAGGCAGGGTTCTGGCGTGCCCAGAGATGCTGTGCAATCTCATGCGGTCGTTCGCCGTTCTGAGGGCAGGGTGCGTCGGGATGGAAACCGCGAAGGCCCACTTGGCGGTACGGACAGGCGCGGTAGAGGTGACCAGGCTCCCCACAGTGGTAGCAGAGAGGCCTGCGGTCCGGTGTACGCCACAAATCCGACTTGCGAGGGCGTGGCCCAGCTGTAGCAGATGCGGTTGCAGAATACGTGGCGATGTTACTCACGGAGGTCGACGGGGTCACACCGTAGCCAGGCACGCTTGCGTGACATGTGCCGATGTTGCTCACGCCAGGCGTTGGGGCAATGGGACCGTAGCCTGTCGTGCGACGTACAACAGATGCGTACGTGGGTCGGTCATCGAACCGGGATGGCGCTTCGGGGACAGGAGGTGCCTGCGCAGCCTGTCGCACCTCGTCCCTGACAACTTCGGACAGCGCTGCCAGCGGCGCAGGTGCAACCTGAGGCAGATGGATCCGTTGCAGTTCCTCCCGGACAACGGAGCGAATTAGTTCACGCAAGGTGTCTGCACTGCCGCCGAGACACGACGAAAAGCCTTCGGGCACCATGCAGTTGATGTCCCGGTTGTACTGGCGGGCCCGTTGTTGCAGCGTCGTCTCCATCGTGGTCGCCTCGGTTAGAAATTCCGCCACCGTGCGGGGTGGGCTGCGCACGAGGCCCGCGAACAGCTCCTGCTTAACCCCACGCATGAGATGGCGCAGCTTCTTCTCCTCTGTCATGTTGGGGTCGGCGCGCTTGAAAAGACGGGCCATGTCTTCGGTGTACATGCGCACTCTTTCGTTCGTGCGCTGATTTCGGGAGTGCAGCGCAGCTTCAGCCTTCTCCCGGCGGTCAGCGTTGGGGAACGTAGCCAGGAGACTCCGGCAAAACGTCTCCCAGGTGGGAATTGTAGCCTCGTGGTTTTCAAACCACGTCCGAGCAGACTCTTCCAGGGCAAAGTAGACGTTATTCAGCTTGCGCTCGTCGCACCAGCCGTTGTAGCGGGCGACCCGCTCGAACGTCTCCAGCCAGTCCTCAGCGTCTTCGAACACGTCACCGTGAAAAGATGGCGGTGTTCGCGGTGGGTGGCAAAGGATCGGCGCCAGGGGCCTGGTGTCAGCGGCCATGGCAGTTGGACTCGACGGTAGAGGCTGGATCGGCGGCTGGGTCCTGGTGTCAGTGGCCATGTCAGTTGGACTCGGCGGTCGAGGCTGCGTCGTCCTTGTTGGCGGGGGAAGGGGCCCAAATTCAGGCGACTCTCCGCGGAGACGGCGGCTGGGTCGCTGGTGAACCGGTGTGAGGTCCGTAGTGACGCTGTACGGAGTTTGCAGGTCGGGAAGCGTACCCAGCCCTGCTCCACCAAACTGTAGCGTGCAACGCCAAAAAGAACACCCGCGCAGAGACGAAAAACCTGCGGCGGTCACCCAGTGGTTCGAGCGCGCGCGAGAGAGCCAACTAACTTCTTCCTCTTCTAGCGCATGCACTACTTCTGTCTCTTCTTCGAATGCATGTATCAATATTAATAGATAACACAGAAGTATTAAAAACAGATCAACGGGTCAAATTGTCAGGCAACTCAACAACAAACTCTTCAATTGGCAATGAACGAAGTGAGCCGTCCAATCCATTCCAAATTTCAACAGTTGGAGGGAAAAAACAAAATTTAAAACAATCTATATGTGGTTTGAAGGGAACAATGTTTAATGGGTGGGTCCGTCGGGTTTTGGCGTGCGCTTGAGGACACAAATATTAAGGGTGCCTGAATGCCAGATGACGTGTGAACGATCTTGTGCAGCATAATGATGCGTTCACGTGGGCGCCTATGTTCTAAAGTTTGTAAACATAAACTGTGCATATGGCAAGAAGGTGAAAACTTGCGATCATATCGGCCGAAGATGAATCTTATTGCTTTTTTTTAACTGATTCTAAACGGTCAATGTCGCGCGCGTAATGAGGGGACCAGACAATATAGGCGTACTCCAGGATGGGTCGAACTATTGATTTGTAAGCAGTAAATTTGCATTCCTTCGTGGCATTTTTTAAGGTTCCTTTGAGATAACCAAGCTTGCGAGGTGCTTTCCCAGATATGTTATTTATGTGAGCATTTGTAAACATAAACTGTGCATATGGGAAGAAGGTGAAAACTTGCGATCATATCGGCCGAAGATGAATCTTATTGCTTCTTTTTAACTGATTCTAAACGGTCAATGTCGCGCGCGTAGTGCGGGGACCAGACAATTGAGGCGTACTCCAGGATGGGTCGAACTAGTGATTTGTAAGCAGTAAATTTGCATTCCTTCGTGGCATTTTTTAAGGTTCGTTTAAGATAACCAAGTTTGCGAGGTGCTTTCCCAGATATGTTATTTATGTCAGCATTTGTAAACATAAACTGTGCATATGGGAAGAAGGTGAAAACTTGCGATCATATCGGCCGAAGATGAATCTTATTGCTTTTTTTTTAACTGATTCTAAACGGTCAATGTCGCGCGCGTAATGAGGGGACCAGACAATTGAGGCGTACTCCAGGATGGGTCGAACTATTGATTTGTAAGCAGTAAATTTGCATTCCTTCGTGGCATTTTTTAAGGTTCGTTTTAGATAACCAAGTTTGCGAAGTGCTTTCCCAGATATGTTATTTATGTGAGCATTCCATTTTAAGTTATGCGAAAATATAACGCCCAGGTATCTGAACTCACTGACGTGGGTCAAGCAGTTACAGTTGTTACTGTAATAGAAACGCAGCGGATTCTTTTTGTTACCAAAGGTGATTGCAACAGTTTTAGTGAAATTAACTTTCATTTGCCATGCGTTACTCCATTCACAGAACAATGTAAACACTTTGTTTAGTTCCTGTTGATCATCGGCGTTAGCAACGTTGCGGTAAAGCACACAGTCACCGGCATATAGGCGTAACTTCACTGCGGTGTCGTTAGTAACATTAGCTACATCATTAATAAAAATTATAAAGAGTAGAGGCCCAAGCACCGACCCTTGGGGCACACCTGAAGTTACAGTGACTGACGATGACTGTGCATGGTTAAAAGTGACGAACTGGGATCTTAAGCATAAGTAGTCGGTTATCCAGTCCAATAACTTATTGCCGTTAAACATGGTACGTAGTTTACGAAGAAGCTTATTATGGCAGACCATGTCAAATGCTTTGGAGTAATCTATAAATATTGCATCGATTTGATCACGGTTATTTAAAGCGGAAGCGATGTCGTGAGTAAATTCAATGAGCTGAGTGACGGTGGAAAAACCAGATCGAAAACCGTGCTGACAGTGTGACAGTAGATTATGACAAGTTAAGAACTGAACAAGGTGCTAGTGACTAATGTGCTCAAGATGCTTGCAGCAAGTGGAAATTAGGGAGATCGGTCGGTAATTACTAATTTGTTGTTTATCGCCAGATTTAAACACCGGGATGACATTGGCAATTTTCCAAGCCTGGGGAACGGAGGATGTGGTCAGTGATTTGTTGAAAATCACTGTAAGGTAACAGGCACTCCATTACGAGCACCTCTTTAAAAACATGTTAGGTATGGCGTCTGGTCCCGCACTTTTAGTTGTGTCAATTTTTACTAACAGATTGTGAACCCCAGCGTACCTTACTTCGATGTTGGGTAACTGGTGTTCCGGTCCATGAATGAAAGGAGGATTGGTACCATCATCAAGATGAAAGACAGAGTGAAAGTAGCTATTGAAGGCTTCAGAAATGGTTACGGGACCAGTGCAAGGATGCTCGTTGATAATGAAGGGCACAGAGTCATAGGAAGAGGGTAATATTGTTTTCCGAAATTTCGATGGGTTCTCTTCCATGAATGTAGACAGTGTTGTGTTGAAGTAAAAGTGTTTAGCTTGCGTCATTCTTCTCTTTAGCTCCGACTTGAGCCAAAGTAGTAGTGAGTCGCGGCTTTCGTTTCCTGGCCGGCTGCGCTTGCGCAAGCGCTTGATCCGTCTTATTAGATGAATTATCTCTCTTGTGAACCACGGATGCTTGGGGTTATGTTTCACACATTTTGTGGGGAGGAAATGAAGCACACAGTTATGTACTAGATAATAAACCTGCTCTAACAAAGCATCAACACCACACGTGGCAATGCCTGTCACGAAATCTTCCAAAGACGACGCTAGCAGTTCAGTAATAGCACGGTCGTTGGCACGGGTAAAATGTTTAACAATATTGAAATTCGGCTTATGGGGCTCGCAAACCACATTAAATTGCATGAAAACACACCTGTGATCTGACAGTCCGTCGACTACATCACACTGAAATCTGTATTGTAGCAACAGTTCATTAAATGGAGACTGAAGCACTTTTTTGAAAATCAGGTTGGCAGCGGCGTCCAATAGTTTTTCATGCTGTATACTGGAATATCGCATCCAAATAAGGCGAAAACAAGCGCGAGTTGCCTTTTTTAGCCGAGATATGCGGCCTGTGCCGCGGGGCACGCTGCGCGGCGCGCCGCCGCCCGTGATTAGTCAAGAGAGGTCGTGACGTCACTTTGAGGACTGGAGAAGCTGCCGATGCGGATCCGGCGCTGCGTTGAGTGCAGATCGCAGCTTTCCGTGTCGTTGTAAAAGCAAATACGGTGACTATTTTTTTTACTGACCTCCGAAGAAAAGGATACTACAGTTTGCTCATTCCACGTATCGACATGAAACCAAAAAAGACACAAGCAAGAAATTCTACGCCTAGCACAAGCATACATCAGCGTCAAAGACGCGATACAGACCATGCTTAAAAGGTGCCAGCGCAACCTCGGCTCGTATTCTCGGAAAGGAAGCGGTGCGAACAATACTCAAGTATATTACCACCACCGGACGCCTCCTAGCTCGCCCGGAAGAGCGTCATTCTAAAGAAGAGGCCCAAAGCACTGTGTACAAAAAATCCTGTTCTCAGTACCCGGCGTTGCAGGTGGGGGCCAGAAAGTATTTCAAGGAAACGATGAAGGAGCACAAAGTTGATGACAAAATTAGCGAAGCCCAGTAGCCAAGCACTGCGAGGCATGTGACCACAGGATAGTGACGCAATCATTGTGCGCTGGAAACCAAGCCAAATACGCGCACAAGGCTGCTGCTTCACTCGTGGCGCGTTCAGCAGATGCCAGAAAATATTAATGGCTGCCTCGGGAACGTTCGCCTTTCCTAGATTTGCAGTTTAGGTTCAGTGAAGTAGTTGCCAACTATATGTGTGTTTAAAACCCAAGCTAGCTGCAACTCGCCGGCTGCCACAACTTGATGAAGAAACCGAGTAAGGTTGCGGTGTTTTTTTGCAAGAACTCAGTTGGCATTCATTTCTGTCATAAATTTACATCTTTAATCAGAACGTTGAATGCTTTCATTTTAATCGCTTAGCTACGATTAAACGAGATGCCGCATATGAAGAGCTTCGATGCTTGCTTGCTTTCCTCTGCTTGCTTGCTTGGACACATGGAACCGAGTATAAAATTACTAACCGAGCCTTGCTGAGCACGTTTCAGGTGGCCTGGCCGCACCTAAGCTGAGGAGAGCGACACATGCTTAAGCCTCTGTAAGGTTTCTTCAGGGGCTAAGTGAGCATGTTTCTACTTTTAGAAGAGGCGCTTCTTCGGAATGGTGACAAGCCTCTCATGCGCGAGAAAATCGAAGGAACTGTCTCATGGTTCAGCCGCGCCTTTTCGACAGAAATCTCCAGAGGTCACATTAGGGACAAGCTCTGCATGTAGCCGCTCTTACGAAAGTGCTTCAAGCAGAGTAGGCTTGCTTTGGTCAACTTGAATACTTCGTCACAGCAGCGAGCGCTTGCGCTGCGAGCTTATGATCTTGGGAAAAACAGTGGAAGACGACACAGTCTCGGCCGTATTTGTTCATGGACACGAACGCAAGAGTAGTACCTCGTGGTGAATCTGATTCTCAAGGTCGGCTGACACACATTGTACGTCACAACACACACAGTACGAAAAACAACGCGCGCTGAAAGCTCGCTCGGGAGCGCCGAAGTATCCCCGGCTCCTCAACGTGACGTCACGTTGGCCGACATGGACGAGGTTTCCCTCTCCGCTGTTCTCCTCTCCTACGCTCGCTCGGGGCGCGGGAGATTTGAACATCGCGTTTTTAATTGGTGATTGCGCCACTGTTTCAGCAAAAATCGAAAAAATAATTTCGCAGACGTGATCAGCAATGACACTAATTAAAAACCCTAAAAAATTAGCTGATTATAAAACCGCCTCAGTATCCCTTTAACAAAAACAAGGTTAAGAACAGAGGTTACTCGAGTTGGACATACATCGACTTGTGCTAAGTCAAATGATATAGCCATATTAATTAGGGATTCACAAACAGCTTTGTCACGACCTGTTGAAATTAACAACGTCCAATCGATACAAGGAGCATTGAAATCACCTGTAATGATCATTTTATACTTGTGGAGCCTGTGTTTCGCTATGTATTCTGTAATGTGCGAGAAAATGTTTTCCGAACCGGGCGGACGGTACAAAGAACCCACAACTGTCACGAAACCAGAAATGTTTATCCGAAACCAAACAGACTCAGTATTCGGAAGTTCTGGCAATACAAAAATTTCAATGCCTTTTCTAATGAACAGAGCTACGCCCCCTCCTCTAGCAAACTGCCTGTCGTTTCTGATAACCGTTGACAGTTGACAGCCGTGCTGTGCGGACGTAGGTTTAGGTGCTCTTCCGATCCCGCGTGGAGACCGGGACCGCACCGACTGCGACAGCGACTGCGTAAAATAAATGAGTACTTTCCTTTAATAGCTTTAAAATGTGCTTAGTTTTTTTTAGGCTGTTAGGGGAAGTGCATGTTAAGGAATAGAATTTAGGTCAGTGACCTATATTCGGCCGGGACTATTCGGCCGGAAGGTTTTTTTTTTCCAGTGTTTTTTTTGTGCGTTATCCTTTAGAGAGATACCTATTTTTTTCTAAGTGATAGATCGGCATTTGCGGTAGGCAGAATTTTATTTTATTTTATTTTATTTGTGCACGTGTTTTCAAGTGTGTTTGTCTTGAGCCTGTAGTTACTTTAGCAATCGAGTGTTGCTAAGATGGTTAAGCTACTGAAGGTTAGTTGTACGGAGTGTGATGCGTCGATGAATTTAAAAGAAACGCGGTTCGATTCGGTGGAGGACGCCGAAGGCGCAGATTTTATGTGCAAATTCTGCGTATTAGGTGCACGCCTGAATAGGGCTGAACAGGCGAACAGCGAACTAGCTATAAGGTTGGATGCTCTAGAAACAGAGTTACAGATAGAGAGGCCAGAGAAGCGTAAGCTTCAAGAACAGCTTTGTCAGTTGGAGTTAAAAACGGCTGACACCGCCATTGGAAGCCACATTGGCGGGCATTCCAGCGCCAGCCACGTGGATGGGGCTTGCACTGGCATGGACAGCGAGAAGCCAGCATGTCAGATATGTTCAGGCAGGAACAGCTACGAACAGGTGACAGCTGGGAAGTCGAGAGGCGATACTGAGAAGGGGCCCGAGCTAATTCCAGGAAATGAGGTCACAGTGGCTGGTAAGAGGCAGCAAGATCCGGAAGTTAGGAGGGAGGGGTAGAGTACCCTAGTGCTTATCGCTGGTGACTCAAACATGGGGCGCTGCAAAAGAGCTATTCTCGACCGACTGAAGGGTTATAGGCGGGTAGCAGTCGGGGTGTTTCCAGGAAGGACAATGGACGATGTTCTGAGAGCGACTAAAAGTGAACTTTTCGAGAAGGCTGCAAGGCGTAACTTGGTAGTGGTAGCGGCGGGGCTAAATGATGTCCTGAATGGTAACGCGCACAAGTAGGAAAAAGATTAGCTGAGGGAGTTGACGGTATAAGGGCGATAGCACAGCAAGCGCAGATCGTGGTGTGTACAGTGCCGAGGTACAAGAAAGGAATGTAGAGGTTGCTAAAGACGTTGTGAATCTTAATCGAGAGTAAGGCAGCTAGGCCTCGACAAGGGCTTTGAGGTGGTAGACATAAACAAGGAAGTGCACAGAGCAGGTTTGGGCAGAAACTTTGGACGAGATGGCATCCATTTCAGTGGAAGGGTAGGAGAAGAGATAGGGGGCGCCTGGGAGGCCGAGCGGTAGCTTTTTTAGGGGGTCCACGGTGGCTCACGGCGTAGGGGTAGGTAGAAGCGATGTAGTAAATGTAACAATGGCGGCTGAGCCCAACAAGATGGCCACTAGGAGGCCCAGAAAGAAAACTACGAAAAAAAAATTTAACGCCAGGATCAGTTACAGAAACATGCAAGGGGGTAGAAAGAGAGCGAAATGGCTAGAAATAGAACAGTAGTTAAAGGACGAAGCAGTAGGTGTGTACGCTCTATGCGAGACACATCTGAGGGATCTAGAAGATCCACCTTTAATCGATGGCTATATCTGGGAAGGGTGCAACAGAACAACAACGGAGAAGAAGGGAGGAGGAGTAGGTATGCTGATACATCAAGGAACAAATCGGCAAAGGATAAAATCAACTCTCAAAGAACATGTCTGGGTATCAGGTACAATTGCTGGCAAAAGGACATGGCTAGGGGTAGTTTATTTATGGACCGGGGACAAATGCAGGCAAGAAAACAAGGATCTAGTTAAGTGCATCAGTGACGATATAGAGCAGATTGGAGACGGTGTCGATATTATTTTGCTTGGAGACATGAACGGCCACATCGAGGATTTGGATGGATACACAGATTGTAACGGGAAGTTAATGCTAGACTTGTGTGAGCGGCACAACCTAGTTATTGTCAACAGAGAAACTAAATGTGAGGGACAAATCACGTGGGAATCCCGTAACAGGCAAACAACCATTGACTACTGTCTAATGTCGCAGGGCATCTATAGCAAGCTCGCAATAATGGAAATAGACGAAGAGGGGAAGGAAAGCCTAGGAAGTGATCATAAACGTATTAGTCTACAGTTGGGAGCCCTAGTCAAAAGAGAAAGGCAGCGAAGTGAAAAAGACAACGCAAAATTAAACGATGAACAAATAGCACTAATATCAGCCGAAATAGAAGAAGTAATCGAGAAACGCCCCATGGCAAAGTGGGATTATAATCAGTTAGAACTGCTCATCGCTACAAAAATGAAAGAAGTGAAAGGAGTAAACCACTGGAGAGGAAAGAGAAAGCCACGAAGCTGGTGGAATATGGAAATCAAGGAGGCCATCGAACAACGACGTGTGGCTTCAAGGGAACACAGAGAAGCAAAGAAGGCGTATCTGAAGAGGAAATAGGCGAAAAATGGGAATCTTATCGACAAAAGAAACAGCAAGTTCAGGCGCTAGTCTAGGCTAAAATGAAGCAGTCCTCTGATAAATGGCTGGCTGAAGTTCGCGAGGCAAATAAAGGGGGGCCAAGAAAATTCTGGAACCATATAAGCTGCTTGGGAAAAACAAATAAAAGAACGCAAGAACAGATTATAGATGCTGAGGGAATATGTTTAGAGGGAGACGATGCTGTGAACTACATTACATTATTTATAGCTGCGTCTTCTAGCAACGACAATGGGGTAATCTTCCCAAGTGAGGCGGCAACACAGGACAGCAGAATAGAGAACAGCTTAGAACTGACTAGTCTTAACTGGGAAAAGGCGGAAGCGAATATTCCTAAAACCACCTCCGCAGGGATAGAAGAAATTCCAATTAAGCTGATTAATGAACTTGGCCCAAGAAGCAAGGAAGCGCTGATAAAAGCACTGGAGACAGTCATAACAAATCAGCAAATTCCGCCCAGCTGGAGACAGAGTAAAATGAATTTACTTTATAAAGGGAAAGGATATAAGATGAACATCAAATCCTACCGTCCGATTACGATAACGTCTGTTATGTACAGGCTGGACATGCAGGCGGTGAAATTAAAACTGCAGGCGTGGGTAGAAAATATTCGGATACTTGGAGAACTTCAGAACGGGTCCAGAAGGGGTAGGCGTTTAGATGATAGCCTGCTCGTGTTTGCCCAATGTATAGAAATAGCTAAGGCGGAAAACAGACCTCTGTTTTTAGCCTTTCTGGACATAAGCGGTGCATACGATAACGTGAACAGGGAACTCCTGTGGAGCATAGTGAAAGATTTAGGTATCGGTCATGACGTAATTGATTTTCTACAGGAAATCTACCGAGATAATGAAGCTGAAATTACATGGGAAGGGAAAAAAAGTACCACAACTGTGGGGGTGCACAAAGGATTAAGGCAAGGTTGTCCTCTACCACCGCTGCTGTTCATGCTTTACGTGATAAATATGGAAAGAAGGCTAGAAGAAACTAATCTAGTTTATAATCTGTCGTACAGATTAGGCGGAAATGTAGTTGAGCAGCGACTCCCGGGTTTAAAGTATGCGGACGATAGCGTACTGTTAGCAGATAGCCAGGAAGATTTACAAACATTGGTTAATTGCTGTGGAGACGAAGGAGACGCTCTAAGATTCAATTTTAGCGCAACTAAATTAGGTGTGACGGTTTTTAACGATACTACTGACCAGGTGCTTAGAATACAAGGCCACGAAATACCCAAACTGGCCGCATACAAATACCTCGACATATGGCTGAACGAAGAGCAGATATACACGGAAAAGCACGAACAGGCTCTTAGGACCAAAGGACCAAGAGACGCCGGGATAATGAAACATAGCGCATTATGGGGGTACAACAAATATGAAGTACTACGAGGTATTTGGAAAGGAATAATGGTGCGGGGACTTACTTTCGGCAATGCGGTTCTGTGCTTAAGGGCAGAAGTTCAGTCGAGATTAGACGTAAATCAGAGAGCGGTTGGAAGATCAGCCCTAGGTGCCCACGCCAAAACCACAAACGAGGCAGTAAAAGGGGATATGGCCTGGGCATCGTCCGAAGCACGGGAAGCTAAGAGTAAAATACTATATGAAGAACGCCTGAGGAAATTGGACGATAACAGGTGGGCAGCTAAGGTATTTAAATATTTATACAGAAAGAGCGTTGACTCACAGTGGCGGAAAAGAGCTAGAAAACTAACCAGTAAGTATGCAGGTCATGAGGACGGAGAAACAAAGAGCATTAAACGACAGGTTAAAAACGCGGAAGTGAAAAATTGGATGAATTCAATGGAAAAGAAACATAGTCTAGAACTATATCGATGCTGGAAAAGGCAGAACAGGAAAGATTTTTTCTATGATAACTCAAGCGGCAGTGCCCTACTTTTTGATGCTAGGTCAGGGTGTCTTAGAACGCGCAGCTACAAAAAGAAATTTAACGAAGAAGATGACACATGTGCAGTGTGTGGTAGATCTGTGGGAACAATTGAACACCTCATAATCAAATGTGACGGTATCCATCCGGATGTCGATGCAGGCGCAGTCACTCTTCCTGAGGCCCTAGGGTTTAAAGATAACAATGGTCATGTAAATAAATCTGCAGTGGAAGTCAGCAAAAAGCGATTCGAGGATTGGTGGCTGAAAAGCAGAGATGTGGCATAAGGTTAGAATTGTAGGAAACCGTAGGTAAAGATGGTGGCGATTCTTCATGAGAATTGCCAAAACAGTAAACAAAACTAACGAAGAAAAGCTGAGCATGGTGGCAATTGCCACCACCCCGTTTCGAAGGGGGCGCTCCTATCCGTCCGTCCGTCCGTCCGTTCACCAACCGAGTAATCTGGAGGCAAAAATTCTACATCTGATATAGAGGTGTCCAACCATGTTTCTGTTACGCAAATAACTGACGGAGTTTAACACTCTACAAGCCAATTGAAATCTTCAATCTCATTGAGCAAGCTTCTAGCATTTAAGTTCAAAACAGTCAGTTTCTGCTTTTTTTTCTGCTCATTTCTACCTTTCTGCTCATTAACGAGTCACTGTGTTCCTACCCTTAAAAAAATTTTTAGTAACATTCTTTAGAAAGTCTTTCGACAATTGTTAATAGAACCTATCAACATTGAATAGAAAGTCTTTTAAACGCCTTTGTACATTGTAGTAACAACCTATCAACCGTCTTCCGACAATTGGCCACCGATATCCAAAAGACTCAAGTACACAGAAAGTCTTTATACTTCCTATCATCCCCTTATCGAGTTTGTATACACTTCCTACTGACCCCTTACCGACAGTGTCAACCAACACCCTATTAACGGTCTTCCGACAATTGGCCACCGTTATCCAAAAGACTCAAGTACATAGAAAGTCTTTACACTTCTTATCAACTACATACCGACAATGTCTACCAACACCCTATTGACGGTCTTCCGACAATTGGCCACCGTTATCCAAAAGACTCAAGTACACAGAAAGTCTTTACACTTCTTATCAACCACATACTGACAATGTCTACCAACACCCTATCAACGGTCTTCCGACAATTGGCCACCGTTATTCAAAAGAGTCAAGTACGAAGAAAGTATAATTCCTACATCAGCTTTTGGAAAAGTGTATGTTAACTACACAGTACAACACTTTTACCAACATAGTTTTATCACTTCAAAATCATTTTGTGAACACTGTCCTGGAGTGCTTAAAGAATAATAGAAGCAAAATGCAAATTATTACATTTATTGTGCACAAGTGTACATACGCGCTACAACACATGCATGATGCATCAAAATATTTTATGGAGAACAATAGAGGAACAGAATATTGCCTTCGGCACACTTCCCCTCAGTTCCCTCTGAGTAACAATGACTGACACACAGCAATTGAAAAACATAACAGGTTTTAATTCACGATGTTTCGGCTGGATGACCAGCCTTTTTCGAGTATAGTATAGCATTCGAAACAAAAGCTGTGCGCTTCAAATGCTGTAGTACACTTGAAAACGACTGGCCCTCCAACCAAAACATCGTCAATTAAATCCCGTTAGGTTTTTCTTACATATATACGAGTTGTTTCAGGGAAGACTAAGTAATTTTCAAAAAAGAGGTATTTTGAGGTGAATGTATGGCTCTTTCAGCATAGTATTACCAGTGTTGGCAGGCACCAGAAAACTTGTGAAGAGTCTTACGTAGTAAGCTGGTTAGTTAATTTTTATTAATGAACCTTTTCACTATCAGAAACTTCGTTAAAACATTAAGTTGGGCTAGTTGGTAACGGCTTGAAGGAATCATACTCTTAGCGGTAAGAACACACACAACACCAAGACACACACACACAGGACACCCGCTAGACTTCAACTATCTTTACTGGACACTTGTACGACATAAATATGTATCACTGAGCACACGCAGGTGCCTCGTCATAGGCATCAGGTCTAACTACGCCCTCCCCTCTCCTCCAAGGCATACGGTTGCGCAGATAAACAATCCCTTTTTCTGCCAATGCCAGGGAGGGAGTACTTACACACATGTCACCCGCCTCTTGAATACGAAAGGCCTGGGAGCCGAGAAAAAAGAAAGAGAAATTATCGAAGTCTTTCGTATTCAAGAGGCGGGTGACGTGTGTAAGCACTCCCTCCCTGGCGTTGGCAGAAAAAGAGATTGTTTTTCGGCGCAACCGTATGCATTGCAGGAGAGGGCAGGGCGTAGTTAGACCTGTTGCGGATGACGAGGCACCTGCGTGTGCTCAGTGATACATATTTATGTTGTACATGTGTCCAGTAAAGATAGTTGAAGTCTAGCGGGTGTCCTGTGTGTGTGTGTGTCTTGGTGTTATGTGTGTTTCTTACTGCTAAGAATATGATTCCTTCCCTATCCGAGTTAGGCGTCTAGTTGCCATTAGAGATTTGTAGCAGTTACATGCCCTGGAGGGGTTTCTTTCCCTGTGTGCTTTCAAAAGCGCATTTATTTTCGCACGATGCAGCCAAATTTTGTCGAGCCACAGTGGCGAAAGTAATCATGTTTTGTACATTCCAGAAACTGATATGGCTACTACGAACAACTGGCTAAAAGTCTCTAACTGCAACCAGTTGCAAACCTGTGTTAGTTAAAAAATTAATTATCAGAAATTAGTTAAGCAGCTTACTAAATACACCTCACCGGCTTTCTGGTGTCTGCTAACACTTGTAATATTATGCAGCAAAAGCCATATTTTTGAAAACTTCTTATTCTTCCCTGAAACACCTGGTACATATAAATACTGCTCACTTTCCTGTACAACACAGAAACGAAATAATTTCTTCTGTAACATGAAGGTTCCATGAGCCACATAACAAACCCGTGGAAAAAAACTGCATGCATACACACACATCTCTCCAAAACAGCTAAAAAATCCCACACAGTGAAACAATTCTTACACTGTCTTAAGACCAACATTAAAGGCTGCAAACACTAGCGAATTAAAAGTCAAACAGATGCCAAACATATGCTAAATGTCCCCATGGATGTAGATACTAAGCTATGAGCTGATTTTAATAAAAATGCATCAGCACAGAAATGCTTAAGCGACTTTGTTGGTGCACTATCCTGACACTTGTCCTCAATATCAGGCAGCCTGCTTGCTGTTCATCATCATCATCAGCCTGACTATGCCCACTGCAGGGCAAAGGCCTCTCCCATGCCTCTCCAATTAACCCTGTCGTTACTTGTCTGCATCACCAGCGGAAGAGGTAGCGTCCTAGTGATGAGACGTGTGCACGAACAGGTAGCCTCCTCCATGGCACAATGCAGCAGCAAGAGAACTGCACAAGAAAACATTCAAAGTATACAGTTATAGTAACTTCTAATAGAATCAAACACGGAGAAGCAACAATCAGTTAAATGTGCACTAAAATGCAGCACTCCGAGTGAGTTTGATAAGGCTGCTGAGTAATAGCATAAGCAGCAGTCACAAGACTAGAACTAAATGTAATGCGTCCTTGAACAAGAAAAAGCTATAACATGCTGTTGTGTTCAATTCTGCCCCCACATTCGAAGACTGAATTATATTCACAGGTACTGACATTAACGTGTTACACCTAATTAGGCTACCACGAAGAGATATTTAGCCATTCCAGTCATATGAAGATAGCATGCAGGCCATCAAGTATGAAAATTATTTTGTGTTTCTGATTTGTCTGCACAAAAATTCAGGCAGCTTTTGTTTTCAAAAGTGATGGCACAAACACATTGCAATATAATGCACATGTTGCTGTAGATAATGTAGCATTTGGAGCTATACCAGGTGTTAGGGGAAAATGTATGAACAAAGAGTACAAAGGTGAGCAAGTTCGTCAGGGCAAGAGTGGCACACTCTAAAGCAAATGAATCAAAATATTAAGGCACACACTGCGTCAGATACAATACTTGAAAGTAAAGCTGCATAGAACTACAAGCGATAAAAGCCTCAGCAACGTGCCCCTAAGGGAGCAGCTGGACTGGTTGTTTTTTATTTGTCCCGCAGCACATCCCTCCAGTGCTGAGGCCTGCTCATATCTGTTTAAGTTAAGAATACAAGGGAAACAAGCAAACAAGTGTTCCAAAGAAGATAAAAATGTGCACTTAGGTTGTTCTTTAGGAAATTACCTGTCACTAATTGCAGCAATAAATACCTCGAGAAAGCAAATTAAGTTATTTACGCAGCTTATTACAAACCTTGATGGCACGGGAGAAAGGCAACATCAAATGCATCGGTTCAAGTAAAGCCAGGGGTCTTGTTAAGGTCACAGCAATATTTGTTGACTTAGGCTCAGCTAGTGTAATGCAATCAGTAACTGAACGTCGGCATGAATAAAAATAACAATGTACCAATACTCAATTCCAAATGCATTTCAACTGTACAGTGCAGTCAGTTGTGACAAAGGGAGTGTGAAAGAAAACCTCAGCAATGCTCATGACATTGAATAAGCACCTTTCTTCTCTACAGCTAAAATATAAGCTTTACAGGGTTTCATGTAATGCAAGGATAACCTGGTAAGGTATCAATTATTGATGCTAGCAACAAATATTCTTCTAAAGCTGAGTGCTCCACTTGAACGCCAATATTCCATTATGCATTGCCCGTTAGGCCATGCCTATCGCATCACTGGTTCACTTCAAACATGCCATACCTTGTAAGAGGTAGGTACTGCTGAAGTAAACCTATAAAATTTATTTGCTGCTTTTAGACTGCTGTATAAAGGTCATGAAGCAGATAATTGTTTTAATTTGGTCTATACTGTGGTAAAGATTTCCAAGCACGAGAATCATGAGGGAAAAAAACTATAAAAAGCACTTCACACTATAACACAATGCACTTAACTAGGGGAGTGCTTTCATGATGCCCGCAATATCTTTTCCCTTTCTCTTGGTCCTCTTTTAAAAGAAAAAAAAAACGAAAGAGAGAGGGAGCCTGGACCAGAAGATTTTTGGCAGGCTAAAAAAGACAAGGAAAATATACCCACTTGTCTACCTATCCTTTTACAAGTGGCACATGCTTGATATCCAGTGTCAATGGCTGATAGGCTGAACCAGCAGGTCTTGATGTCATTTGCCTCTAGTTGAGGTAGCATTGGCTCGATGACAGACGAAAGCTGGTGCAAAAGTAGCGTGATGATACCGGTGGAGCAGCTGTACAGGGCTTGACTGCCGGTGCATTTGAAGAAAAGCTGCATTAGAGCCATGCTTTAATAAACATCATCACAGAAGCCACATCCCATTACAACCTCTAGCTGTTCAGTCCAATGTGTTCATGAGTGGAGGCTAATGATTAATTACCTATGCCTCCAATAGTTAGCAAAAAAATGGTTTACAAAGCTTGTCATACTTTTCTTAAAGCTATTACTCGCGAATCACGTTATACTTTTATCGCTTCAGACTGAAAATGGGGAAATGACATAAATGTAGTGAACGTAAAAAAATAAAATGACAACAAACCTTCCATTGTGCGATTGCCTCAGCTGCACTGCAATGGAATGGTTCTGCTATTTTCAATCGTCGTTTCGTTGACCAGAACTATCAAGAAACACAGCACTTGATGTGGCTGTGACGTAGAACGGGCAATGCTCCTTATCCAGTAAACACTCAGGCAGCAGAATCAAAAGACGCACGCCGCTACAAGCACTTTTCGTTCTTATGGTCTCCTTTTCACGCGCTGCTCCTGTTCAGTCGGAATAACGAATCAAGCAGCACCCCATAGTTCTCGGCGTGCAACCAAATTCTATCACATAACTCCTGCGCCGAGGAGCTGACGCAAAGAGCGTGAGGCGGCGGGTTAAAAGTTGCATAGTTGGCAAGCGAGCGTGTCAGAACACCTTCTCTCTGCAAACGATCGCGTGGTGCCCGCATTTTGCACCTCACTGCGAACAAGACGTGAAGACCAACCCAAATGCATTCGCAGCCCTCAATCATACCCCCGACACATCGCAGAAGTCATTTTCCAGATCTGTACTTACATTTGTCAACGTTCACGGCAAGCCGTTTCTTCTATCGGGCATCGGGCGCCGGCCGCTCTCGGCGTGGTTGCGTGCAGTACGTCAGAGCCGTTTTTGAGCACTGCGTGCGCGTAAGAACGTCTTCCGCAGCACTGGAGCCATCTGTCACCTTCCGAGTTCAGTCACACTACCACAACACTAACGAGGCCGCACATGTAACACAAAGAAATTGAAGAAACGCACCCACAACTTCACAACCGTCGCACCCCGTCAACAAAGAGTCGTTTCAGCGTCCTAAAAGAGATAGTGTAGCGCGCGGCCAACATGAGACTTGCAATCCGCCGCCAGCGAACGGAAAGATGGCGCTATTGTCGCCTAACTTTAGACGCGTTAAAAAAAGAATTGATAAAGCCCTTTTGGCCACAAACTTGTTGCATTAAACGACAAAATATTTTGTTTCAATTACAAAGTCAGCAAATTGGAATGATTGAGGTGAAAAAATGCGACTACTCGCAACCATCTGTTTCTGGCGGCGCTGCGAACGAAAGCTTGGAAAACCGGGCAGCATGCCGGGCAGCTACTGGCGACGCATCTGGGGCCAGGAAAGCCGCAGCCGCTGCATGGCTGCACTGTCTGCCTAGTTCTATAACTCAGCTCCCCGTAACTGCGTCGCAGAATAAGGAATGATGATGATGTTGCCAAACGCTACTGGTTTCGGTTTTTATTTTCGCATATTGTGTGGCTTAGCGTACTCTACACAGCTTGGCTCATGCGATTTAGTGTACGTGTGTGTACCTAGGGAACACGAGCGTTCGCACGCCGCTCTAGCGTGACGCGCGAAACTTTCAAGGCTGCGCTGCAGCATCGCCTCTGTTTTGTGTGTGTTTATATCACGTCATTGGACACCTTGCACGCTCTTTGCTCGAGCGAGCCCCGCCGACAGTCGCGCTACCGTAGTCTTTTTGTGTGCTTCCTTGATTGTTTTTTGCCTCTGCCTTACGATGTCCTCGGCTCGGCCTCACGTCCGCTGATGGCAGTAAGAAAAGGCGAACAATGAACACATGCTTTCGCGCGTCTACTCCGTATGACTACGTTAAAACCCAACACTTTATTCCAGGATTCCTTAGTCATTGCATTACGGGAAGATAGAAAATACAGCTATCACCACGTTTTCCCTCGCCACAGCTTTGTACCGTGTTTGCGTTGAAGGAGATGCAAGTGAAGATGCGGAAGAGGCACTGCGCCTGTGCTTTAGCGGTGCTCAAAGTGGGGGCTGCTCTCACCCTAGCTTTTTCCATACTGGAAGCTCCTCTGTGGCTCAGTACTGGCGAAAAATGTAACAATTCAAGAATGAGGGCTTATAGCGCTCCAATTGCCGTGCGCCTTCCTCATGCAAAGCCCTTGTTACCGCAGTTGAGTACAGCGGGCCGCTGTTACCTGTTTTGTTTCTCTATACTTCTCTTTATAGTATCGGCCGCCGAACATGAATAAAAATTAATATTGCCTTGCCTGAAATTTCGCATGTACAGCCGCTGAGGAACGAAGCAACTTGAGTTCTCGAAGCTGTAATCCTGCACACGTTACACAGAATTTACTCAGAGCGCGAAGCGGTGCGGCCCTTTTCGCGCGGGGTTTTTCAGTCCCGTGCGATCAGCCATTGCTGGTCGCTCGAGGAGGAGGGTAGTGCGAGGGTTTAAATTGGGCGCTCCCACGTGGAGTGTCATAAAGTGTACCGGGCACTTTTGCATGGCGGGCAGTGTGCAGGGAAAGTGTGCTTGCGGTGCAGGTTCAGGAAGCTGGTGATATAATTTGGGCGCCATTTGGGCTAGCGAGAACGTGTCATTCAATGAGTGTGGAAACACATCGGTGCAATGCTAAACTTGAATTTTTTTCTAGCTCGCAACAATAATCCCTCTGAAACCTCAGAGCGAAACGCTCTTAATGCTAGTGTGTTTTAGCACCGTCGTACGGTACATCACTGTTCAACTGCACGTTAAAATATGACCTATCAAGAATTACAACAATAGCAACACCAACGTGTTTCGAATTGGCAGAGTTGTTGTACAGCTCTGCTGAAATTCTTCGTTAGTTCTGATAAGTTAAATCTGTTTAATGACTTCCTGAGTACAGAATTTAAGGACGAATATGCAGCAGAAAACATTGCTTTCGTGTAGAATGAGCCATCAGCGAAACTGATTCGCTGTAACGAAGTCATCATTGCGCTTATGTAACACAATATGTCACTAGCTCCTATTTTTTCTTAAAGTTCTTTCAATTTCCTTGAAGTGCGAGGCAATAATACTTGAGTATTCTATGAATTCATTCACTTTGTACCAAAATTATTTCGTTTGCTGGTAACTTTTTTCGTACACTTTATGCAATCAAAAATTGTCACTAAATGTCTTCAATTCAAGGCACGTTTCTGAATTTCGGGATAAATGTTCTGTAATGAACTTTGCCCTTTTCCCCGCACTCGAAAATGCGAAAGCAGTAAAGCTAGTATTGAGAAAATTGAACTGAAATTTCTAAAAATCCACAGCGTGCTCGGCTATGGGATTGTGATTTCAAATTTTTGTTTCGTCTTCAAGGTTAGTTAAGTTGCCGCTTTGAAGTTGGCGGCTACAGTACTTGATTATTTTAGGCTTTTATTTGTTTATTCGCATCACCAAAATGATTTCTCGGTTCGTAGTATATTTCTATTGACAGCAGTATATAAGCAGTAAGAAAATTGTATGAACTTTCTGTCAACAAATGTTGATAAAATATGCCCTAAGAAAATGTGACTGCAAATGTTTGTTTCGTGTTCAAGTTTGCTTTAGTTGCATTGACATGTTAGGCTAGAGTACTTAATAAATTTAGGCATTTATTCTCATTATAAAACGTTCTGTCGGTGTCTAGTATGTTTCTACTGACAGCAGTACATAGAAAGCAGTAAGGAAATTGTATGAACTTCCTATCAACGAATGTTAATAGAATATGCTCGGCTAAGGGAATGTGAGTGTTATGTTTGTTTCGTGTTCAAGGTTGTTTTAATAGCTTTGACGTGTTCGCCTACAGTACATGGTTTGAGGCATCTATTCGCATGACCAAAAATGTTTTGTCACTTTCTAGAGTATTTCTGCTCACAGCAGTCCGTAAAGTACATAAAGTTTTAAATGGAATATATCTTCTGTTTTAAAACGTTTTCCCATATCCTGATTACATTCCAAACGCATTTGCTGCGAATAATGTTGGTCGCTTTTCGATATAGTGAAATTGTTGACTAGCTGCAACAGATTCCATCATGCAATCAGGTAAGATGTCGTCACGATTATGCGAACAAGATAGTGTTAATCACCTCGAACACCATGCAGTTTGTTCATTTACTTCTCTCAACGTGTCAGACTGCACCCAGATTTTCTACTAACTTTCTATTGACAGGAGTAAATACAAAGAAGTAACAGTCTACCAACTTTGTATTGACAAAGGTGCATAGAATGTAAAAATTATTTTCTAGTAACTTTCTATTGACAGCAGTACATACAAAGAAATAACTTCTACCAACATTGTATGAACAATTGTTGATAGAATGTAAAAGTTACTTCAAGGTTACTAGAGTCAATAGAATGTTAATACAAATTCTAAAGAAAGTTCATATCCATTTTTGTAAGGGTAGGCACTGCAGCACGTGCAGCCTTGACATCATCCCAAGTGTAACGAACACTGTCGACTATCAGGGAATCGTATTGCAACCTATAATTATCTGCTTTTTGGCGGATATCAACCGAGTTGTCCCAGAGAGCCTTCCTAATGTGCCGTACACGCGCAGAAAAGTCTTCACTAATGTGCGTATCAGATCCTTTTATTTTTCTGGCCTTTTTAAGGATGGAAAGCTTGGTTCTAAAGTCTAGCAGTTTAAAAATGACAGGTTTCGTCTTTTCAGTTGTTTGCGTGCCAAGCCTGTGACAGCGTTCAGTACCTTCACAATGGATTCCAAGCTTGGCATAGAGTAACTCCGATACAGCAGCTAATAGCCCCTCAGAAGTTTCATTTGATGGTACCTTCAAGCCATAGATGATTAAGTTATTCCTATGGGATCGGTTTTCCAGGTCATAATTTTTGCGGTCAAGTTTAGTAATGACATCTTTAAGGTTCTCAACAATTATCTCAAGATCATGAACACGCTGAAGAGCATCGTTAGCAGTTGAAGCCAACGCCTCTATGTGCGTAATACGCTGTTCAAAGGTAGCCATTCTAGAGTTGGGTGCGGAAAGCTGTGCGCTGATTCGTGCTTGTCCAGCTAGCAGCTCCGTTAGCATTTCCTCTGACTTTGGGCCTGGATTTGTCTTGACATCGCCGGACAGCTGCAACAAAATTCTTAACGAATGCAGTAGGCAAGAAAAAATACACGCAAAGTGCTAGGGTCTGGCAGCAGCAACAAGAAACGATTATCGCTGCTATAACATTTGAAAGCGTATTTGTGGCCTACATGCAAAATGAAGCACACGTGTTTTCCAGAACCGTGCGCCATGCCGCTGCCAGACCCACTGAAGAGGATTGGTCGGTGTGTCGCTTTTATATCCCGTCGGGTCCGTATCCACGACGTTAAGGGGTTGTGCCATGCGTGGTTGAGACAAGCAAGATCGACGGAAGATGAGGCCATGGTTGCATTGCCATCTATAGGTTGACGGCAGGAACTGAATGGAGGGTCCGTGAGCATGCATTTCCCATGAAGGAAGCTTGAAGAGGAAGCATTGCTCAGGAAGTATGGTCCAGCGATGCTTGCGGCTATCTGCAAAATGAAGCACACGTGTTTGCAACAACCGTTCGCCATGCCGCTGCCAGACCCATCATATGCAGGTCGATCCAAGCATGGCGCGTCAGCGGCAAGATACCGAACTTCCTCTTTTGCCCCCGCAACCCCAGAAAAAAGCAATTAAATTCTTACAAATTCTATTTACACAGGTTATTTAGACAGGCAGGTCGACCCGAGCATGGCGCGTCAGCGGCAAGATACTGAACTTCCTCTTTTTCCCCTGCAACCCCAGAAAAAAGCAATTAAATTCTTACGAATTCTATTTACACAGGTTATTTAGATAGGCAGGTCGACCCGATCATGGCGCGTCAGCGGCAAGATACTGAACTTCGTCGTTTTCCCCTGCAACCCCAGAAAAAACAGCTCAATTGTTACAGGTTCTATTTACAAAGGTTATTTACATAGGCAGGTCGACCCGAGCCTGGCGCGTCAGCGGCAAGATACCGAACTTCCTCTTTTTCCCCCGCAACCCCAGAAAAAAAAACAATTGTATTGTTACAGGTTCTATTTACAAAGGTTATTTAAAGAGGCAAGTCGACCCGAGCCTGGCGCGTCAGCGGCAAGATCTAGAACTTCCTCTTTTTCCCCCGAAAACCCAGAAAAAAACAAATGAATTGTTACAGGTTCTAGTTACAAAGGTTATTTACATAGGCAGGTTGACCCGAGCCTGGCGCGTCAGCGGCAAGATACCGAACTTCCTCTTTGTCCCCCGCAACCCCTAAAAAAACAATTAGATTTTTACAGGTTCTATTTACAAAGGTTATTTACACAGGCAGGTCGCCCAGAGCCTGGCGCGTCAGCGGCAAGATACCGAACTTCATCTTTTTCTTCGTTCGTGCGCAGTTCTTCGTTGTTCGGCAGGGCCCATGCGTAGTTCGTGACATTTCCCCGTTCGCAAACGAAGCCCTCTGGGCCAGTCAACCAATCTGGGTCCCGAGAGTGGAAGCCCTTTAGCCGTGCGACATGCACGACTTGGGGTTTCCTTGAGCGGTGTCCAGGCGTAGATTCTGGAGAGAGCACATAGTTCACGTCATTGAGGCAAGCAAGAAAGATGAACGGGCCTCTGTAGTGGGACAGCAGCTTTTGTGATAAACCACGCTAGCGTAGAGGCGTCCACAACCATACAACGTTACCGGGCAGGTAGCAGACATCCCTGCGCCGATGGTCATAACGCTCTTTAGAGCGATCCTGCGATGCCAAGGTGCGTATCCGGGCAATCCTACGGGCTTCTTGAGTGCGACATAGAGTGTTTGCAATAGTAGGCTCGGTGTCGAGAGAGAAAGGTAAGATGCTGTCGAGGCAGCTTCGAGGCGGACGGGCATAAAGAAGGAAGGACGGGCTGTAACCAGTTATTTCATGCCTCGACGTGTTATAGGCATATGTAATGAAGGGAGGCACGTCATACTATTTCTTATGGCGGGAATCGACATACATGGCAAGCATGTTCGTAAGTGTCCGATTGGTATGTTTAACCAGTCCATTCGTCTGGGGGTGGTACGGCGTCGAGTGGCTATAATGACATGAACAAAGACGCAGAAGCTCTTCCACAACGTCTGCCGTAAACTGGCGAGCACGGTCACTGAATGAATGAATGAAAACCTTTATTGTTAGAAGGGTTTTTTCTCTGAGCGTAGGTGGAGCTGAAAACAACTCGAGGAGGTCCATGCCAGAGGATGGCAGCATGAAGAAGAAATAGCGAGACTTCAGCAGCGGTGGCGCAAGTTCGGGCGGTGGTTTCACAGTAACGTGTGAGGTGATCAACGCACAAGAAATACCCAGCGCTTACCGTTGGACGAGCGCGGAAACGGGCCGAGAATATCGAGACCAACTTATTCATATGGTGTGCTTGGATGTCGCACATGATGCAGGCCTCCAGGCGGAGAAGTTGTGGAAAGCTTAACCGCTGACACTGCACGCAGGTGGCCACGTAGCGCTGAACCATGCGATGCATTTTTGTCCAGTAAAAACGTTCCTTGGTGCGGTTAAGGGTCTGGCAAACCCCAAGTGCCCAACAGTGACGTCATCGTGCATTGCGTGTAGAAGAGAGGAATACAGAGTAGCGGGAACGACGAGGAGAAAGCGTGGACCTCCAGGCGAGTAATGAGTTTTATAGAGCAAATCATCGCGAATGCAGAAAGTACTTGCGGATGTCGGGTAACGGGCCTCAGCAAAAAGTGGCACCAAGTGCTGATCCTTGAGTCGTTCGGCCTGGAAAGTGCCAAGATCCGGAAACTCTTGGGAACCGGTAGCGAAATAGTAGTCATAGTTTTCATCATCGGAAGTGTTAGCCGTGAGCTGTAGCCGCGAGAGATAATCTGCGTCGGCGTGTTGGCGGCCACTTTTGTAAGAATCTTTGAAGTTGAACTCTTGCAGGCGTAATGCCCAGCGGGCCAACCGACCCCGGGGGTCGCGTAGATTCACAAGCCAGCGCAGAGAATGATGGTCTGTAGCGACTGTAAAAGCACGTCCATAAAGGTACGAACGAAACCGTTGTACGCCGAAAACAACGGCGAGACACTCTTGCTCTGTTGCAGTGTAATTGCGTTACGACTTGCTTAGGGCGCGACTTGCATAAGCGACAACGTGTTGATTGCCCTCACGGCGTTGGATAAGCACAGCACACACGCCGATGCCGCTAGCGTCAGTGCGGAGTTGAGTGGGTGTTGTCGGGCAGAAATGACGCAATATTGGCCGCGAGATAAGGAGAAACTTGAGCTGGCGAAACTCGGAGTCGCATTCGGGAGTCCAGTGGAAAGGAGTGTCTTTCTGCAGGAAACTTTGGAGCGGGTAGGCTAAATTAGAAAATTTGGGAACGGAACGCCGAAAATATGAGCAAAGCCCTAGGAAACTCCTGAGCTCTTTCACTGATCTGGACTGTTTGACACTGCTTACAGCTTTAACCTTCTGCGGGTCGGGCCTGACGTCATCCTTGTCAACGAGATGACCAAGCACAGTAATTTGGCATTCACCGAAGCGACACTTCTTGGAGTTCAGCACGAGGCCCACTCTCTCTATGTAGTTTAGGGCAACGGCTAAGCGGCTGTCATGTTCGGCGAAGGTCCTTCCAAAAATAACAACATCGTCCAGATAACACATGCAAACTTGCCACTTCAGGCCACGTAAAAGCGTATCCATAAATCGTTCAAAAGTGGCACGAGCGTTACAAAGGCCGAATGACATAACATTAAATTCATACAACCCGTCAGGTGTCAAGAACGCCATCTTCGCTTTGTCTATCGGGTGCATCGGCATTTGCCAGTATCCGCACCGCAGATCCACCAAGGAAAAGTAGGAGACTGAGTGGAGGCAGTCAATGGCATCATCAACGCGTGAGAGCGGGTAAAGATTCTTCTTTGTGACAGCGTTAAGCCGGCGATAGTCGACACAAAATCGCCATGTGCCATCTTTCTTTTTGACGAGGATCACTGGAGCATCCCACAGGCTTGAAGATTCCTGAGTAATGCCGCGGCGTAACATGTCACGGACTTTTTCATAGGTTATCTGACGTTCAGAAGGGGAGACGCGGTATGGCTTCTGTCAAGTCGGTTGTGCAGACCCAGTATTGATCAGTATTCATTATCCAGTATTCATTTTGATTTTGAAGGCATCATAAGTATCATAGATCACATGAAATTATGCTCTTCCTGCGGTCCAGATAATATCAGCAGTAAAATTCTGAAAAAGACTAAAGTATATTCTGCCATAATACGGTCAAAATTATTTCAGCAATCCCTACAAGACGGTGAACTCCCTGATGACTGGAAATTAGGTAATTAGGAAATTAGGTTCCACTCCACAAATCAGGCGACAAACACCTTTCACTCAACTATCGACCAATATCATTAGCCAGCATTCCTTGCAAGATAATGGAGCACGTCATCCTGTCTCACCTAGCTAACTTTCTTGAGTCATCTTCGTTCTTCAACTGTGCACAACATGGTTTTAGAAAATACTCCTCTTGCGAAACACAATTAATAAGTCTTACAAGCAATATTAACTTCATACTTGATCATGACAACGAGGCTGACTGTATTTATTTAGACTTTCCCAAAGCATTTCACACAGTGTCGCACAACTTACATCTTTACAAACTAAGTAAACTTAACATTGACCATAACGTACTAAGATGGATTGAGTGCTTTTTGTCTAACCGATTGCAGTATGTACACGCTTATGGCTTTAACTCGTCATCAATTCCTGTGACCTCCGGCGTCCCACAAGGTTCTGTTGTAGGTCCTTTGCTGTTCCTTGTATATATTAATGACCTGCCTAACAATGTAACATCTTCAGTAGGACTCTTTGCGGACGATTGTGTCGTTTACCACGAAATAAAAAATATGAATGACGTTGAATTACTTCAGGCAGACCTAACCACTATCTCTAACTGGTGTTCACAATGGCAAATTACTCCTAATACAACTAAATGCAAAGTAATGCGCTTTCCCGGTCGCGAAAATTCCAGTCCCGTTGCCTACACTATTTATACTTCCTTGCTAATACCCGTGGAATCTTATAAATATCTCGACGTCATTCTAACATCAGATCTAACTTGGAAAGCACACGTCAGCTCTATCACGGCTTCCGCTAACCGCATGCTTGGATACCTTAAGCGCAATTTTTACTTAGCACCAACCCCTGTCAAGCTTTTTCTGTATAAGTCACTTGTGCGCTCAAAATTAGAATATGCTAAGTCTGTATGGGACCCTTTCACTAACACACTTATCGACGCCCTAGAAACTGTGCAGAATAGAGCAGCGCGTTTTATTGTGCGCAACTATGATCGTGCTTCTAGTGTCACAGAAATAAAAAAAAAAGTAGTTTATCGTTAACCCCTCTTGCTCTGCGCAGAAAAGTATCCCGTCTGTGTCTGTTTTTTTTTAAATTTACAGCATGGTTTGGTTTGGTTTATGGGGTTTAACGTCCCAAAGCGACTAAGGCTATGAGAGACGCCGTAGTGAAGGGCTCCGGAAATTTCGACCACCTGGGGTTCTTTAACGTGCACTGACATCGCACAGTACACAGGCCTCTAGAATTTCTCATCCAAATAAATTCTAGCCGCCGCTGCCGAGATCGAACCCGCGTCGTTTGGGTCAGAAGCCGAGCACCATAACCACTGAGCCACCGCGGCGGCAAATTTACAGCATGAACTCTACTCTTAAAGATGCATTGATCCCAACACCAACATATGTTTCATCCCGCATCGATCACTCACGGAAAGTTGGCGTTCCTCGTTGCCGGACAACATTTGCATAAATTCCTTTATTCCAAAAACATCGTCGGAGTGGAACCACCTACCACCACATATTGTAGCTTCAAAGGACGTTGATGAGTTTAGGACACTGTTGTCATTACAATATGGTTTACCATAGCCTCAATTGGTTCACTTCGTTTTGAAGATTGTGTATTTAGCTCTGTTCCTTTTTTTTCGTATGCACTTTGTTTCATTAATAGCCTTCTGCCAGCGTACCCGTACAATGTTTCTACGAATGGTGATGTTCTTGTTCATATCTTTGTGTTACTTGCAACGTTTTTCGACTGTTTTTGTGAATTTATTTGTTTCGGTGATGGTATTCCTAATTATTGTGTTCTTTCGCTTTTTTGAATCCTGTATTTTCTTGCAGCTAGTTTTCTTTTTTCCATCATGCGTATCATTTTTGTACGCATGTTTATGTATGCGTTACCCCCCTTTTTTGTAAGTTTCAATTTATATCTATGTACCGCTCCCCTCAATAATGCCCTGTGGGCCATGAGGGTATTGGAAATAAATTAATAAAAATAAATAAATAAAAATAAAGAAATGTGTTGGGTACGGGAAGCTGGAATCGGCGGTGGTTGGTCGCGACCGAAGTCAAACACGTACGCATGCTTCATAAAAACGGCCACTAGTACCTGGCGGTCGCTAGTGGGTAGGCATTTCTTGACCATGGCTAGGAATTGAGAGTCGCTGAGATCGCGGCGTCTAGTTGGACGAGACACGTTGTCAGTGATCACGGCAACTGGTACAGAAACACGTTCTTCAAAGCCGGCAAGTTTTAAACCACATGACAACACGGCGAGTTCGTTGGGATGATTAACAGTCAAAACAGTGGCATGGCCCTTGGTCACATGGACGAGGCCGCGGGGTACCAGCACACTTTATTTTGCGCAGTTAAGGGAACCAGGTTCCGCCACAGCATCAAAGGCATCAGAAACAGCGCTAGACGACACAACGGGAACGAATATGGCAGACATCGCTGGAACGACGGTATCTGCGGAGACGGAAAACGCTTTGGCAACCACCGGTGCATTTTCTATGAGAGCTGACCGAAGGCCAGGACTTAATGATATGCCGTCACTGCCGAAGTCGAGGGTAGCGCCTCACTGCTGCAGAAAGTCAATACTTAGGGTGATCTCCGTAGAACGAGGAAGCTCCATGAATTCAGTTAGGAACACGTGGCCAGAACAAATAGCAATCGGAAGCAGTGATTCTCCCCGTACACCACGGAATATGACAGTACTATACCAAGCGAACGTTATTTACGACCCAGGTGGTTTTTGAAAGCTGATGTACTTGACACTGCGAAAAATTCCGTCTCCTTGCGCAGTGATGATACTGCAAAGGAGCTTCAAAATGAGGTTGAAGATATGAAAAAATCTCTTGAGTTCATGAGCACGAAGTTTGAAACCATAAAGAATCGGAACGCCAGTCTTACTGCCGAGAACAAGAAACTACACGAGAGCAATGAGGCCCTAGTGCGCAGGGTTGCCCACCTGAAACAATATTCGCGTCTGAACAATCTAGAAATTAGAGGTGTCCCTGTGATTCAGGGCGAAGATTGCAACAAGATCGTTGAGGTTCTCGGCAGCGAGATTGACTACCCATAAATTCAGGATACAGTGCACAGGGTTTCAACACGAAACAAGAAAGAAAAAAACATAATTGTTCGTTTCCTCTCGCGAAATAAGAAGGCGGAATTCCTGGCAAAAGCTAGGAAAACACATCCTACAACGACATGCCTGGGTTTCCCTCAAACGCAAGAGGCTCCTGTTTATGTCAACGACCACATTTCACCTGACAACAAGGACCTTTTTTCGAAGGCTCACAAGCTTAAGAAAGATAACAAATGGGCCTTGTTGTGGACATCGAACTGTGTTATTCTAGCTAGGAAGGAGCAGAACAGCGCAGTCTTTCGTATAAATAATGTAGACGACCTTGAAATTTTCCGTGAATAGACATACGCGTGCGGACGTTCTACATCTTTCTAACCGCCATCATGGCATCATATTGCCCGGAAGATGCTCGTTCGATCTTATCCGAAGCTAAAGGTCTGTCTGCCATACACTTCAATGCTCGTAGCCTACGGAAGAATTACGATAACATAACCGCTTTGCTTACTTCCCTTCAGCATCAATTTTCCATCATCTCATTTTCTGAAACTTGGCTATCATCCCTTGATAAAGATTTGTATGCTTTTCCTGGCTATTCATGCGAATACGCACACCGTGTTGATAACCCCTATGGTGGTTCGGCTATCTACATTTCATAGCACATTGCTTACAAAAGACGTCTTGATTTGTGTTTGAATGTGAGTAAATGCGAATCGGTTTGGATAAAAATTGATTGCCGATCTACTGGTGGCACAGAGAAGGTTATATGTGGCGCTATATATAGATCTCCTTCAAATGATGCGTCTGAATTTTGCCGGGCTTTTGAACTAGCACTCCATAAACTATCACTCGAAAATAAAAACGTCTTCATTATGGGAGATTTTAATATCAATATGGTAGACATGACTAATTCCATCTGTGTCGACTACACGACCTGTTTATACAGCTATGGTTATGCAAATTTAATTAGCACGCCTACGGGTTGTACTGACCATGGCTCGCATTCATTACTTGATCATATTCTTTCGAATTTTCCCACTGCTCCTCCAGTTGGCGTGATAGAATGGGATGTCACTGATCATTTTCCGGTATTTCTTTGCGCACTATCATCTCGCTGTAGTAACAACATGTCCACAAGGAAGTCAGTTTTTGATAGCGGAAAATATTTTGAAGCCATGTCTAATACTGATCTTTCATATATATTGGGACTCTCGAACCCAGAAGTGGCTGTATTTGAGCTGTCGAAAATAATTGAAATCAGCAATCAATAAATGCGCATTGCTCCAATCATCCACGAGAAAATATGTTACCCCCATTTCCCCATGAATAACTACTGCTCTGTTAAACTCTGTGAAGAAAAAAGAAAACATGTATAAGAAAGCTAAACACCAGCCGGTCAATCTTCGTCTTAAATTGAGATATAAAAGGTATTCCAGTGTACTAACATCGCTTCTAAAGAAAGCTAAACGATGTTATTATGAAAAGAAGTTATCCAGGCATACTAACAATTCTAAACGAAAGTGGCAGCTGCTTGACGAATTTCTGAATATTCGTAAGTCACATAATGTAGTTAAATATATTTTCCACGGTGGTGTTACTTTATCTGATCCCGTGGAAATGGCGAATATATTTAGCAATCATTTTTTCAATTCAGCTAATTATCCTTTCTCTTCGTTATGCACACCTTCTCTTGAGCGTTGCCCTCACTCCTTTTTTCTTACCCCCACGTATCCAGACGAAGTTCTATCTGTAATTGCTAACTTAAAGACGAACGTCCCCGGCGTTGAAATATCCATGGAAAGCATGTGAAAAGTATCCGATCATTGCTTGCACCAGTCCTCAGCCACATCTGCAATCTAGTTTTTAAATCTGCAAGTTATCCCAAGCAGCTCAAGATAGCGAAAATAATACCGGTTTTCAAAAAAGGTGATCCAGCTTTGTCAAATAATTATCGACCGATTGCAATTCTTCCTTTTTTGACAAAATTTTAGAAAAAACTAATTGAAGTAAGGTTGTCTAGTTATATTGAAATATTTAACGTATTGACAGGTAGTCAACACGGCTTTCAGCGCGGACTATCTACAGATACTTCAATAGCGTCTCTCATAGATTACGTTAGGCTAACAATTGATAAAGGAATGTTCTCAGGAGCAGTTTACATAGATTTTAGAAAAGCATTTGATTCCATTGATCACTCCACCTTGTTTCACAAATTGGAATCTTATGGTATCACTGGACCTCCCCTAATGCTCTTGAAGAGCTTTTTCTGTGACCGAGAGCACATAGTCTCTATTAATGACCATACATCTAACATAGCTTTATTTAACAAGGGTGTTCCACAAGGCTCAATTCTTGGCCCTGTATTGTTTTTACTCTACATTAATGATTTACCATCCTGTTTAAAGAATTGCAATATTATACATACTATACGCAGATGACTCTACCATGCTACCCAGTTGAAAAATCCACCAGAATGGTTTGGTGTGTTCTGGTGTTAACACCAGGATTTCCTGGTGTGGCTGGTGTGGGCACCAGGCCAGCCTGGTGGTGTCTGGTGTGCACACCAGACCAGCCTGGTGGTGCTGGTGTGCACACCAGACTGGTGTGGTGGTGTCTGGTGTGCACACTAGACCGGTGTGGTGTTGTCTGATGTGCACACCAGACTGGTTTCATGTCGTCTGGTGTGTACACTAGACTGGTTTCATGTCGTCTGGTGTGCACACTAGACTGGTTTCGAGTCATCTGGCGTGTATGATCCAGCTCAAGCACACCAGACCTGTTGCTGTATTCATGTGCGGGAGCCGAGCGCCACCAAAAAGATCTGTTCGGTTCATTCTAGTTTGCATGCAAGATGTACCAGATACAATCTCAGGCACATGCCAGACATGTGGCCAAGGATTATTTCATGCACTGACCAACATGTAGGTTGGTTTGGTACTTACTGAGATTAATGAAAGATTTCTGTCCTGCTTAATTGCATAGTCCATTGTTGCAACTATGGGTGTTCATGTCTTCACACCACAGTCAAACCGTAAAAAAGTCAAAGGTAAATTGTGAGGTGCATTTGCATATCATACAGCATATAATTTAGTATTTATTACTATTACACTAAGGATGAATGGCAATCTGTTTATTATGTGGACAAAAAAGGCACACTTTTTTTAGCTTCCAGGTATAGTTAAATGCTCATATAAGCCAGGACAATAAAAAATTTGTATCTGGTGTGACTATGAAAACATAAAGGCATGACAGCAGGTTGAAAAGCTTGAAAGAAATTAAAACACGTTTATTCACAAAATTCAGCATAGAACTCCTTCGTTTCAGAGCTGCCGTAGTGCCTTCGCGAAATGGGCATTTGGGAAAGTGCCCCTGAAAGCATCACAAAAGAACACCATCAATTCATTCCCCTGAATTGTAGCAATGTGGGGCCTTTCATACAGCCAGGCAGCTTCCACAGTGCTTACCAGTGCCTTTCACAGTGATCAAGGCAATGAAATTACTGGAATCGGAATGGTGATAAGGAGGTGGGCTTTTGTGCAGACACAATACTTGACGGGCAGGTGGGAAAGTACTGAAGTGTTGCCAGCTGCATTAAGCACAACAGCAAATGCCAGCTGAGTTGATAACAAATTTTGCAAGGGCATTTGAAGACAACTTCACACAGCACTGTGCATTTGCTCATCGACGCAATGCCCGAAACCATAAGGAACAGCAAGACAGAAACAGGCATGGCTGAGTTGGCAACAGTGAAAAGTGCCACACGGCAAAACAGCCGAAAACATCCTAAGCTCCCTCTGTGCTATAGGTTCGGCCTGTAAGAGCTTAATTTTCTGACTGACATGAGAGTTGTACATTGTTAAGAGATGCAGAAGAGAATGTGAACTATCAAGTTTAAATGGCCGAGGATTATTTCGTGCACTGACCAAGCACCACCAATTGCATAGCTGCTAAAAGGAGCATTTTGCTACTATAGTTTACTTGTTTTAACACCGGCTAGGAGAGATGCCCCAGGCCACTTTTTCATCAACAGCCAAACAAGGTCTCAAGGTCAGCACATGTAGGTAAAAAAAAACAAGCAAAACACATTTTACATATCATTATATAAAGGGTCTTGAAAAACAATGCCCTTCCAAAGTTACATGCACTGAAAAAATTCCCCGCTGTACATTACCACTGAAGGCTATGGAAAGGTGCAAAGGAAGTGCAAATACACTGTAGACAACATCTTCAGCATGAGTTGCTGTTTTTCACGACAATGCCTACTTCGAAGCATGAAGGACAAGAAACCAAAACTCGTGCTCAGCAGCAGAGCAACAAATAATGCACAAGACAGAACACCGCAACTTGACATTACTTAATAAGGCACAATATTATATAAAAAGGACTCATATCACAGGATACAATGTCAGTCAGGTTATCAAGCTGAAGTAAGCAAAGAATAAAAATAAATGGGTGCAGTTTTCACTGGATATAAACGAATGCATGAGAACTGCTTCAAAGAACTGTTCATGTACTCGGAGCAGATTGAAAACACAGAGATAACAGTCCCTGATAAGTGTGTTCATTTAACACAAATGAACACTTACAAAAAGCTGGCTCATTCGGGTTGCTAAGTCATATATGTAGGGATATATCTTGCAGAGAAATCATCAGCTAAACTACATATACTGTGGGGCAAAGGATTCTCCGAATACTAAGTTCCGAACCTCATGTGAAACACGGCACTGCAGGAGCTTTGGTTGGTCTGTCCAGCGGGCTCAATTTTTAAGGCTACGTGTTCCCTTGATGGAGACAGTTGGCAAGTACGTATGTGAATTTTTTACTAAGCTGCCATTGAAGCATGTATGTGTTGACGTGTTGGCAAATGCAAAGAAAAACATGCCTATCGAAACATTTTCTTGCTGAACATGCACAAGACAGTGTACTGGATGCCACTGCCATGTGACAGTGAACATGCACAACAAACAAGACAGTGTGTTAATGATAATGCAACACGCTGCAACCTCGAACAACACTAACTAGGTACCTTGCAATGTGCTGTCAAGTTTCACGACAGTAAAACGCGATAGCAAGTTGGCCACATTCATAAATGGAGATCAGTGTAAAAGTGGATGAGTGAAACTGCTATGAGGAAGATGTGCAACAGAGTGGGCAAAGGGTATTTTGTCTTTGTCGAAAAGATCAGCATCATCATTTTTGCATTTTTCACAAAGCTGTATTCGTGTCTCACATGCTGCATACAGATCGTAAAACTGTGCTCAGAATGACATCGCTTTGAAGCAGTTATGACCACTGGTTTTAGTAGAAAAAAAGAGGAACAGAGCTGTAGCAATCACTTCATAAAAAGACCTCAAATATGGTAAATATCCATGCCGCATTCTTTTGGATGTATAAGACGACTTGCATGTACACTGAAACTTGCTTCAAGAAGTATTATGATGCAGTTCACCGATGAAAAAAGCTCGAAAGCTGAAGAAGTTTAAATTTTTGTTTCCCTGCAAAAGTGGGCCGTGTCGAACTGTACACCCGTGCTTGTAAAAACATAACACCAAGGAGGCCTAAAAGTTAAAAATATGCCGAATGATTTGTTTCATAGCTTGGTAGTATCCAGCATGCAAAAGTGTGGTGCACAGGGGCAGCATTTTCCCATTTGACAGCATTTGAAGCAAGTGGATACAAGTGTCTTACTTAAGAATATTTTCATGCTGTTCCCTCATGGTACTGAAAATGACTAATCACTTTCATGAAGATTAGGCATCTTCACTAAGAATGTGCTCTCCTGTTCCACAAGCACACAAGATGAAACAACGCTTTCTTCGCAAAGCATGCCGAGAGCGATGCCAAAGGGAGGGTGCTCGATTCTGAACAAAAAGGGCAGCTCAAACACTTCAGCAATCAATTCTTGACACAACAGCAAGATTTTACTGTCAGCAGCAAACACCTTGAGAATTTTAACAAGTTTGCCGTTATTTGCTTCCAGGTAGCATGAACATGTTCTTTCTGCTTGTTGATAATGGGCGTTGTGTACAGTGAACCCCTTGACACGAGCTCTAAGGTACTCACTTACACATGCCTCGGAACCAATGTTTTGCCTCAACAGTATTTGGATGGGTTCTTCATAGACACAAGGTAGCAATGCTGCACCTAAGACACTAGATCTGCGCTGTTTAGAAATTGTACCTGAAATTAGCTCCTGCTGCTTTTTCAAAAATGGAGGCATAGGTACCAGACGTTTCAAAGAATTTAGAACTCCATTCATAATGAATCTTTCTGGTATTTGCCGAGGAACCCCTTTCGCAGCAGACACAAGCTTCAAGATGTCCCCGTTGCCCCCTTCAAATGGGAAGGTTGACGTGGCCCACAGTAGACCTGTCATCCTAACAGATTTCGCCAGATGTAGAAGTTGATGAACATTGAACGTTTGCGCACCTTCATCATAAAATATTTTCACTTCCTCCACAAACTGTTTCAGCAACCTTTCTGCAATAAAAGTGTCACTGCGTTCAACACTTTCTCTCAGCAGCATAAAAATGCCTTCTGCCAGCAATGAAAAATGCCTAATATATCTATCTGGCAGAATGTTTTGAAGGCATGGCACACTGTAGTATAGAAACCAATACTTCCATTCTGTGGCTTTCCAGAATGCCCTCTCTGAAATTGGTCTTGGCAGTCTCGAGAAGCTTATTGGTGGCCGTGCTTTCAATATACTCTGATTTAGCTCGGCAATTCTGTTTCCTACATACCAAGGCTTCCCAGTTGCAGACAGCCAAAGCTCTGTCATTTGTGCAGTCACACCCTCCAGGACACAATGCATATAATCGGGAGGGAAGCCCCAGACCAAGTCCAATGTTCCTAGCTTCGTAACTGGAGATGGCCCCTTCACTCCATCGACAGAGCACTTTCGTGTAACTGCAAGGGACATGGCTGACAGCACAGTGTCGTGGGATCTTTCAACCATGGCACCGCCTTCAAACGTGTACTTTACTGTGCCTACAACAAAAACACAACGAATCATTAAAATCAAAATTCACTTCATGCCGCACAGATCAAAGCAGTAGTAAAGAACAAATGAAAATAATTAAAAACATGAATATAACACCGGCAAAGTATAAAACATCCAACTAGCCAAGTAGGCTGTTATTCCTTACTTTTACCGCTGGCAACCAATCTGCCATGTAAAACATATGCTGTATATCTGTGTCCTTCATAAGACTGAATGAAAGCAGGAGTCTCACCGTCAACTAAAGTTCCCTTGTTAAGACACCAAGTGCAGCCGTAGTACCCGTTGTACTGCTTTGCACTGAGCAAAGCAGCTCTGGCCGGTGAGTCCACACAGCAGCACACAATTCTGACTGCAGACTCCACACCTTCATCAGCAAAGGTCCACATCAGTCTGCCAACCTCTTGGAACTTGTCCACAAAGGTTTTCATAAAGAGATGTGCAGGTGGATGCTCCTTGCCGAACCAAACTGCTCCAACCAAAATATTCTTCCATCGCAGAGGAACGGGAAGCTCATTGAGGGCAACTTGTATTGCCCACACAGAACCTTTGCTTGACTTAAATACCGGTGCACCATCAGTATTAATCGTCAAAGTTAGGTCGCTCCATTTCATTTCATGGTCGCTGCGAACTTTCTTGTAGAGCAGGCCATCTGTGATATCGGTGAGAGCCTCTGGGCATGATGAAGCAAGCTGACGCAGGTTGCTTCCAACTATTTTGCCCATGCGTTTCAGGAGCTGTTGCAGTTGTCGCTTCAAGTTAAGAGTGATGAAAAAGCTCCCCTTCTTCAAAACCTCTCCTAGGCTTGCAACTTCTGAACAAATTCGGCAACGCCAGTGGCTGGTACATTGCCATCAATTAAGAACTGGCAAGTCGGGCAGAAGGCATGAATGCTCACCATTTTTGACTGCTGAAGCTTCCACAGTTTTCGAAAGCCATATTTGGTTGAAGGAAAAACCTCTTCAGCAAAGAGGGCGTTCAGAAGCTTGAGCAAGCTGTCAACTTGTGTCCATGGTAGCTTAGCTGCCACAGCAAATGATAATATCAGGAGCATGGCTTGCAGTCGGGTTGTGGACTGGCCAGGAAGAGTCGTCTTTGAGTTGGCTGCGATGAAATCAGAAATATCATCATCTGGGTCGTCAGCTTCCTCATACACATCAGGGTCTCCCTGCTCAGCATTCTGGTTAAAAGAGGCAGCACTTCCTGCTTGTTCAGAGAGCTGAGGTAGTGGCAGCAGACATTCTTCACTCAGTTTGTTCGTCTGTAACCTCAGCGTCCCCTCTTGGTATCTCATTTACTGCAGCTGACTGCAAAGAATAAACAAAAGAGGAATGTATTAGCTACATCAGACAGTGACGAAAGCCCGAGTGGCATGCTTTGAGAAATCTGGCCGATTAGTGGGTCAGCATCTTATCATAGCATGACGTGAGCCCAATTAATGCTGAATTGTTGCTCCATCCTCACACCGCTTGTTCTTTACCCAGACTGAGCATTTGGGACTACTCCAGCTGATGAAATGGGAATGGATGTGAGAGGGCAGCAGTTGTAATTGCGTCCACTGCACACAACTCTGCCATTGGCTGTGATAAGATGCTGACCAAGTGACCGGCTCCAGCTCTAACAGTGCTATAAAGTGAGCTTCACACACTGACATGAGAAGATTTGTCTGAACCGGTGTTCTGCTGGACAAAGAGAGAGACCTGAGAGATCCGCTATGTTGAGGGCTCAGTGTTTTTACTTTTTGTCATTCTTACTGGTATGCAGAGGAATTTTCCATAAAAAATATTCCGGGCTTTAAAAAGTATCAGTGCAATCCGTGCTGCTCACAGATGATGTCAGAGCAGAATTGCATGCATACTTCTCAGCATTTGTTGCATACTTAACCAAGTGTTGTCAGTAATCAGAGCTTTATTTCCTCGGATGTCTTTTACACCATCGCCTAGGATGGTGAGAAATGACAGGTGGTGGCTAATGTACGACACGTAAACTCATGTTTGCCACATCTACATATAGTATGCCGATGTAGTCGACACCTCTCACACATTTATAGTGTTCAGTTGGAGTTCGTGTTTGACTGCATTTATGTTGATGAACTCTTCTATACGCAGCATTTTTCATTGGCGCCTGTGCTCAAGTCCCCAAATGATGGCGGCTACATCCAATTTGGCTGCTATTTGGCTGTATTTCAGCCTGGCTATGTTACAAAAGGCCCTCACAACGCAATATTTCGATCCACATTTCACCTCACCAGTCTCCTTCTGCTTCTGTTTCTTGTTCCTCTTAATTCGATGCTGCGGAGTGCTTTTTTTCCTGATCATTGTACACCCGCGCTGCCTTGTTCTCTTCTGCCGCAATCTTTGATGCGACAAACTTGTTTGCCATGGTTTATGCCGCATGAATTCATCATTTCTGCTTCCTAGCCCTGTTTCTCATGCTGCGTTCTGCTATCAGCCGTCTGCATCCATCACAGACAATGTTTTGGACGTTGAAAAGCCATGTAAGCTCCGCTTTTTCAGGAACTCTCTTTAGATGCTTACCGCGCAGGCAAGAGCATGACCACTGCCTGCGGTGGGTGTAAGGACCCTAGGTTCTCGCTATTCCGCAAAAAAAAAAAATCTGACTTTAGCTTTCTCCCCCCACCACCCCTTTCACAAAGGAAAAAAAGTGGTGGGGGGGGGGGGGGGGAGTTGAAATACAGAATAAACGAACAGGTCGGTAATGCAAGCACATCGCACAGCAGCAGCCGCGCCGTCATGATCCGTGCCGCCGGTGCTCGGCGCTTCGAGCTGTCCAGCTCCAGCACCCGTTTGCCCTTCTTTGCTGTCCCTACTTCGCTCAACTTCTGCAATGCCTTTTATTTCGCAGCGACCCGTACCTCCTTTCCGCATCCACACCCACAAATATGCACTTGCTCGCCCCGCGTTTTGCTTCAAAAACTCACTGAAAAGCAGGCTTCTCCTCACGGCTCGCAAGCCTAATGGCAAAGGTCGCTTTTGCAACATTGCACAGCTCGGAAAAAAAAAACACTTGCGCATTCTTTATGAGTTCATGGAATGTAAAACTTTTCGCCGCAGAAAGTGAATGGGCCCTAGCATATGACGTAAACAAGTCGGTGAATTACCTGCGGTGCTTGAGACGTTGCAGCCGGCTCCATGTCGTCTGCTGCGGAATTTTCGGTGATAGCGCATTTGGCTCCAAATAGGCGCGGTAGCGTTTTTTGGGAGGTATGTTGGAGCACCTCCTTTGCACGCTTGTAACAGGCTTGTACAAGTAGATGAGGCGTTGGCTTGTATAAGGTGCAAGAACGACACTGAAGACAGATGGAATGCACAGCCAAGGAGGCGACGACAGACTGCGCGGGAAATTCCGCGCGCCCGCCTCTCCTTTGCTTTTTTTTTTATTTTATAGCGTGCTTCAAAGCGTGCCCGCCTCTCCCAGCAAGGCAAACGCTACAATCTAGCTAAAAAGAAAGTGGCGCTTACAAAGTTAACTACTATACATTTGGAACATATAACACAGATAATAACTCAATCTGTTTAGCAACGCGCTAAAGCTGTGTGCAGTCTCATCAGCATGCAATTTTTTGTTTGACAAGACTGCAGCGCCACACACACCATTACGTTGTCAAAACATCATGTAGAGAGTTTGTTCCAACCGTTCCAACATCCTTTTTGTTCTATACTGCGCGACATTGGTGACTTGCTCCCGAGTGTGCATCAGTACAATGGTGGTTTACGTATATGTAAAGTTTCTGCTTGACAACGTGAAAAAAGTCACTTCATCGGTTCTTGTGAAAGATTTCCACCCAAAGAGCACGGAAGGATTGGCGGCGGGAAATATCTATCAGGTTTATTGGGAGGGGGATGACAAAACAAAGGGCTGATACTACGACGCTGAAATCCTACAGATGACAGGTAAGAACACCTTTATTACTGTCTGAGTACTTTTGTAATTTCTACTTTGCGGCAGCTGTAGCTACCCTTGTATTTACGTAGGGCGTTGATTGATATTTAAACTTCATTCAGCCTCTATGTATGTACCGCCGTGAGCATGCTTAACACGGACGCTCGAGCGATTGTCTTTCACTGACGTTAGTGCCGCTGGGCGTCGGCCGCTGCGTCTGAGACAAAATTAAAGTGGAAGCAGGGCACGAGCTGTCTCCAACGTCCGCGAACATACCGTGCAGTATGGTCTTGGACTCTGCGCCCAGCGCTCAGAGGCTGTAATATCAGTGCAGGACGCGCAAGCGAGCGTTTCTGTTAAGCGTGCTGACGGCGGTACAGCACTCGAATTTGCTTGTCAGGGCTATAGGAATGTGTTCTTGAGCTTTTCTGCCTTTCGTAACGCGCACCGCTGTTGTGCAGTTCTCACGTTCAACTTGCAGGTTTGCGAATTCCGTCCTGTTTGCAGCATGTTGCATGTTGATGGATGTAACGAAATTAATCTGGCAGTGTCCGGTAGATGGTAGTGTCGCCCGGCTGAAATTCCCCCGGCACCTCCATCAACTGGGCCTCGTGAATACGTTTTTTTTTCTCACTGGCGCCCCTCCAGGCATTCTTCAGTTGTAGTAATGAACTGTCTTATGTACAAGTGATGAGTGGCTGGTCTTCCCAGGGTGAACCCGTTGCTTTTTTTTTTTTGGGGGGGGGGGTTGTGTGTATCACTTGGGACTAGTTCGGAAGCATAGAATATATACTTCACTGCTCTCGGTTACAGCTCAGTTGATGACCATGTCCTAGCTGCGTGTATTGAATATTAAACTGTGAAGGCCTCTGTAGCCGAGAAAGCTGCCAAATGTGACAGAGGTTCTCACGCCACACTAGGAAGGAAGTGTCGATTCTGGATTGTTTCTTGAAAACTTGACATGAATGCGAAATTTTAGAGGCCCCGTGTACTGTGCGGTCAGTGCACATTAAAGAACCCTAGGAGGTCGAAATTTCTGAAGCTGTTCACTGCGGTATCCCTCTTAGCCTGAGTTCCTTTGGGACGTTGAACCCCCATAAACAAAAAAACCTAAAACATGGGGCTGCAGTTTCATATAGCAATGTTTGTTACTGCTGCTGAACAGTGGCGAAAATGATTAATTCTAAAAAAAAGGACAGACTACTCAATTGAGCAGCCAGTCTGATGAGTGTTGAGGCAATTCTGGCTGATGGCCAGATAGGCACTGTCAATTAAATAATTTAGAATAGAAGCTGCTGCAAAAGGCTTGGTGCAGGAAACATTACCTTGCATTTTATCATTACAATCAATGTATGGAAAATTGTGCGAACATACCCCTAAAAGAGATTTCTTTTCTTCCCAGAATCCATAGAAGAAATGGACCAACATATTTCTGGTCAATGAGACCGTGGCGCAGTCGCGCGCCCCGCAAAACGCCCAAGAGACCTGGCACAGGATAAAGTATGTATACGCAATTGAAACCCGAACCTTGTAATAAAATGTGATGTTTAATAAGTTTTCAGTAACGTTGTGTCACATGCAAGCATTTCTGCAGTTTGCATCCAAAGAAATTTATTTTTTTTTATAATGTTAAAGACAATATGGGTGAATATGTGTTTTGACACTGTGTTAATTACTGCAGGTTCGAAACATCACAAAGTTGCGGATGATCGCGCAGCAGGCCGCAACGGACGACCTTATGGCCAGTGGCACGCAGACAGCAGCAGAGAAAGAGGTGCACAAGCTGAGAAAAGAAAACGAGGAGCTGCGCCAGCTGAACATCAAGCTGCAGCACCAGCTCTTGCGCTTCCTCTCAGCTGATGGTACACTCCTTATAATGAGTTTTTTTTCTGTATTTCCTGCTGTGCAAGCTTATTGATTTAATGTTTTCAGGTCACATAACCTGGGAAAAATTTTTGGGTGGTTTAAGAAGGAAGTGTGTGTGTGTTGGGGTGGGAGGGGGGGGAATAGCTTACGGCGCATATTGAAATCTGCGGACTGAAGAACAACTTGCTCTCACTTTGAAGGATTTAACCTAGCCATGACTGCCGACAAATCTTTTTGTGTTACTCTTTTACTCTCTTCCCTTGCTTTAAAACACCATACCAATAATTGTTGTACCTGCTTCGGTGGCTTTGTGGTCAGGGCACTTGGCTGCTTAGCCAGGACACCTGGGTTCAATCCTGGCCGTGGTAGCGGCGTTTTGAAGGAGGCAGAACACAAAAAGGGTCCGTGTACTCTGCAACGTCTGCATATTAAAAACCCCATGTGGTCAAAGTTATTCCGAAACCCTCCACTGCGGTGTCCCTCATAGCCTGTGTGTCGCTTCGGGACATGGGTTAATTGTAAATTGTGGTTAAGCCATAAATCACAATTTTTTATTTGTTCACAAAGTCAACACGCTAGTAGTTCACTCAGTCATGTTGGCTTGTTCAATAAGACCAAGCTTTCCATTAATGTCAGATCTTAAAATTCATTAGTTCAGGTGTTAGAAAAAAAATAATAAATACCTGACAAAGCCATATCTAAACATGCAGTTTCTTGTGGGACACGAACTGATAGATTTTTTGGCACAACAGTGAGCCATGCCGCAAAAAATCCCCAGCTATGGGAAGGAATAACGGTGGATAAGGTTGTAGTGGTGCTTATTTTGGAGGCACTTTTCGCACAGGTGCATGGCTGATTATGTTGGAATCAGTGTAACATCTACCACAAAACTGCGTCTAAACTTGAGTCGGGTATGAATCTGCAGTCGAATTGTCAACGAGCACATGCATGAGTGTGTATGAGGGCTGTTTGTGGAGTGCGAGGCGTTTACCATGGGAACAGGCACACAATATTATAAATATACGGGACATGTTCCTCGCGGCCCGCTCCTAACAAAGACTCAAGACTCGTCCTCTGTGGCTTCAAGATTTCTCTTTGAAGCACTGAGGCGACCAACTTGCAATGCATTCTTGCAAAGAGCAGTAAACACAGGAGAGGACGCTGCAGCCAGGCAAGGGTTGTACTGCTCCACTCCGCACCGCTGAGGAGCGTTCTTTCAGTGTTGTAGTTTAGAGGCCTTGCACTGGATTAAGCGGGAGTGCTCCATATTGTACTCTTGAGGGTAGCTTAAGTATTGTCTGTTTTCTGCCTCAATATATAAAAAAATTAAGCTGTGCTCAAATTTCGCATTACAAAAACCATGATCGTTGGTGAAGTTATTTTCATTGGTCTACATCTGTGCCACCCTTTGCAGCGCTGCCTGCTGCGTCTGCACCTTCCGCGGCCGTGGCGGCTGCATCTGCCAGTGCTGCACCTGCCCGTGCTGCTTTTGCCTCTGCTGCACCTGCCAATGCTGCATTTGCCTCTGCTGCATCTGCGCCTGTGGCGTCTGCTTCTGTTCCACCTGCGACATTGGCACCTGCAGCATTGGCACCTGCGGCATCGGCACCTGCGGCATCAGCAGATTCTTCACTGATGGCTGCTACATCGGCAGCTGCTACCTGGGCGCCTGGAACAGATGCCCCTTGGGCTGAAGTGTTATCAGCTCCCTCCTCTCCGCCTGTAGCCACCTCTGAGCCTCCACCGAGCCCCATTCCCGGAGCCCTGGCTCATGTGGTCTTCACAGAGGGCTTGGGTAGCCAGGAGGAAGGCCCCACCAGGGAAGGCACACAAGTGTGCACAGTAGCAGAGGATGGGAGGGTATGTTTAAAGATACAGCTTAATAATATTTAATATTAGTATTAACGTTACTACTTAGTTGTTTCACATAATAGCGAAGGCGAGACAATGAAACTCTTGTGTCTTGGGCCACAGGCACTGGCAAGGTGGCAGAAGCAGAGTACATTCACAAGCAACAAATTTGCCGGGCAATTACTATTTAGGCAGCTTCATTCCTTCAGTCACAGCCACAACATTAAAGGTCCCCTGACCATGTTCAGAGATTACAAACAAACAAGTACTCTGGATAAATTGGGCCGCTAGTGGCAACATCTGTACATCGTGTTTTGGTGTTTTCTAGGTGATAAAAGCTCACATTTTGAATGAGAGTGGTCTTTGAGAATATAACGGGATGCATGCCAACTCAAATTTATATTGTGTGTTCCTCTAAATGATAGTGTAGGAATGCAACAAAAAACACACCTGTACTTCCATATTTTCATGGCTTGCAGTATAAGTGTGCGTGCTTTGGTAATACTGCACTTTTCAGTTGCTGGAACCAAAACAGAAGGCAGCGAAATTTCTTGATTATGATAGCTATATCTCCAATATTAATTGGTCAATACAGAAAATTTTTTGTGGGAGGGCATTCTTTGAAACAGGCCGGAAACCATTGAAGCCAAACAAAAATCCAACCAGATGGTGGTCAGGTGCACTCGGGTGCGACAAGAGCAGTGTGGAATGAAGCACAACTCTTGGTTCGGAATATGCGAACTTAACAATATACTTGCATGGGACCTGGGTATTGATTTAGGCCAGATGTGTGGTATATAGCTGGTTGTCTGCGAGTGTGAAAGCTTCGACAGCTAGTGAGAGGATACATTCTGAAAATATTTGGGGCTGTGAATTCCTCAGGTTTGTTATTGGAAATCCGTGGGAGAGGCATTTGTGTTGCAGTGGACGTAACATGGCCAATTTTGATAACTGTTATTTCTTGGAAGTGCCTACCTTTTTCTTGTTTTGTTGTTTTATTACTTGGCCAGGGGCCGCACTATTGTCATGAGCTGAGGGCAGATACGAAAGTGACGTAACCTTTTTTTTGTGCTGCATTAACTGCTATATTCCAACCTACACTGAATACAGATTGCCTTGAAGCAGCTGTTTTTATGGGCTGTATGGCTGTGTGTGTTTTTTCACATTATGAAGTGGTGTTGAAAGTAGTTTTAGTTTGATTTCATGCTGGTTCACCTGGCCAATGGGGTACATCTGACCAAAGAGTTCTATGACCATTTGCTGACAGTGCCCAAGGACTCACACTTCGTGAAGCGAGCCGCGACTGCCATTTGGTCGACGGAAGTGCTGGCTAAGCGGAGTGTGACGGGCACACAGTCAAACCGGTTCGTCGCCCAAGGCGGAGAGAAGCCGCCTCAACAGCCCCTCACCCCCCACAAAGTTGATGCACTGAAAGGTGAATGCGGTCATCTTGCTCTCTGTTCTGTGATTTAACTGCAGTTTAACTCTCAAATTTATTAGTTCTGTAATTTAACTGCAGTTTAACTCTCAAATTTATTAGTAAGCAGACTAAAGTTTTCACTAATGTGCTCTGTGTCCGCAAAAATTGATTGCTGTTGGTGTTAAACATTCTCTGTGATTGATATTGTGCTTCCGCCTTCAGCCATGAAATTAAATATTTAGGTGTTTTTAAAAGAAAATAATGCCTGAAAGGTTTATTGTTCACAGTGGGAAAGCAATTGAGGAATTTTGATAGCAGATAATTTGACAGCTAGTGGAAGAAAGGACCATATGTTGTGGCATCATCACAACATCCCCACTGGATTGTGAGGAAACTGCCCATCATGGAAGGTAGCAGTGAAATTAATGATTGGTTGTGAGAGGTGGCGGTGAAATAAAGAAAACTGTGAGCCGCAGAGCTTAAATGTCCCCTCAAATTTTTTTTGTTTCTTTACAGCTGCATTCTAATGTACCGCAGCTAAATTAACTAGTGCGGAGATCCAAATGTGCGGCATTCTAACACTCATGGTGCATTTTCTTTTCTACGCAGTGTTTTTCACGCACTACGCATCAAGAAAGGGCTACGGAGAGGAGGACGTCGCCAAGGTCTCGAAGAGCATTCGAATGTGGTTATCACAAAAAGCCTGTGAGCTGCGGCGACAGAGGCCCCCGAAATAAACATCTTGCGTAAGCATAGAAAATTGCATGTTTCTTTATCCGAGAAGTGGCATGGGATTCTTTCCTATGCAACTTTCTCCATATAATGCACCATTACGTCTCACCATACATACCAAATGCAGCAGGGCACATGCCAGGCTCGTGATACGAGCCTGTATGTCTGCATGCATGGAAACGTCGTCTGGTGTCACGGCCTGGTGGATTTTTATGCCCATAAACATCAGCCCTGAAACACCAGCCCGGAGACACCAAACCGTATTTTCTGGTGTTAACACCAGGCACAACCTCGTGGGTTTCTCAGCCCCAAAAACACCAGCCCAGAAACACCAGCCCGGAAACACCAGCTCCGAAACACCAGCCCGGAAACACCAGCCCGGGAACACCAGCCCGGAAACACCAGCCCGAAAACACCAGAACCGTGTCTGAATTTCCACCCTGATGTTAACACCACATACGGCCTGGTGGAATTTTCGATTGGGTATCATCACACCCGGACAATAATCAGCTGATACTTAACCTACAGAATGATCTTAATTCTCTTGAGCGCTGGTGCCACATTAACCGCCTGTCCGTGAACGTCACTAAAACTTGTTTTCAGATTTGCCATCCCCCTCAGAAGCTATTGCCCATCACACCACTTCTATACCTCAATTCTGCTGATATTTCGCCGCAAGATCGAGTTTCTTTTCTGGGTATTATCATTGACCCTCACTTAAAATTCCATCATCATGTAGCTGAAACGTGCAAGAAAATTTCTTATGGGTTACGCGCACTAATTAAAGCCCGAAGCTATTTTCCAGTCCAAACTTTGTTCTCACTTTACTACGAATTCATCCACAGCCACTTAAACTACGGTATCTCATCTTGGGGTAACGCCTATCATATTCATCTCTGGTCTTCAATAAAACTGCAAAAGCAAGCCATGCGCATCATAACCAATACCCCTCGAAAGTCACTCTCCCGCATTTTGTTCATAGATTTAAACGTTCTACCTGTCTCGGCCCTTTATTTCTACAACATTGGTATCCTATTCTTTAAGATTCTTCATCATTATAACCCGCTAAGCATATTTTCTGCCGGCCCGATCATGAGCAACATCGTCACACGTTTTGCGCTGCGTAATAACTTTTTACTACCTAAGGTCAGAACTAACTACGGGAAACAATGCCTTCATTTTTCATCCTTATCATTTTGGAACTCTTTGAACATAGACGTCAAACAAACTAATACGCTTTCTTTATTCAAGGTCAAACTAAAGCTTTTTGTTCTTAATTTCTGATTTTTTTTGTTATTGATTCTATGTATCGCGGCATCTGTGAGTGTTTTATTGTACATTATCGTGCATTATATTGTTTGTATTTAAATATTTTCAGTAACTAATATTACACTATGTGCATATATTTATTCTGTTGCGTCGCTAATTAATGTGTTGTGTATTTTATATTATGTTGCATATTGAAATTTATTTTCATGGGAGGTCCCACCCGCGGTCTTGTACCATGGGACCTCTCGCTGTATACAGTTGCAACTTTTATTGTATTCCTCAATAAACTTTCAACAACTTTCAACTTTCAACTCATCACCGACACTGTGGCACCAGTGTCCACTAGGCCACGACACAAGTACCGTCCACTAAAACTTAAATGCGGTTCCTAACATAACAATTGCCAGAGGAATTGGCAATATCGATGACCGGGCGACCGCACCTGCATCGGCCGCGCACGTTAGTTTTCGGGTGACGATGGGGAACGACGTTGGAGAGAAGGCGAGCGGCGAGAGCGGTGCGGAGGTGGAGTGAGGCTACGGTGAGAGGCCTCGTTCTGTAGTGGCGCGTAGCTGCATGGGCGCTGAGATGACGTAAAGACACGGTCATGAACAGGCGCATTAGAACTGGGATGGGGGTGCGACCGTTGGCGCTGGTAGCGGGAAAACAGGGCCCAGTGACGGCACAATCTGGAGATGTGACCGATCAACCCCATCGGTAACAAACAGGTGGGTCACGGGGACACTCGAAATAACGCTCTTCGTATCCAGTGTCGAAGTGGCCATCGTACTCTGGCTGCCGCAGGTGGCGTTGCGGACGAACTGCCGCTCTGGGGTTGGGGCGAGTGATCCGGGGAGCGTCGCTGTAGTCGATGCAAGTGGCACTGGTAGTAGCTTGACTGGACAAACTCGAAGGGGATGAGCGGTAGGCCGGAGCAGCCTGCAGAGAACAGCTCTCACACGAAAAGTCACTGCGGCGCACAAGATGAAGAATGACGTCAGGAAGGGTCGCATCTTCACAGGCTCGTGGAAATCCACTCTGGCGAGAGTGGCGACGCTAGGCAGGCGGCCGAACTTGGGAGGAATTCGCCGCAGCTTAAGAGCTTCAAAGGTGCGACAGTCCTTGATGACATCCGTGGGGGAGTCTGTTTTCTTTACTAATAAGAAAACTGTAGACGTCCTCTGCGATGCCCTTGAGGAGATCGCTAACGCGATCTTCGTCGGACATACTGGGATTAACGACTTTGCACAGCTGCAATACCTCTTCTATGTACGTCTTCCAGGTCTATCCAGGCACTTGCGCTCTCTGAAGAAAAGACTACTCAACGCATTTTCGCTTCGCAACGGTGTCCCCGAAGCAGCTGTGGAGCTCTTCCACGAAGCGGCCCCAACTCGTTAAAGAGGCTTCGTTGTTTGCCAACCATGTTAAAGCGGTACCATCCAGAAAGAAAACGACATTGGCCAGCTGCAGAGTGGCATCCCAATGGTTGTATTTGCTCGACCGGGTAATTGGTGAGCCAATCCTCTACATCTTCGCCAGCCTTCCAGGGAAACGTCCACGGCTTACGGTAGTACTGCCAAGCGGGCGCTGCTGCTCCGGTCGGACGTGTGGCGCTCAGCCATGGCACCACCACTCCGCCAGCAGTGCCCATGTGAGGAGTGACGGGTAGCCCTTGCTGGTGTGCGCGCAGCCCGCCTCGCCACTGCGCCGACGGTGGAGCAGACGCCGCCCGCCTCGTCAGTTGTTCGCATGCTCGGAGTGACGTCAGTTGTTCACGTGCACGGAGTGACGTCGAAGCACGCAGCTGGAGTGCGCACCGCACGCTTACATTAAGCTAGCATTTCCAGCCTTCATCGTGGCGGCGCCGTGGCTGGTCACGTGTTACGGCGAAGATGCCGGCGGCGCGGTGTCACCCAGACTTCGCGCACTTTTACGTGGGAAGCTCCCACACACCCTTAGAGCGTGTGGGGGTAGCGGTCTCGGACTCGAAGGAGATGCCCTCGACTCAGCGTGGCAAGCTCAGCGGAGACCAGCTACCAAGTGACAAGAGGTTTTTGGGCGTTCGGTGCCCAGCTTTCGCCGGTCGCAAGCCAGAGAATGGGTCGGAGCCAAAGGTTCACAAAACAAAACAAGGTTTATATAGCAAAGAGGCGATACAGAGGATTACACAATCACTAGTACAAACACATACAAAGGGATTAATAAAACAATGCAACGCGTGCAAGTTAAACTCGAGAGAGAATACAATACAGAGGCAATATTGCACCTAAAGTGCACTAACACACGAGAGAGTTAAACAAACAAAACACAATTTGTTCACCGGGCACTGCGGCAGTTCGACGACCCGAGTTCCATGACGATGCCGTCCCGCAGACTGGCGACCGTTGCCTCGTTGGTCCGATGCTGGCCGAGTGGTGTTTTCCCCGGGAGTCGAACGGGCGCGCTTCGATAAAGCTTAAACGGCGGTCCGGACTGACTGATAGCGGTCAATGCCTTCTTTTATAGGCTCGCTTCCACGTCTGTTTGTTCAACGCGCCAGAGTAGGCGCGCACATACACGCAGCGTTTGCAGTGCTGTCTCCCTTCCGTTTTCTCACCGGCCGCGCGTCCCCATTGGTCAGAGGTCGGGGGTCGCAACTCGAAGTTTCGAGCGTGTTCTTGAGTGGCGCCGTCGCCGACGGGCGAGGGGGACGTGTCTTAGTGCACGCAAGGCTACGCCCTTTTCCTCCGGTCGGCAGAAGAACCGACTCGCATGTTCGAGAATCTTCGGCGTGGATGACTCATCCCCTCGGCACACGCCGTGGCGGTGGAGAAAGAGACACGCGCTCGGCGGGGCTTTCCCTCTCTCCCGTTGGGCTCGCGCCGGCGAGACGCCGTGCGCGCGGCGGTTTTTCTTTCTTTGTTTCTAAAATGCGCCGAATTTTGTGACACTGCCCCTTCCTTTAAGAATATTGTGTAACAATATTCACAAAACACAAAATTCGCGCGCACATGCATGCGCTCACAAAGTCAGTGGCGAATGCCAAAATACATACATCACTACCATGATGTTTTCACATACACAACACAGTGCAATGTTCACAATGCACATAAGTACACGCCGCGATTGGGCAGTACATTAACACAAGGCTACAAACATGGAGCACACAAATACAAGGCACACTTTCGCCTAAACTTCCAAGTTTGGCCTGCCCAATGGGTTCGGAGCAGGGTTGTTTCGCTCAAGGTTTCAGTCGCGCTTTTAGTTCTCTTACGCCCGCGACTCTGACCTTTCTTTCTGTCGCGAGCTCTGCTCTTCTTTCGCCTCATGCTGAGGCTTCTCTTCCGAACGCAGGTTTCGCTCCGCTTCCTGCTCGTACTCCTCTCTGGTTCTGCGGCCAGTCTTCGAGCCCTTCTTCTTTTCCTGTGGCCAGCGCGTCTGTTGCGAGCAAATTTAACGCCAGTTCGCTTACGACGGCTGCGCTTCAGGTGTTTGCTCTCTTTTCCGTGTGCGCTCTTCTGTTTCCGTTTGCGCCTCCACACTGAGTCCTTGCTATAGGCTGGGCTCGTTCCTCTGAGCTTCTTTCTGACTTTGCTGCGATGTTCGGGCAGCTCGCTTGCATTCGGCGCGGCTGTCTTCAGCTTGGTTCTGTCCCTTCCCATTTTCTTCCTGAATTTTCTCCAGGGCTTCTGCTTTTCGGTTTCACCTGCTTCTGTGGTGCCCGACTCAATTCTCTTTCTTTTTACTTTCTTCCAAGTTCTTCTTCGGGTCAACCCCGGTTCACTGTCAATTGCGTCATCCGCGGTGTTCTCTCGCGATGAAGCCACTGGTTCAGCTCTCTTTTGTTCTTCGAGGGCTGAACTTTCTTCTTCCAGATCCTTTTTCTTCTTTTGGAGCCTTCCTTGTGAGGGGCATTCTGAGCCTGGCTCATTAGCCGTTGATGACTCATTCTCCTCACTTTCGCTCAGTGTTGCTTCCTTAGCTTTCTCTGATACTTTCCTGAGCTCGTTAGTTTCAGTGCAGTGGTGCTCCATTCCTTGTACTGCGCTGTCTCCTTCCTCCGAGGCACAAATTTCCTCTCCTTCGTCATAGGCACCGATTTCCTCGCCTTCCACATCGTGAAAGCCCCCCTCGCTGCTCGAGGGTTCACTTGGAACGGCTTCCGGGTCTTCACTTAGTGCGCTTTCCTCAGGTATTTCTACGTCTGAGCTTTCACACTCAGTGCCATTTAACCACTCTTTCTCGTGGTCTTCCCTGCCGGACTCAGAGGTGTAGCACTCGGACTCCTCCATAGAGATCTCGACTGCTTCTTCGTCCTCAGGCGGCTGCTCTAGGGTCCCCTCGGACTGCAGCGTCAGGTCGGCCTTTACTTCGGTGCGTACTACCTCGGTAGTAGCTACACAATCAATTTCTAGAGGAAGCGGCACTCCGGTTTGTTCTTCACTCTCTGTGGTTTCAGCTGCAGGAACAGGCTGTTCCACAACCACACTCTCATTAGTGGAGCTAGTTACAACCTCTTCCGTGGTTGTCAACAAATTAGACTCGTTAGTCTTCCACTCGGCCTCTCCGGGGTTAAGCTCCACTGGATCCCCGACGTTCCTCGAACGCCGCATTTCAGCAAGCTTCCTCTGAAGGATTGCCATCTCTCTTTCAAAAGCCCTTTCGGCTTCTTCACGTTTCCTTTGTCTCTCTTTCTCTCTCTCTTATCGAGCTCTCTCTCTTTCCTGGTCCACCCATTTACGCAGTTCGGCTCGGGTCATCCCCATCTGGAGACCGGCCTCTACTAGCTCCTTTAGCTCCTTAAAGCTCATATTTGGAGACCGAACTCTACATTCAAGGCAATGAATACCTCTCCACGGTGAACCTCACTAACCGCTTCAGCGCGGCACCTCACGATATCGCTCTGCTGATAACACTCGTTTATGACATCTTCGTAAAATCCTTCAGACTCTTTCTCCGTTCTCTGTGCTTACAAACACCAAATGTCCTGTCGCGGACGCCAGAATATATTGTCACCCAGACTTCGCGCACTTTTACGTGGGAAGCTCCCACACACCCTTAGAGCGTGTGGGGGTAGCGGTCTCGGACTCGAAGGAGATGCCCTCGACTCAGCGTGGCAAGCTCAGCGGAGACCAGCTACCAAGTGACAAGAGGTTTTTGGGCCTTCGGTGCCCAGCTTTCGCCGGTCGCAAGCCAGAGAATGGGTCGGAGCCAAAGGTTCACAAAACAAAACAAGGTTTATATAGCAAAGAGGCGATACAGAGGATTACACAATCACTAGTACAAACACATACAAAGTGATTAATAAAACAATGCAACGCGTGCAAGTTAGACTCGAGAGAGAATACAATACAGAGGCAATATTGCACCTAAAGTGCACTAACACACGAGAGAGTTAAACAAAACACAATTTGTTCACCGGGCACTGCGGCAGTTCGACGACCCGAGTTCCACGACGATGCCGTCCCGCAGACTGGCGACCGTTGCCTCGTTGGTCCGATGCTGGCCGAGTGGTGTTTTCCCCGGGAGTCGAACGGGCGCGCTTCGATGAAGCTTAAACGGCGGTCCAGACTGACTGATATGTGTTGTTGTTGTGACTGAGAGAAGGATGAAGAGGAAATTGCACGGGCCTGCTACTGGCTCTAGCCAAGCCACCACCGCTGCCACGTGCATATAGAGGAGAGTTAAAAGATCAGAGGAAAGAGAAAAAGGAAAGAAAAGACGCGCGTCGCAGCAACAACTGCGTCCGCCGGAGCGGACGCTGCTCAAAAAGAAGCGGCCGAAGCCGCGCTCGCCGAAGCGAGAACAGATACTCCTCGTGGCCTAGACTGACTGATAGCGGTTAATGCCTTCTTTTATAGGCTCGCTTCCACGTCTGTTTGTTCAACGCGCCAGAGTAGGCGCGCACATACACGCAGCGTTTGCAGTGCTGTCTCCCTTCCCTCTTCTCACCGGCCGCGCGTCCCCATTGGTCAGAGGTCGGGGGTCGCATCTCGAAGTTTCGAGCGTGTTCTTGAGTGGCGCCGTCGCCGACGGGCGAGGGGGACGTGTCTTAGTGCACGCAAGGCTACGCCCTTTTCCTCCGGTCAGCAGAAGAACCGACTCGCATGTTCGAGAATCTTCGGCGTGGATGACTCATCCCCTCGGCACACGCCGTGGCGGTGGAGAGAGAGACACGCGCTCGGCGGGGCTTTCCCTCTCTCCCGTTGGGCTCGGGCCGGCGAGACGCCGTGCGCGCGGCGGTTTTTCTTTCTTTGTTTCTAAAATGCGCCGAATTTTGTGACACGCGGCACTGCGGCGAAATTGAGAGGGGGAGGAGTGGTAAAGGGGAGAGAGAGAGAGAGCGAATCCACGCTCAGGGACGAAGATAAAGAAGGAACGCCCACAGAAACGGAGCGGCGAAAGACTGGCTTTGCAACTCGACTCAGCGAGCTACACTCACCCAGCTGTACATATCGCATCACTCCAGGTTTAACATAAGTTAAGCCACAGGAAATTTTTGATGTAACTATTTCTAAGTTATTCTGAAGTGTTTAAGGCACGAAAACAGTCGAATTGCGAAATACTGCTCCCGATTACTTAATATGGTATTATTTCACGACTACCGAAATCTAACCGAATGGTAATGTTTTCATCGAATCTGCAACGATATGCAGCTGCCGTTTTGAACTGGATATGCAACTGCGCGATAAGTGGGGAAATGTCACTGCCCTTAGTCGCTGTTTTTGAGTTAATTGCAAGCAAATGTGGCAAGGTAGTCTGTGGCTGGTGCACCAGACCGTTAGATGCTTTTTGACGAAACGGCATAACAGTGAACAAATTTTGTCAAGCCTCGCCAATTGATAATGAACGGGTGTTACGCGGCGCGTGCCTAGTACGATCCGCAAAGACTTACGTCCCCCCCCCCCCATATAAATGAAGTGACTAAGAGACCGGGGCTGGAGTGACATCGTGGATAGAAACGCCATTCTTGGCCTCACCACGTGTCGTGTACGTGACCTACAAGTGTATCACACGCGTTCCACTCTCGTCTTCACGCGCTTATCTCGTGCCTTTCCTCTCATAATTACAGAGGCCTCAGGTTGTGCTATGTAACTTACTTCAGTGTCCGAATGTTTCTGCTGCGAACGCGTTCACACTTGCGCTGGGGACGTACGCCGTAAGAAGTCTGCTTTGGCTCTGAGTGCGCGGAAAAAAAAGGGTGCCATTGCAATAGCACTACCTCCGATTAAACAACAGAGAGAAAGTACTGGCGCCCGCCCAGTCCCATTAGTGTGGGTTTTCGTCTGCTTTGGGAGGTTTACAGGTTTAGGACTGGTCTGACTCATGGCCGTTACTTATGGTATGCCAATGGACAATCTTCGAAAACTGAACATTGGTTAGGAGGAAAGGAAATGGAGCAGTAACTGCCTCACGTATCTCGATGGAGACCCGTGCTGCGCTGTAAGGGAAGGGGTAAAGGAGGAAGTTAAAGAAGAAAGGAAAAGAGAGTTACGTATTCGAGGGCTCCGCATTAATTACGACCCCTTGGGCATGATTAATGGACAAATTTTCTTTTCTTCAATTTTGCTTCGTTCGAGACCATATAATTCCTGAATATTTCTTTTTAACTCGTCAGCGTCTTATCCAGGTTGAAAGCAGCCCACTTACGTCTCAGATAACAACGGGACCACCCGTGCTCTTTGTTTCCAAAGTATTGTTTTCATTGTTTCTAAGCTGCCTCGACGATGATTTACAACCCCCTGTTTCTCCCTCCCTTCGTCGCGGGAGGCTGCAAGCGTGAATTTCACCTAGCGACTCCCTTTTTTTGTGGGAGAGGAGATGCAGGACCACCTCGTTCGGGGTTCGTACCGCAACTCTTGGTACTCCCCTTCACGCACAACCGAAGGCTGGCGGCAGCGGTGCGGATTGTCGCGAGACGTACGGGGCCTCCACCTCACCTCCCTGCGACCGCGCCATGCTGGGTGTGCCGGCCGATACGAACAATGCGGCCGGAAGAGACACGGCAGCTGCTTGTGCAAGGTGTGCGCGATGCCACCGAAAGTAGCTATCGGAGAGGAGAGGATAGAGAAAGCTGCTGCCGGTCATAGCAAGAAGGGACTGCATAGTGAGGCAAAACTATCGATAGTACTATCCATACTATCGATTGTTGAGTCACTGTCAAAGTATCGATGGTAAAAAAAGTCTATCGATAGTACTATCGATAGCGCGCTATCGATAGTTATTTTGATAGTATATCGATAGTTCTATTGATAGTACTACCCTATTGTAAGTATTGAGCGTGGATTCTGCGTGCCTATCTTTGCGTGTTTATTGCCACGCAAAATGCGACGATTGAGCGAGGTCGCAGAACGCGAGACATATTTCACATAATTTGCGCAAGCCGAGCAAGCTCGCAAACCTGAGACATCACTCACAGAAAGTGCGCAAGCCGCGTCAGGCTCGTACAGCAGGAGACATCCTCGCCTAATATGCACAAGCCGGGTGAGGCTTCCAGAATGTCCGAGAGCCAAGGGTGAGCCCCAAATGTGCAAAGCCGAGTCTGGCTCACAGAGCACTAGACAGTGTCAAATGGAGTTACCATCATGATACCGATAAAACCTTGCATTGCTGCAAGGCTCCTACATCACTGCTCAACACGTTACGCCAATGCCCTAACTTAAGGCCTCCTCATCTGTCCGTCACTGCCTCATTCAGCACGCATGTTGTGAGCTAACAAGCTTTGCAGAAATGGTGCTTCGTGGGATGGCTCTCATGTGTGTAGCATGCTTGCAAAAAGACAGATAAGGTCACCTTAACTGGCTTTATTAATGCCACATCCCTCATGACGGGTGCCACAAAGTGGCTAAACAATTTCTTCAGTTTCTCCAAGTCCTGTAGGTTGGCGTCTTGATACAGGTTCTCACTATGCAGCACCTGCAAAAACGCAGCAGTATATGCAAAAAAATTCAGTTAATCTGTTTTCTGGAAATTCCAGAAAAGGGCACAAGTAGTTCCTCCATTAATGAACTAATGATGATTTCGAAAACTTTCAGGTTTGAAATACAGACATTGGAAAATCCGACTCAAGCACGCAGGCTGCTCAGCATCAAACCTGCACAAAATCTAATAACCGTGTCACACAGGCATTTTGAAGGCTTTCAAATGACTATGAACTCAGTGGCACTTGAATGCAGCTAAATGGGGATTTCCAATAGCCACAGAGTCCCTAGAACAGTGTGGACATCTATCAAGGTTTTGAAGGCTTTTCAGTGGTAGAAATTTGCACTCCGACATGGAGCACTCGCAACTATACACTAAGGAATAAAATCAAAGTAATTTAATCGCTGAACGAATACTCAACATGAAATGTACAACTTATTTCACTGAAAAAAAAGAAGGCTGGCCACAAAACACTGCAGCAAGCATATTGTTACGTGCTTAGCACGCACGGGGGGTTATTCACATATGGGATCGGTCGGAGCAGGATGGAAGCAGGAAGCCTACCAGCGTCCTTCAGCTCTTTCTCTTCCTTTCTCTCTGCTGGTCCTTCATCTTCTGCTTCTTCCGTCGAGGTTCTATGGAAGCACGTGACATTTCCCTCCTCGCAGACGAAGCCCGTCGGGCGAGTTACATAGACCGTCTGGGATGGAATCGCTTGAGGCGGGCTACATGCACCACCTGAGTCTGGCGTGACCGTCGACCACTAGCAGTTAGTCGTGATATAACGTAATTAACGTCACTAATGCACTCCAACACAACAAACGGTCCAGTGTAGTGGGATAGCAGTTTCTGACACAGACCACGCTTGCGTAGAGGGGTCCACAACCACACAATGTCACCAGGAACATAAGAAACTTCTTGCTGTTGGATGTCGTAGCGTTTCTTGGAACGCTCTTGCGAAGATAAAATTCGAACGCGGGCAAGCTGGCGAGCTTCTTTAGCTCTGCAGAGTGTGGTCGCAAGAGAAGGTTCGTCGTGGATGAAAAATGGTAGAATGATGTCAAGGCCACAGCGAGGCGAGCGAGCATAGAGCAGGTAAAAGGGGCTGTAGCCAGTTGTCTCATGTTGGGCTGTGTTGTATGCATGAGTAATGAACGGGAGGACGCCATCCCAGTCCTTATGATCTGCAGTGACGTACATAGCAAGCATGGTGGTGAGCGTCCGATTAGTGCGTTCTACCACACCGTTCGTTTGGGGATGATATGGCGTGGAGTGGCGAAAACTGCAGCTCCTGAGGCGGAGAAGTTCTTGAACAACGTCCGCTGTAAATTGGCGTCCACGGTCGCTAATGAGAACTGCAGGAGGGCCGTGCCGAAGAATGACAAAACGAAGTAAGAAGTTAGATACTTCAGACGCAGTAGCAGCTGGTATCGCGGCTGTCTCACAATAACGGGTTAAGTGGTCTACGCACCCAAGAATCCATCGATTTCCTTTCGAGGACCGTGGGAAAGGTCCAAGGAGGTCAATGCCAACTTGCTCAAACGGGGCTGTTGGAGGTGTGATTGGCCGCAGTTTGCCAGGTGGACTTGAAGTCGGCAGCTTAAAGCGCTGGCATTGCACACAGCTGGCTACATAGTGCTGGATGGTTGAACGCATGTTAGGCCAGTAAAATCGTTGCTGTGTGCGGTGGAGTGTGCGTGTCACTCCCAAGTGCCCAGACGTGGCGCCGTGGTGCATCATTTCAAGAACTGTGATGCGTAGGTTTTCGGGTACGACAAGAAGCATGCGTGCTCCTCCAGAAGCGAAATTCTTCTTATAAAGCAAACCGTCGCGAATGCAAAAAGTATTCTTTACAGAATCTTGAGCGGCATCAAACATAGAGGTTAATGTTTGGTCTTTGCGTTGCTCAGTTCGGAAAACTTGAAGATCGGGGAAGGCTTGTGAAAGTGACGCCAAGTATTCATCAAAGTTGTCTGCGTCGTCATCAGTCGTTTGAAGCGGCAAACGGGAAAGACAATCGGCATCTGAGTGTTTACGGCCGCTTTTATGCACCACAGTGAAATTAAATTCTTGTAGGCGCCAAGCCCATCGAGCAAGCCGGCCACAGGGGTCGCGAAGACTCACTAGCCAGCAAAGCGAGTGGTGGGAAGCCTGCGAGTCTACGGCTCCTTCGGTAGATGGAATGCTCCGTGGTCGATACCCTGCACCTCTCACCAAACTGTTACGAGCTTAGCACGCACGGGGGGTTATTCACATAGGGGATCGGTCGGAGCAGGATGGAAGCAGGAAGCCTACCAGCGTCCTTCAGCTCTTTCTCTTCCTTTCTCTCTGCTGGTCCTTCATCTTCTGCTTCTTCCGTCGAGGTTCTATGGAAGCACGTGACAATATTATCACTGTTGCCAATAGCACAAAAACAATAAATACCACCTTTTCAAAACTGCGTGAGTGCTACAACAGCTTCCCGGCTAAATTATCAACTGTGACAGTGGCGCCACAACAGCTTAGTGCGAGATGATGAAATACCTCTACGGCGATCAAGTATTCTGTGTAGCAGCGGCATAACTCCAGAGTTGAAGTGTAAATCTCAAAGCTCAATCTCCCACCTTAACTGTTATCTTTAAATACATATTTAAATTCATTGGAGCGTGCTGCAGAAGTAGGTGGTCAGATCATTCGAGAGGATACCTGAAAGCTATCTCAGGAGACGAAAGATCTGATGAAGAAACGCCAACGCATGAGGACGTCTAACTTCAGAGATAGAATAGAACTAGGAGAGCTATCGAAGTAATTTATAAGTGCAAGGTAGCCAACATAAGAAAGTTTAACATGGAGAAAACCCAGCATGCTCTAAAGCATGGAGGTAGCCTAAAATCAGTGAAGAGAAAACTAATCACAGGTAAAAACCAGATCTATGCACTAAAAGACAAAGAGGGCAATGTCATAAGCAATATGGATAAGATAGTTAAAGTAGCCGAAGAGTTCTACACAAATCTCTACAGCAGTGAATGTAATCAGAACGTTACAGAGAGAGGCAGTAGAGCCCAGCAATGGGACATCCCGCCAGTAACGAGGGAGGAAGTAAAGAGAGCCTCAGGAGCAATGCAGAGGGGTAAAGCAGCTGGTGAGGATCAGGTAACAGCAGATTTGTTGAAGGATGGAGGAGATATTATGCTAGAGAAACTAGCCACCCTGTATACGCTTGCCTCGTGATCACGAGCGTATCAGGAGCTTGGAAGAATGCGAACATTATTTTAATTCATGAGAAAGAAGATGTCAAGGACTTGAAGATTTACTAACCGATCAGATTACTATCCATTGTCTCCAAGGTATTTACTAAGGTAATCACTCATAGACTCAGGACAACCTTCGAATTCAATCAACCAAATGATCAAGCAGGCTTTCGTAAAGGATACTCAAGAAGAGACCACATTCATGCAATCAATCAGGTGATAGAGAAATGGGCAGAATATAACGAACCCCAATATATAGCCTTCATTGACTACCAGACAGCAATTGACTCGATGGAACCACAGCTGTCATGCAGGCATTGTGGAATCAGGGTGTAGAAGAGTGTTATGTGAAAATATTGGAAGATATTCATAACGACTGCACAGCTACCATAGTTCTCCATAAGGACAGCAGTAAAATTCCAATAAGGCAAGGTGTCAGGCAGGGAGACACGATTTCACCAATGCTATTCACCGCCTGTTTACACGAGGTGTTCCGGGGCCTGAAATGGGAACAGTTGGGGACAAGAGTTACTGGAGAATACCTAAGTAATTTGCGATTCCCTGATGACATTGACTGGCTAAGCCACTCAGGATATGAACTGCAAAGCATGATGAATGAGTTAGACAGGCAGAGCAGAATTGTAGGGCTAGAAATGAACATGCAGAAAACCAACGTAATACTCAACAGTCTAGCAAGGGAACAACAGTTCACAATTGGTAGCGAGGTGCTAGAAGTAGTAAGAGGATATGTATACTTAGGGCAGGTAGTGACCGCTGATCCGGATCACGAGAGGGAAATAACTAGAAAAATAACAACGGGGTGGAGCGCATATGGCAGGTTCTCTCAGATCGTGAAAGGCAGTTTGCCAATATCCCCCAAGAGAAAAGTCTAACACAGCTGTATCTTACTGGTACTCACCTATGGGGCAGAAATGTGGAGGCTAACATTGAGGGTTCAGCTTAATTCAAGGACAACGCAGCGAGCTATGGAAACAAAAATGATAGGTGTAACGTTAAGAGACCGGAAGCGGGCGGAGTGGATGAGGGAAAAAAATAGGTTAATGACATCCTATTTGAAATCAAGAGGAAGAAATGGGCTCGGGCAGGGAATGTAAGGCGAAGGCAAGATAACCGCTGGTCCTTGGGGGTAACAGAGTGGATTCCATGAGAAGATTAATGTAGCAGGGGGCGGCAGAAAATTAGGTGGGCGGATGAGATTAAGAAGTTTGCGGGGATACGGTGGCCACAATTGGCACAGGACAGGGTTAATTGGAGAGACATGAGAGAGGCCTTTGCTCTGCAGTGGGTGTAGTTAGGCTGATGACGATGAATTTTAACTAATGTATACAGCACTCTATGCATTACAGTTTTATGTGTCTGGCCTGCTACAGCCTAGAAATCTTCCATTACAAAATAGGGAAGTGGATAGACAACTACAGCACTACAGTGGCTATGAAAACAGATACGGCACATCTGCAGATAGTAGTCCTGGAAAGTGCATGTTTCTCAGTCAGAGCCAATAAAACACTAAATTCATAGATGCCATCTCTCGTGTATGTCAACAGGCTATGACAGAAGCTCAGACCAGGAAGACTATCAAGAAGGAATAGCACCCAGAGATGAGGGGCAAAGGAAGTACACAGCATGAGCAATGACTCACAACTGAATTTACTGCCAGAAACCTCATTGTAATCGTAATTACAATTGTAATCATGTAGGAAGGTTGATGCTTGCATTGCGCATGACACTGTTTTTAGCTGAGCGGTCCGGAGCTTGGCAGTCCCCTGCATCTGCTAGACATGGTGCCGAAAAACAAAGGCAGCATTGGAAAAATTCCCCTGTCCAGATGGACAAGTTACAATGACCGACAAGATTGTGGAGATGAGGCAGCTCGGTATGCAAGTTCTACTCCCTTAATATTGGGTTGATGCAACAGCCTGCCTGGACAAAGTACACCTGCCTTCAAACCGTAATGTGCGAAATTTATTGGTGCACTATATAATTTGCACAATCTCTAAATTAGGCTACGAAATCAAAAATTTTCACTAATACTGCCTTCCATTTACTTTCATTTACTTTGATAGCACCTTTATCTTCAATCATGTAGCAAAGAAATGAGAAAAAACACAACCGAGAACAATTTACATTTGTTAAGCTGTGCTTGACATTGTGCTTTTTTCACTTACTAATGCCTGTCTTCCATTAGTCAATGAGTGGGCAAAGGTGCTCAAGCTTATTAGGGGCCAAAAGGCCCTCACAACCTTGCACCTGGCTCCAGCATTCTTCAAAGAATGAGATAACTGGTGTATGTACGGAATGATCGCAATCCTATGTCACTTTTCTTCCAATGGACGCATTTCCTGATAGCTATTTTTGGCAAGGCTTTTGCTACAGAGGTTAAAACAGATGCCAAAACACCAGCACCTTGAAGGCCTGCTACAAGTCACAAAAACCTTTCATTTACAAAATATATGCACGAAGGCAACAGAGCTGCAGAGGCAAGACATGTTATCCTAGCAGTAGCTGCAGTACAAGCACCACTGTCAAAAATCTAAAAAAGTTGTACTGCTGTTTTTGCCCACCTGTCTCACTGTTGCATTCGTGAGTATATTTGGCAGGACAAAATTTCTGGCGGTTATCAGCCAGGCTTCATTTTTTTGTATGTTCTAACATTTTCGAGCACGAGCTTTGTAAAAAAATGTAATGGACAAAGAAATGTGATCACGGTTAAAGAATACAGTGCGAAAAGACAAAAACAAACGAAGAAATGGACACCCGCCAGTCCTGTCAACTTTTTCATTTGTCCTTGTTTTTTCACACTGCATTCTTTAACCATGATCACTGACCAACAAGTCCAAACAGCCACTTTAGTTGAAAAGAAATGTGGCCTTTCAATTGTGGTCCTTCCATACTTACACAAGTTATATTATTCTGTAAGAACTCTACTGCTATACACGAGGTCGAAGTGCCTTTCTGATGCCTACTCAGCTTATTGAGCACTTTTGGCCACTTTTTAACAAATGAAAGATGGGAGCATGTAAGCGAAACGAGTGCAATATCGAGCACGCTGCGACTTGTCTAGATAGTGCTATTGGTGCTCTGTATCTAACTTGTTCTCGAAGGTGTATAACCAGAACAGCTGCTGCATCAGCCAGACATGAAAGGTGTACGAACTTAGTTCGTGGAACACTGGCCTCACGTGTCGCTACTGATTGTAAGACATTCCTCTGTATTCCGAGTTTTCAAACACCACCATCATTTTTTGGCACCGTGACCATATCATACAAGAATATGAGACCTACTGCATACCTAAAGAAAATATGTATGTAAGCCAAGCATCAGCCGTTCTATGCAATAAGAAGTCTAAGTGAAAAAGATTCGATGTAAATTAGATTTAAAGCCTTGCCATTTTTGTACCTCTGCTTCTACGACTGCTTGCTGGATTTTTTTCTTTGGTTGGAAGCATTCTTCCACCCCTTATCTCTATACACTATTCCTCTGCCAAATGACTGAGTAACCCAAATAGCAATTCCTAAGTAGGGAGGGGGCCTTCCACAGTGACCACACAGGCGCCTTCAAGTTCTTGCAGCAATCAAAACATCCCTTTGTAGCATTGGCCCTGAATGCACCACTATACTTTTGTGGCAGGCCAAATACTTATACAATTTATGTTTCAAAACCACACAGAAGTCCACAACTGCCGTTATGAAAACAACCTAGTAATGTAACCATAAGCGTACCTGGCCAGCATGATCAGTATGAAACGGCGCACAGCGTGTGTGCAGCTCCTAAAATGAAAGCAAATTCGCATGATCAATTGCAATTTCCACAAAGACATTCTTGAAAAATCATGTTTTTGCACCACTCAGCCTCAAGCCTGCCTTATTGCTCCTGCAGCAATGAGGCAAATCTGAGCACAGCTTGGGGTGAGCTGGTGGTATCACATTACGCACCTGACACTACGTGCATCAATCCATTTGTATGAATGAATTTCAGAATGGCGACGAAGACACACACACAGGAAAAAATGGTGGGTGGATGAGATTAAGAAGTTTGTGGGGATGCAGTGGCCGCAACTCTCAAAGGACAGGGTTAATTCGAGAGACATGGGAGAGGCTTTGCCCTGCAGTGGGTGTAGTCAGGCTGCTGCTGCTGCTGATGATGATGATGATGACAGCCTGAGCACACCTACAAAGTAAAACTGTGAACTCGACCCAGCAACACTTTACTGCGTTGAAAGAGAACAGGTACAATTGAATTGCTGCATTACCTTGTTATTATCATTAAAAAGTAGAGGGCTCTAAGGACTTTCTAATTTACATGGAAACGAATGGGTTACAGAGAAGCTAAAGGCAGAGAAGCTTTCAGTGTGGGTCATGTGTGCTGTGGCGGGAACAGATGCACAGGATCACCTGCTACCATTCAAGTCCTCTGTGTACACAAATGCAGGTGCAATAGAAAACCCACATCACAAATTTGGCTAGTCTGGTCGGCCAAGCATGGGCCAGCTGATAGCACGAAGCAGCAAGCGCGACACGTACCATCATCATCAGCCTGACTACGCCCACTGCAGGGCAAAGGACTCACCCATGTCTCCACATTAACCCTGTCCTTTGCTAGGTGTGGCCACCATATCCCCGCAAACTTCGTAATCTCATCCGCCCATCTAACTTTCTGCCACCCCCTGCTATGCTTGCATTCTTTTAGAATCCACTCCGTTACCCTTAAGGACCAACGGTTATCTTGTCTTCGCATTACAAGCCCCGCCCAAGCCCGTTTCTTCCTCTTAATTTCAAGTAGCATGTCATTAACCCGCGTTTGTTCCCTCACCCACTCCGCCCCCTTTTTGTCTCCTAATGTTGGACTTATCATTTTTCTTTCCATACCTCACTTTGCTGCCCTTATCGTTTGGCACGTGTTTTTTTCTTTGTAATAAGGCATAAAGTCGGCATACACGGAGTCGACGATGGGGCGCAGCGGAACGCCAGGTTTATGGATTTTTGGCAGTCCGTAAAAGGCCAGTGCTGAGTCGTTCCAGCAGGTCAAGCGTAAGTAGAGATGTTTTGATTCCGGGTGGTGCTTAAAGATGGATGCTAGAAGTTTGTTCATTCTGGTCTGAAGTTGCGAAGTTGGGCCCTTTCTTCGCAACATCACAACCTCACCTCTTAAGGCATTCTCAGCCTACCTCCACCGTGTCCTATCGCCCCTAACAAGCAAAACATCAACGCACGTGCGAAACTCCAGCCACTTCGTCGCGCGTCTGTCCCACGTTCAACTCGAAGCGGACGAGTGCATGATTTCGTTCGACGTGGTCTCGCTCTTCACCAGCGTTCCTATGCCCTTTGCTGTTTCTGCAGTGAAGGAAGCCCTCGAAGCGGACGCTGGCCTAGCCACAAGGACGAGCCTGAGCCCGGAGGAACTTTGCCAGCTTTTGGAGTTTTCCCTAAGGAGCACAGCTTTTTCCTTCAAAGGAGAATTTTACAAGCAGACCAGCGGCACTGCCATGGGCGCCGCGATCTCGGTGACCGCTGCCAGCCTGACGATGGAGGCCATCGAAGAGGAGGCACTCAAGACCTTTCAAGGAAAACCAAAGGTTTTCATTCGTTACATTGACGACTGCTTCTGCATTCTGAAGACGTCGCGGGTCTAAAATTTCCTGGCACACCTGAACTCAGTCGAACCTTCAATTCAGTTTACAATGGAACGAGAAGTGAACGACACATTGCCATTCCTGGACGTCTTCATAAGAAGAGAAGGGGCAGATCCAAAGTTCGGTCTCTATAGGAAGCCAACCCACACCGGCCGCTACCTAAATTTTAATTCCAACCACCCTACTAGCCTCAAGGAATCCGTGGTCTCCTCTCTTCCGAGAAGGTCAAAGGCAATCTGCTCCTCGGAAGCAGAAAAAACTGCAGAAGAGGCCACCGTTCCCGCCGACCTACAAAGGAATGGCTACACACGCGGCTTCATTCAACGAGTTGGTCGCCGTCAGGCTCAGAGGACAGGGGGAACAACAGCCAGAAATGAAACAACGAAACGCGCGCGCATGGTGCTTCCCTACGTGAGGAGAACCAGCGAAGCACTTGCACGCATTCCGGGAAAATATGGAATCTACGTTGCTCACAAACCTGTTTCAACAATAAGCCGCTTCTCGCCACGACCGAAAGACCGCGTCCCCAAAGAAAAACAACCTGGTGTCATTTACAAAATCCCGTGCTCCAGGAGTCCGGCTTCATACGTCGGCGAGACGAAAAAACTGCCCCAAAGAATAAGGCAACACAAGAATGACGTCCGGCTAATGAATTCGGAAGCCAACCCCCTCGCCGAACACTGCGAGCGCGCCGACCATCCAATAGCCTTCGAGGAGGTGAGCGTCTTCGCCGTGGAGCCAAACCTGTTCAAGAGACGACATGTGGAGTCATAGCACATCCGGCTCACAAAGGCGGCGATGAATAGAACTCCAGGAACGCCCCCCTCTGCGTACGTTAGTGGACTCTGCCACGTGCTAACAAAGGGAGAGCGAAGGCAACACCCCGCTGCTGCTGGCACACTTTAGTCACCCCTGAAGAAGGGACCGAGTTGGTCCCGAAACGTTGGGCTAAATTAAAATATTGGTTGGCGTCAGTTTTTTCTCTCAATCACGTTTCTTTCTCCTGCTGTAGTTGTTTCGGTTTCAACAGCTGAATGATGGCTGTGACGTCAAAGCGAGGTTATTGGTCGCGTGAGGCATGAAAAACTGCAATAAAAATGGTACTTCTGGCTCTTAAGGAATGCTGGCGTCAGCGCTGTAGCGAATTAAAATGATGAATCAGTGATTATAAGTGCAGTTTTTCCACGCCTCACGTGACCTATAACCTCTGTTTGATGTCGTAGCCATAGTCAAATTGTTCACCGAAGCAGGACGGCAGAAAAATTTGATTATAAATTATTTAGCGGTTGCACGCGAATACCAGATGGTGATTCATGCATAGTAGTGTCTTCCGCATCATTATAGAGAAGAAAACATGCCACCAAGATTAGGTGTCTATACTCTTTTAAGCTGAACTCTTTTTCATTAGCGCCGCCGCGGTGGCTCAGTGGCTATGGTGCTCGGCTGCTGGCCCGAAAGACGCGGGTTCGATCCCGGCCGCGGCGGCTGAATTTCTTTGGAGGAGAAATTCGAGGCCCGTGTACTGTGCGATGTCAGTGCACGTTAAAGAACCCCAGGTGGCCGAAATTTCTGGAGCCCTCCACTACAGCGTCTCTCATAGCCTTAGTCGCTTTGGGACGTTAAACCCCACAAACCATAAACCATTTTTTCATTAGCCTCCACGTTTCTCTCCCAAAAGTGAGAAACATGCAGGCTAAAGAAAAGAAGATTTCACCTTAAGTACCAAAGTGTCTCTAATCACACGATGAAGCGGAAAAACTCTCGACACTTGAACAGAGAACAAATAGGAATTCCAACCAAATTTTAGATTCTTGTAAGGCTATCAAGCATTTCTGAATATTGTAAACTGCACTTTCACACATGCAGTGCGCATGTATGCCAAGTTCACATTCAGTAGCCCTGTTTTCCGGCTGTAATTATCATGGTCTGAGCTCAGTTACAGATTTAAAACCAGCCAAAAGCTGCAACACAGGAAACGAGAAGAAAACAGGTTGGACTATCAATTAACTTTTTGTGAAGGAAAGTAGGCCCGCATGAAGATGCGCACACAAATGACCCACAAAAGCGAAAGGCAGGTCAACAAATAACTGTCACTGATATACAAGCACGTCATCTAAAAGAGAAAAGTCTTTCCGGTGAAGATTGACTAATGGCTTCGCTACTCATGCAGCTGTTGCCTTGGAGATATGCATCATATACCTTACAGATTTGTTTACCACTTCCATACACCACTGAAGTGTCACAGAAATCAGGCGTGCACACTGATGGGTCATCTTATGATTTACACTCACGACATTGGCGCTGTAGTGCCAGATTAAAAGCTGCCTTCCCCCTAATCAGTTAATGCTCAATCAGGAACACATTAAAGACACCTGCACATATCCCTGAAGTAATTTCTTGCACAAGCTAGCGGAATGTGATAAACCACTTCTTGCAAGTCCTGAACCTAGTTTTATGGGATACCATAATGCTATCCCGGCTTTTAACAGCAGCGCAAAGGCCACCAACACAATGCTTGGCGCAAAAATTACATTTAAAAATTTTCCCCCCACTCGATTTGAACTCATGAAGTCTACACAAAGGACTTCGTGATAAGCGTTCTGAGGTGAATGGCAGTTCAGCCTAGCCTCTGGAATCTGTGCCAAAAAAAAAACGGAGTCAACGCATCGCAATTGACTTCCGAAATCAGCCGGTGCTGATGACAATTGTATTTTTTTGCTTTCTCTGGCTTATAAAGCTCCACTTTCAGAAAAAGTGACGTCTTTGTGGTTAGAATGCGGAACTCCATCATCACAGGTCAACTTCAGTTTGCCATCAGTGTCCCTTTAATGCCTCAAAGTTGAACATTAGCTCCATCCATAGAGGAGGGCTGTGCATAAATTTCGACCACCAAAGATTCATTAACATGCCCTGACATTGCATGACACACGAGCAAATATGCATTTCCCCTTGTCGAAACGAAGCCACCGCAATTCAATCCCGCGTCTTTGGGCTCAGCAGCCGAACACCAATGCAGTAGGCCACAGCAGCAGGTGAAAAACAAGAGAGAGCCCTTAATTGGCAACCTAACTTGCCAAAATCAACATAACGAGGGGTCACATAAGTAGCAGTGGACTAGGGAAATAAAACCTACTTGTGTCGGAAGATGTCTTCAGTGCTTACCTCAAAAGCCTGCTTGCTTGCTGGGCATCCTAGCACCAAGTGAAAGGCTGGCACAGCCATACTGGAGAGCTTGGAAGAGGCATTGCTGGTAAAGCTATGTGGAGCTTGCTGCAAGGTAAAAAAGACAAATTTAACAGCAGCACAGTGCAAAAAATGGACTAGAATCAAGCATGTAAGGCAACATGCAAGGCACAAAAAGGAGCCGGTCGCAGAATGAAACACGACTGTTTAACCACATTTCGAAGTGGGCCTGGCAACAAGAAATTCATAACCACGGCAGTCATTCACAAGCTAGCCTCAGACGAGACATCGCTTGCATATAGATATCCAGCATCGTTTCTACAATACATGCCACCATTAAAAAGAATAGACAACCACAGAACGATATTTTCAGTAGAAGTCTGGTTTGCTTCAATTTCTGCATGCATCCCTCAATTTGAAATCTGCATGATTAGCACTGATTTCCCACTCTTCACAGGTGTGATGAATTAATAGTGCCAATTGCAGAAAAAGCACACTTTTTCCTTTAACATCAAATAAAGTATTGGAGAGGTACCTCAGCATATTTAAGTCAAAGTCAGATTTATTTGCGCCACTGGTTATAATCACGAAATAATCAAGTTTATTCTTCGTACATATTAAAGGCTCAATTATCCTTTAATTTCACTGCAACTTCGGGATTTAGGGAAAATGGAGCTAGGGCACCCGTGTGCATTTTGCAGTTGTTTGTACCATTTCAGCTCCGAGCCAAAGTATGAAAAAGCGAATGCCAAAATAGAGGCGAAAAACTTCAGAGCAATTTGTTTTTATCTCACCTTTCTGCTATTCAAGGCTCGACTACACTGGCTCGGCCATAAGTACGAACGCAGCTGGATCATACAGAGCTTCATACCTTAAATACACAATTTATAAAAGTACAAGTGAAATACAAGTGAAACAGGAGGAAGCTCAATCCTAACGCATACAGCTGAATCGCAGTCTACGTGGTTAAACTGCTCGAGGGCAGTTACTTCAATTACAGCGTAACATGCGGCGAGAATGTAAAGCCCGGGCCGAAGATGTATTCGCGGGCACATATTCCATTCTCGGCGAGAGATGAATGGCAGTACGGCGGCAGTACGGCGCCGATATCGTGCGCCCCGCGATCGGATCAGCTGTGCATATTTGCATGGCATACTGACCATGACCGTGTGACCACTGACACTACACGCGCATTCATGCCCGTGTGCCGCCAGCAAAGAACCTTTCAGCGCTGCGTGCTGCCGCGATAGGCACTGCGTCTTCGCGTCTCTGTACTAGCTGTGTTGACGTGGCCAGTTGTGCGCAAAGCTAGAAGAGTGCGGTGAGGGGCTAGTTGGTATGACATTATGAGAACAAACAATAACTGCGCAAAAGGATGGGACAAGAGAAAGAGAACCACACAGGACAAACGCAGACTGACAACTGATTTATTCCACCAACTCCTCTTTCCTTCAGCAGCAAAGCGCATGCGCACCAACCCCAAAAACAAAAACAAAAGCCACACTCATCTCGTGGAATCAAGGAACTCGAACTCCGTGCGGTACAGGTGTACTGAAGCATCGCTAACACACTTGTCAGGCCCTAATCTCGAGATTTCCAAGGCCTCGATTATTTCCCGTTCTTTCTTAACCCTCGAGCGTCCGATAATCTTAGTCATATCGAAAAGTAGATTACAATTTTTTTCATCATGCTTGCAAGTGTGACAATGGTTAGGCAGATGCTGCCCCCTCGAATCATCTAAGGAATTTGCATGCTCTAATAATCTAATGTTGACGCAGCGGCCAGTTTGCCCTATGTAGAACCTACCACAACTCAGGGGAATCTGATAAATTACATTGCAAGTACACTGTACGAACTTATTCCTGTGGTTAATGCCACACACAACCTTCTTGTGCTTATCTTTTCTCGCCAAATTGCACAAACGCGACAACTTGCAAGGTGCAGAAAAAATGACCTCAACGCCGAATTTTCCGGCGACCCTCTTCCCTGTGAACGTAGGGCACAACTTCATACGTCCGCCTCTCCTGTGCATCCGCCCCCCGAGGTTTTGAGTTTGGGCGGAAGGACTTCAACAGGGACTCAGCGACAGCCTGGAGAAGGGCCAGCGGAAAACCAGCAGACCTAAGGCGATCAACCTGAGCCTCAAAGCTAACCTGAACCTTATGTGGACAGGACTTGGCTAATGAAGCCCTGAGGCAAGTTGATACAATGCCCCTCTTGACCAGCTTCGAATGGCACGAGTTAAACGGCACGAGTGCCTTTTTCGACCTAGGCATGTACGCCCAGCAGAGGAGGTCGGGATCGTTAAAAAATAATTTTAAATCTAAGAATTGCAAACAAGAGTTTTCAGGAAGTTCAATGGTAAAATTAAAACTCGGAAAGGCACACTTAAAAGATTCTAAAACCTCCATCGCCACCAGGGCCAAGTCGTCGTTTTGGTCAATATTTAAAAGGATTAAAAAGTCGTCCACGTATCGGAACACTCGCACGATACGGTCGTCAGATAGTACTCGCGATAGCGTGCGGTCAATTTCAGCTAAAAGAATTTCCGATAAAACTGGCGCTACACATGACCCGATGCAAATGCCGCGTTTCTGCACGTAAAATTTTTCCTGAAAACTCACAATCGTTGAAGTAAGATAAACCTTTAGAATTGCTAAACCTTTAGAACGTTTTTAGAATTGATTTGCAAACTGCACGGCGCAAAACAAGAGTTGCATTGTTGAGTCGAGTTCACCAGATGGCGCCAGCGGTAAAAAACTTTCGTGCCACATTTCGTAGACGGCGCTGTTGCAGTTCAGCGTGTTCATGTTTGTGCAGTTCATGCACAAAAATAGGTGGGCGCGCAGAGTCTCTGACTATGTAAGTCAAAACTGCCTGCGGACTACATGGGTGAAGCGGTTCCAACACCTTCGTCGCAAGTTCGGCTTCTTCAGAAATGAAGTACAAACCCACAACGCGAGGAAATGGGCCAAGGCAGTTGATGCCCAAGGGCGTGCGCAGGATATAGGATAGGAAAACTTTTAATGTCCGACAGAGGGTAGCCAGCGGGCTACCCGCCTAGACGACGGCCGAAAGGTCTTGGCTCTCGGCGGCGGCTTCGGCCAGTCGGACGAGTTGTAACTGAGTCGCCGCGTCGGAGCTCAGTAGTAAGGTCTCCCATTGATCTTTTTTGTTTATACCTCGTCCTTCCCGGGGGGCATGAGGACATTCCCACAGTATGTGGTCCAAGGTGGCCCTAAATTCGCAGTTTGCGCATTTGTCTGAAAATTGCCCTGGGTACTTATATAAGACTCCGAAGGGCCGGGTTAGGAAAGGTGTAAGTTTGTAACCGGCGCCAGTTGATGGCTTGGTATCTGGTCAAGGATCTATCCGCTGGAGGAAGTCTAGCTCGTTGCAGACGATAGTGCTGTGTAATTTCTCTGTAGGTCACCATGCGATCCCTGTCTGTAAAGACCACCTCACTCGGGTCCGCCCGGAAGGAAAAGCCTCGGGCGAACTCGTGGGCTCTCTCATTACCAGGCAGGGATACATGTGCTGGTGTCCAAACTAGTGTAATTTTCCTGTCTATTACCTGACGGCTTAGAATTGTATTCGTAGAGGGGAGACCCGGCCCTTGCTGAAATTTAGAATGGCAACTTTGGAGTCACTGATGATGTACCTCGCTTTTGTGCCTACACAAGCCAGTGCTATGGCAGCTTCCTCTGCAGTCTCTCGGTTACCCGAGAGTATGGAGGCACTTATTTTGAGGAGTTGTTTATTATTGACGACCGCGACGGTCATCGTGTTCTTACCATACTCAGCGGCATCCACGTAGACCACGTCCTCGTCTTTGTAGGAGCGGAAGCGTTTCTCTAGCGCCTCTGCCCGTTTGGCCCGGCGCACTGAGTGATGAATGGGATGCATATTTCTGGGTAATGGGGGTACAACTATATTGTCCCAAATTTCTCCGAGCATGTCAACTTTGGCGGTTGTTCTGTTATCTCGGCTCAGATTGAGTTTTTCTAGAATGGCCCTGCCGGTTGTGGTCCCGGCTAAGCGTTCGATTTGGGACGTTCTCACTGCTTTCGTAATTTCTTCCAGGGTATTATGCATGCCTAGCTCTAGGAGGCGGTGAGTGGATGTACGGATGGGCAGTCCTAGAGCTTGTTTCGTGCACCACCTGATAATTCCATTTATTTTTTCCTTTTATGAAACTGAGATCAAGGAAGGGGGCAGCATACGAGATACGGCTAACTACGAACGCCTGTACCAGCCGTAGGAGATTCTGCTCTTTCATGCCGTGTCTCCTGTTGGCAGTCCGCTGTATGAGTCGCATCATTTGTTGCGCGCAGTTTTCCATCTTAGTTATTGCATCACCGTTATGCCGGTTGCTTTGTATAATCATTCCTAAAATTCTGATTTTTTCAACATGAGGAATCTCCGCCCCTTGAGTTTGTAATTTGATGTTAGGGATGGTTCTAGTTTGTCTTTGATGCAAAGGTCGATAAAAAAGAAGTTCAGACTTCTGCGGCGAGCATTGCAAGCCCCTACGGCTGACATAGTTTTCTACCTCATTTATGGCCTTCTGTAGCCTACTTTCGATGTGCGCGTCGTGTCAACGGGTCATCCACATGGTGATGTCGTCCGCATACATGCAGAAATTCAAGCCATCCAGCCTCTTCGGGTGCCGTATCATGGCCACGTTGAAGAGAAGAGAGGAAAGTACCGAACCCTGGGGGGTGCCTATGCTGCCCAATTGTATGTCTTGAGAATGACTCTCACAAAAGTGGATGCGCGCTATCCTGCCCGAAAGGAAATTGACAATGTAGTTGTATGTTCGCTTCCCGACGTTTAAAAGAGCCAGGTTTTCTAGTATCGCCTCGTGTTTTACATTATCGAAAGCTTTAGTGAGGTCAAGTCCCACTATTACTTTCGCATCGAGCGACTTAGTGTCTAATATGTCATGTTTGAGCTCTATCATGACATCTTGCGTGGACAAATGCGATCTAAAACCTATCATCGAATGAAGGTATAAGTCGTTGTCTTCCATGAAATTGTTTAGTCACGTTTGTATGACATGTTCCATCAGTTTTCCTACGCAAGATGTGAGGGATATAGGCCTTAGATTTTCTAGATTGAGCGGTTTCCCTGGCTTAGGTATGAAAATTACCTTAGCGGTTTTCCACTGGTTGGGAATCTCACCCTTCTCCCAGCATTCTTGCATGAAATTGGTCAGGGCTGTTATGGATTTATCATCTAGTTTTCTAAGCATTTTGTTGGTTACACCATCGGGTCCGGGGGCTGATTTGGTTTTCAGTTTTAGTATTTCTGCTCGAACCTCGAATTCGTGAATAGGGGCGTCTAGTTCGCTGTTGGATTTACCCTCGTAGCGCGGTAAGGAAGTTTCGGTGGCGGAGCCTATATATCGACAACAAATTGCATCGAGGAGTTCCTGCTCGGAACCTTCAAATTTATAACCTAATTTGTGTAAATTTTGTCGCTGTGTTAATTTACTTCCTTCTGGATCGAGGAGGTGCCGAAGGAGGTCCCATGTTTTGGCGAGGCCGATATTGCCCTCAAGCTGATTGCACATTGTTTCCTAGTTCTGATCGCAGAGTCTAAGTGCATATGCCTCAATCGCTTTGTTGTGGCGCGCTAGGCGTCTTCTGAGATTGCGATTCCACTTTTGTCTCTCTAATCGCTTTTCCATATTAGCTTTGGCCCCCCACATATGAAGAAGGCGGCTGTCTAGTACTTCAAGTTCCGCGTTGTCGTCGAGCGTTTTAGTCGCATTCTTAGCATCCCTGCGGAGTTCCTCCGCCCATTGTTCTATGTTTGTGATTTCTGCCTTTCTCCCGTCCTGGGGCGCTATGCCGGAAGGCCCGAGTTTGGCGCTCGCCCGAGTTTCATCCGAGTTTGCGATGACGGCGGTCAGTGAACGAAGATAGCGCGGAACGTGCGCAGGCAGCGGACAATAAAATGTAGAGATAAAGCCACGTAGAGGCGATACAAGCGCACCCTGCGCGCCTGTTTCACACTTCAAACACAATACACTGCGCAATACCAGGCCGCAACGCTACCTGAAGTTATCAGCGCGATGTCAGCAATCGCGAAATCGTGACTTCTCTCCTATCTATCTGCACCCCACCGCTAGCTGTTTGACACGCCTTTTCGGGCTGGTCAAAGGCGTGTCTTCGCTTTCAGGCTCTATCTGTCTCTCCATTTCCGAAGACGAACAGTGCGCACTAGTTGCACTCTTGTATCAACCCTTTCTCTTCTCTCGAATACGTTAAAAGGCAACAGATAATATTACAAACATTTTGTTCATTTCCAAATTTATTTTAAAATCTGAATCCAATGGAGCGTTGTTGAAATGTATAGCTTTAGGAAATTAACAAAGATTTGACACTTTCTGCTGCTAGTGGCGATACTGAGACCATTGCTTGCAGCGTGGCTTGCATACGAACTAGAGCGGCAGCCCACCGTGCCCAAAACGAGAGCTCCTGCGCTGACACGCCGCCGGTAGCGCTGCCATCGACTGGAAAGACTGGACAACTACTACACGCTGAATCTGACTTATTTTTCGGCCATTGCGATAATATATTTTATTGTGTCGTATATCAAAATATAACAGTCATGCATCTTCTGGCTTGCATAATACACACAGCAAAAACTGAACTGCATTGCACCCCCCGCGTCACTGCTGCTCTCTGCAGTGACCTCAGGTGGAGTTCTCCGCTGCTACGGCCGCTGCCGCACCCCCCTATGGCCAACCGTTGCTTTTAGTACGCTCTTGGCGAATCTCAGCGGTAGAAATTGGCCGTGCGAGCGGCTGTGATGCGGTGTGAGAAAAAAATTGATGTTTGGCTGTATTCAATGATTCATTACGTATGCCTGTTGTGTGTGAGGACTCTTTAGTGTTCTGCGGATGCGAAGAGCGTGCTACCCAGCGACACAACTCATCCTATGTCATCAGACGCTGACTAAAAGCTGTGAAGGTGGTGGCGCGCTTATCTGCGTAGTATTTGTTTACATCGTGCACTTCAAGGTTTTGCGGACTGGTTTTGTAACTAACGTCGATCGTCGTTGTATACCGCAGTGACATCGCAATAATATCGTTCGGGCAGATGAGGGATCCTGTTTGTAATAATGGAATCGGACTTATAACAGAGAAAGGTGTTACGGTTGCGAAGTACACAGTGCTTGCGTGCTGGAAATTACAAACTCTTTATTGCACTGGGTCTAGAACAGCGACCGTTTGTCGATCCCGGATGTGTTTGACACATGGATGCTGAGCTTTATCACCGATGAAAGCACGGCCAAGCCAAACACCTGTGGTGCCATGTTGTTGGAGTAGGACGTGCTCCAAGCACCGCTTCGTCATCGTGGTCCGTGTTTGACGCCTTGCAAGCAGGTTTGACGCGCCGTCAGCGTTGTGCTGTGTCTTACGTGGTTGCAACAGGCTGTAGTGTTGTACAATCTTGGTATGCGAGCGAAGAAATCGGCGGCTGTCGCCACGTTGCGTGTCCTTCGCAGAGGTGCTTAGATTAATCTGCGATGACGTCCGTTTTGCCTGTTATATTTCGATGGTCAACATCGTCGATGTCTGTCAGCGATCAGCAAAGCCGCGCAGCATACCTGTAGCCTGCAGGGATGTTGGGAGTGGCCCACCCATAGCGCGTACGCTTATAATTTATGTACGGCACGCCGGGGGCGTGAACAATGGTTTTGATTGACAGGTGAACTCGGAGCTAAACTCGTGAACGGTGAAGTGCCCCGAATTCATCTCGGGACTGTCATGGCGGCAGCAGCAGCAGCCTGGGTCATCGCTTCCTCTGACGGCAAATGTCAGTACGGCCGGCTGGACCCGTTTACTGCCATGGCCGACGACGAGTTCCAGTGACATTTTCGCCTCTCCAAAACGTCGGTACGATGGTTGCGTAAAGAGTTAGGCGGCGACCCACGCCTGCGGAGAGTGCGTACCGGGCCTCATTCGCTTTCGGTCGAAGAGCAAGTCCTCTGCGCCCTCAGGTTGTTCGCGACCGGGAGCTTCCAGGGGAGCGTCGGCGCAAACCGTTTTATTGGACACCACCAAAGCACTGTGAGCCGCTGTGTGAAGGACGTCTCCGACGCGCTTATCGACGCGGCTGTGTAGAAGCGGTGTCTTGCTTTCCCCGCGACTGCGGCCGAGCGTGCGTACGTTAAGGAGCGTTTCCTTCTGCGCGGCGCATTACAGACGTCGTGGGATGCGTCGATGGGACCTACATTGGCGTAAAGACCCCTTCGAAGTCCAGCCCTGACGTGTGAAGGCCTACTATTTCACGAGGAAGGCACATTATGTATTGAACACAATGGTTGTAAGAATGCTCTGTTTTTGCTTTCATGCATGTCACGGTTAATGGAATGTTCTCCTATTTATTAGTGATAGTGGTCCGTGTACTGTGCAGTGTCAGTGGATGTTAAGGAACCCCATATGGTTGAAGTTATTGGCAGCCCTTCACTATGGCATGCCTCATCGCTTGAGTTACTTTGGGGAATTAAACCTCAAAAACCGCTTCCGTTTATCAGTAACTGAGCAGTTTTACACACAGTGTAGATAATTTTTTGTTTTACCTCATGTTTGCGCACGTAATAGGTGCATGGATTTTTCCAGCTATTTCATGCATGCATTTTAATGGGTTTTTAAACGGTAGCATTTGTGCCACTTGGCAGATTGCATTCTTATGCAATATTCATAATCGTAAGTCGTAATAAATGTTTCACTTTGGCTGAAGTGGAAAAGCTCCTGCCGGAAGCACTGGCGTCTGTAAGCCAGGAAAACTGGCAAAACTGTTGTGTTCATGTGGAGCATGTTGAGGCTGATGCATGGAAACGCGATATGCTTGTTGACGCTGAAATTGAACCGGTTGTCTTCAGCATTTCTGACTCGTGCAACTCCTCCTATGATGAGTCGAGCACCGATTCCAGTGATGAAGATTTCAGTGGCATGGAGGAACTTGTCTGCCTTCGAATTGATGTGCAATACATATGCTACCGGGGAAAGAGAGAGGACTCATCGGCTTGCTGTGATCACCTTTGTGCGTGTGTGGGTGGAAATGTGAAATATGTGTGTATGTGGGTGTGTGTGTCGATCAGTCTACCGAGGAAATTGTAACATTTCCATCAAATCATTGCATCATTGCAGTTCACTGCATCAAATTGTATCGGGCAGTAACGTGTAGTGTAGGTGTTGAGGTGGTCGTGTTAATAGTGTCTGTAAAGAAGTAGAATTTGTAAGGGAGTGCAAATAGTACTTTTCCAATGAGAATACGTATACTGGTACACGTCGTCAATATTTGCAGTTTTTGGAAGATTAATTGCAGAAAAATACGGTGAAGCTTAATGAAGCGTTGTGTCAATTATTCGGAAAGTATATGAAAATTTGAGAGGAAATTGGATTCATATAAAATAATTTTGAACACATACTGTTTGATTCGGTCTTCTAACTGAACAGAAATTTATTCAATTATGCTGTCCAAAAAGGTCGAACATTCACAAACCCCTAGCCATTGACCTCATTTTGTGTGTGAGGGTTGGGAATGGTATGTATGGGTGTCTGATCGTCATGTCCTGAAAAGGTATTCCTAGTTTGGTGCTGTCTTGCATTACTGTCAATCTCTGGTCGTTTTGACATGTTATGCAGTGCCAGTGTTGAGGTAGCCAGTACTGTATGTTTTGTCCTTAATTTTTCGGAGGTGTGAATGATTTCAAGCGTGCTCTTGCTGAGTTGAGTGTGAATTTGTTTCGAGTCACGTCTTTGTTAGTACATTGGTCAGGTTTTCGTTTTATCAAATAGTGTTGTTCGATGGCTCCACATTTTTGTTTTCAGTTTTGGAGCACTTGACTGATTGTGGGTTGGTGTACATCCGCTGCATGTGTCCTCTAATTTGTGTGCACTGTGATCCATGCCACTGGCTGTTTCCAGAATAAACCATTTCTCGCAAACACTGCGGGGTCAGCATTCTTTATTGTCCTGTCTCATTTATTGTTTGCTCTTTCGAAATATTTTTTCCTAGCGTTGTACAACTTTTTCTGCATTCTTAATTGACGCTCCCACAGCTTGGAACTCTTTGTACCTGGCTGCATGAAAATCCTGCCTAAGCACCTTCTGCTCTTCTAGGAGAGCAGGGAAATCGTGCCAAGCTGACTCTTGAGGCAGTACTATTTTCTGTCACTGTGGGAATCAATACTATGTTCAAAATTTAACACTGAACACGGGAAAACAGGACATATCGAGGTGGTGTTTGCATGGTGTATGGTGTATGCGGTATGCATCAAATGAACAGATGCATGCTGTTCCTTTAAGAACACGGAATCATATTCAAGCGATTCTGAACAAAACGAGTTTTCTCATTCAAGTCAGGCGAAATTCAACTTGCGATGAAAAAAAAATGTGGGAAAAAGAAGTTTAACTACACCGGATTTGAACCCACGCACTCCCATTGCCTGTCGACCCTTCGGAGCGACGCGTTAGACCACACGGCCACAAAACAGCGCAGAGCGATACACCTCTATTTATTTTCATTTGCGGACAACTTCCGTAGCCTTCACAGCGTTGCGCATGATGTAGCGTTGGTAGCGTTCCCTCGCGGTACAAAGGAAAATTTAATAATGCATGAATCACTCTAACGCGCTTTAAATCCAAATCTTGCACACTATAAAATGCTTATAAAGGTTTACTAAGTGCATTATAAAATTCAACAAGCCTCGTTTGTCGAATTGCACACGCAATGCACTTGGTGGAGCGACAGACAAATGAAAAGCGCACCGGCGGTTGGCTCACGTGACCCGTTCTTTGTAGACCACCCAAGAAGCCCATGAGGCGGAGCCGATGTGATGATAAAGCACGGAATATATCCAGATAACCCAATGAAGCTGGAGGCGTGACGAGGGTGGGATTTTGTCTTGCTACCATTAGTTCACTCATCTGAGGGCGTCGCCAGAACTCGGGAAGATTCCGAGTTTCAGCAAACTCGGGCCTTCCAGCATAGCGCCCCTGGTTACGAACGTTGCGGAAAGCGTCCCATTCGATAATATGTGGGGAGCGCGTTTGGCGCTTGGCAGGGCCAACGTCAGTTTCCGTGACAAGTATGTAATGGTCACTAGAGTATGAGTTGGTCATTGGAGTCGGACCAATTAGCTGTACCCGCATTCTCCACCAGAGTGAGGTCTGGGGACCTGTCAGCGCACAGGCTGTTACCCATTCTTGTGGGGGTGAGAGGATCCGTGAGCACGGTGAAGCCCATTTGCTGTATGTCTAGCCAAAGCTCTCTCCCCTTCGTACAGGGCCGCGGGTAGCCTCACGCAGGGTGGTGCGCATTGAAGTCACCTAGAATAACCAGTACGTGCTTGTCGCCGATACGCATCACTTTTCTGAAGAGGGAGTCGAATTTAACTTTCTTTTGACTAGGAGTGCTATAAATATTCAGAATGAAAGACTGCGTTGGGTCTTTTTGGCCGGAATAAGTTCCACAAGGGCGTGCCCATGTGGCGTATGCCCGTGTCATGCTCAATGGCCGTAATGTTCCTTCTAACGAATGTGGGAACATTAGGTTTGTCGGCCGCGGCGTTAAAAGCTTGATAACCAATTAATTTTGACGCGCCTCTAGTCTCCTGGAGGGCGATAACCTCTGGGTGGACCTTCAGAGAGGCGCAGGAGCGAGAGGCGTGGAGGGCTGCCATGGAGGGGAAGTCGACGCTGGAAGTGTACCGGTCAGCCAAGCAGGACATCTGCGTGGAGAGCTTCTACGACAACAGTGTAGGCAGCCGCCTGTTGTTCGAGGCACGCGTGGGTGCCATGCCAACGATTGTGTATCGCAAGCGCTTCGACACTACAGTCGAATACACCCAGTGCAGAGCCTGCCGAGAGCACGACGAAGCAACGGAACACATCGTCCTACTCTGCGAGAAGCTGCCAACGCCACCGCACGAGAGCGCTACGCTTCCGCAGGCGCTGGGTTTCCGTTCTTCGAACGAGGCCTGCACAACGGATGCAGCAAACCGTGCGGCAGTTGCAGCGACGAAGCGCCGATTGACAGAGTGGTGGACGCTGGTGCGACATTAGACGAGTACTGTTTCGTCAGTGTTTGCGTGTGTGTTTGCCGCTTCGCGTTTGATAGTGCGGTTTTTATGTGTGTGTTTATCCAGCCAGGGCACCTTTGGTTGGCGCCCGCCCGTTACAAAGGGAAGGCTACATCATCATCATCATCGTGTGTGTGTTGTGCTCTGTGTCCGCGCGCCGTCGTCGTTGTGCGGATATTTCCCCGTGCCTTTGAGCGCACGTCTTGGTCAAGGTAAACTTACTTGGCCACCAGTCAGTCTAGCCTCGCTATCGTGAACGCGGGCGTGGTGTGTGTGAACAAGCGCGCCGCTAACCTTCCTGACTAGCAGATGGAGCCCTGCAAGAAACGGAAAAGGCTTACCCTGGACAATAAAGCGGACATAATTCGTGCTCTGACAAGTGGACAGAAGAAATGTGACGTGGGTGCAGCACATGGCATTCCAGCGAGTACTCTCTGTTCAATATTGAAAGAGAAAGATGACATCCTCCGCGCCACTTCGTCGGGGAATCTCTCGCGCAAAAAAACGCTGAAGACTACTCCTGAAAGCAAAATCGAAGAGGCCCTCTTCGCATGGTTTATAGATTTGCGGGCGAAGAATATTCCCGTGAGTAACAAAAAGCTCGCTCTTTCGCGTGCTTGCGGGGCGACAACCAATTCAAGGCAAGTCCCGGCTGGCTGTCGCGCTTCAAAGAACGACACGGCAGCATTGGAAAAGTGCTCAGCGGCGAAGCGAGCAGCGTAAGCATGGCTGTAGTCGGCGACTGGCAGTCTGAACACGTGCCCGACATTCTGGGAAATTATGCCCCCAGCGACGCCTACAACGCCGATGAGAGCGGTCTCTTCTACCAAATGTTGCCTAAAAAAACGTCCTGAAGGGGCAGGCGTACGACGGCGACAAACCCAGCAAACAATAGCTCACTCTTTTGATGTGCGTCAACATGGACGGTACCGACAAACGATACTCGCTTGTCATCGGAAAGAGTGCGAGGCCGCGACGTTTTAAAGCCACCAAAAAGCTTCCTGTGAAGTACGTCTGAACTTCCCCGAGAACAGCTTGATTTTGGATTTCATTCATTGTGGCACCTAACCTTTCAAGATTTTCCATGCTTTTCTCCCTAGCCTAAAGAGGGTCGTTCTCTTGAAGTTTGCGTTTCACCAGTGGCGGGACGGACGCCTCTGTGACCATCTTATCGTCTCCAGGAGGCTGTTGACGTGCCGTTGGGGACATCGTTTGTCTGATGGGTTGTTGTGGAGGAAGGACTCTCTGCTTTTCTAGTTTCTTTAAGTCTTGGATTTCGGACCTTTGCGATTCGACAATCCTCATTAATTTTTCGATCAATTCCTTTAATTTCTCATTTTTCTCGTCCCGTTTATCTCTGTGATTACATTCCTGGGAGACGTTCCCCACATTACTCACACCCTTAAGCCCCACCTTGATGGACACTTCCGAAGCGTACCCGCGAAGCGCCTGCGCGCCCAGCACACGCCGCGATGGGCGTCGAAAAGTGACATGCACCTCCATGCTCCTGCTGCTGGCTCGCTCCCCCTCGCGAGCCGGCTTGTTTGTGTGTCAATTTTTAATGTATCTGTGAATCCTTTTCCCCTAAGAAAGGGAGTATGTTGTATTGTGGTTCATGTGTTTTCTGTACTTGTTTAAGTTTTGTTTCGATTCTGTGGAATGTATTGGATTCTGTGTTGTGACGTCATCTCATGTATATATAGACTGTGTCCGTCCAATAAAGCTGCTCCACTCGCTATGGTGAAAGAACACGTGCATTCTATTTTCCTTCGTCACTGAATGTGTTGTCGTCAAGCGCATTTTCTGTTAGTACAAATTATAAACTAAAAAAACTATTGCGTTCATCTGCTTTCATCTGACCTTTAACTTCGTTTTTTTGGTATAATGTACCGCCTGTTTTGACTCGTCGCTCCTTTCATGGTCATATTCCTGGACTTTCGTCGCCTACATTGCCTGATATACATTTGTTGTTGATGTAGTTTAGTGGATTCAACGTTTTTTCCAGTTAACTGTGAAGTGTGATGTGTTTGAACGTTTTTTAAGGCGAAAGCCTTTAATGTCTCATCGTTGTAAGCAGCAGTTGTCGGCAGAATTGTCACGCTTTTCAGTTGGTCGAAACGGTCGTGATGTCACAGTGCGCCAATTTCAAACGGGGCCAATTGTACTTTGGCTAGTAACCATGCAACCAAATGAAGGGATCATATAGTGATGCTCCAAGTAAGTGGGACTGAGCTTAGTTAATTGCTTAATTACCCAAATAGCCTAATTAACTTTTCTAGTCAGGCCATATAAATAAATAAAACCGAGTAAGAAATTGGTCGAGCTCGGGAATCGAACCCCGGTCTTCGGAGTGCGAGACGAGCATGCTATCCACTCTGCCATGCCAACTTTTTTTTTCTTTATTGCCTGTCTTTGGCTCATGACATTGCACAACAAAAATACACATAACGCTATATACATACGACAGTGTCGTGGTCAGCCAGCACGAGACTGGCTTCGTCAGCTTAAAATTCCCGCAACATACACAACGGCTCTAGTCTTGAGAGCCACTCGGGAGGCTCCGCGGCTGCTTTTTGGATTGCAAGAAACCAGTCCATGCTTTCCCGAAAATAAATTCGGGCCGGTCGTGCGTCTTTGTCACAATAGTAGCCTGCCATTCTGGAGCGCCATATACAGTAGAGGCCCAAGAGCATTATGAGATCAAAAGGTGCCCCATCCTCATTATTAGTGCTTAAATAGCGAATTCCGTGCGTGTCAAGTGGTAGCTCTTTCTTTATGGTCCTTTGTAACACGTCCCAAAAATAAACCCCTTCCCAGCAATGCAAAAAAACATGGTCTATTGTTTCAGGCTGTTTACAAATTAAGCAGTTCGATCCCCACGGTAAAAAGAAATCCTTTCCCTCTAGAAACTTTTTAACTGGTAACGTCCCGGTGTGTAACTTAAAAAAGAAAGTCTTTACTCCTGGTGGCACCTGCATTTTCTTCACCCTTTTTAAAACATCCCCTCCCGGGCCTCCACTGTACAAGGCCCTGTACATGGGCTCTGGGAAAACAATATCACAAAGATCATTGTACAACTTTTTCCTTTTGCTTTTCCACAAATAATCGGTGGAAAAACGTGCCGAAAGAAACCGAACGCTTGCTACAATCTCTTTGTAGTAACCAAAAGTTCCACCAGAGAGCTCTTTTGTGGATACCACAAACTCCGGCAGCAATCGCCGCAGCTTCACTTGGCACACGGTGCGCAAGAACGGGTCTGTGACGTCGCGAAAAAACAAAAAACGGTTCACCAGCTGCCTTAAAAAGAGGTGCCCTAGCCCTAGCCCCCCGTCTTTTACCTGCCGGAACAGGTTCGTTCTGCTACAACGTTCCCATTCGGACGCCCATATGAAAACTGCAAAAATCCTGTGTAGCTTCTGAACGTTCACACGCGAGCAATGCAAAACCTGCATCACATACCAGAGTTTGCTAATAAAAAAAAGATAGCAGACTGTAGCTCTGGCGAAAATTGAAAGGCTGGTGCCTTTCCATTTCCCAGCTCGGTCACGTGCGTCTTTAGTTTGCTCTTTCCAATAGTGCTCGCTATCGCGATAAGCATCGAGCGGAACGCCCAAATACTTGCCCGGGGTCGTCGCCCACGGTACGTTGACGAAATGGTCCGGGTGGGATGGCCACCGTCCATGCCAGAGCCCAAGGCACTTGGACCAGTTAACCCCGCTACCTGTGACTTCGCTGAACGCGCGTACACACCCGACAGCTTCACTTATGCTCCCCTGATCAACCGTAAATACTGCAACGTCATCTGCATAGGCCAGCAGCTTAACTTCAGCTGCTTGTAACCTAAAGCCATCAATACTATTGTTTTCTATGATTTTCATGCACAGCGTTTCGATGTAAATACAAAACAAGAGAGGGCTGAGGGGGCAGCCCTGACGCACCGAACGCTGCACGCTAATGGGGGCCCCCAAAGTCTTGTTAACAATCAGCCTCGTCGTGCAGTTTCGATACGCCAGGGCTACACCCTTACGGATAACTGAACCGACGTTCACATGGTCTAAAACGGTAAACAAAATTTCATGAGAAACACAATCAAATGCCTTTTCAAGATCAATCTGAAGCATCGCTACTCGCCCATTGATGTCGTCACTGCTTTCAAGCACACTGCGCGCTTTGTGAATGTTGGAAAAAATTGAGCGCCCTTTGATTCCACATGTCTGGTGGGGTCCAACAATATCCGATATCACTGTCTGCAGTCTACGCGCCAATACCTTCATAAAAATTTTGTAGTCCACATTAGTGAGTGCTATCGGTCGATACGCTGTAACCAATTGTAATTTCTCTATATAATCCGTTTTAGGTATGAGAACTGTATGGGAGATCCCAAAAGACGGAGGCAATACATTTATTTTATAGGCTTCATTGAAAATTGTACACAGCACTGGGGCAATTTCGTGCTTAAATTCTTTATAAAATGCCGCACTGAATCCATCTGGTCCTGGTGATTTTCCTAGGTTTAACTGATCTATCGCGTGCTCTACCTCGCTGTGAGTTATTGTTAGTTCCATTTTCTTTTTGCTTTCTTCGTCAAGCCGTGGCATTGCACCAAGAAACTGATGCGTAAAGGCTACTGCGTCTACAGGAGTCGATGAAAAAAGCCTCTGGTAGTATTCATTAAAGGCTTCTTTGATGTGGTCAGTGTCTGCCGATAAGATACCCCCCATTCTATTTTATCGATGTGATTTCTTTCAGCGCGCGCTTTTTCTAGACCAAGAGCACGTTTCGATGGCGCTTCGCCAGCAGCTGTGTCTTCCGCCTTTGCCCTCACTAGCGCTCCGCGATAACGCCGTTCTTCCATAAGCTCTATCTTTTGTTTTGTTTTCCTGACATCTTCTATCCATTTCCCAGGCTCTTTGCATTCCTGCTTCATCAGCGTTTGAAGCAGTGCCCTTAGCTCAGCTTCGTCTTGTTTTTCCTTATAACGGATACATGTCGCCCATTCTATTGCTTTGATTTTTAAAGATTCCTTACTTAGCTCCCACTGTTGCCAAATCTTCAGGTTCTTGCGCGGGTTTATTTTACCTATTTCATCCTTTACTGCTCTGCAGTAGATTTCGTCTTGAAGAAGCGTGTTGTTTAGCTTCCACATTTCCCACGAAAATGCCTTGCTTCGGTTCACACTTCCCAGGCAGCACTCAACTAAACAGTGGTCTGAGAAGGAGACTCCCACAACTTCATAATGGTTGCAAACAGGGGCAAGGTCGACTGATGCGTAAATGCGGTCCAGCCGTGCGTGGCTTGAGCCCTGGAAATGAGTGAACTGCACTGTCCGCGCACCCTCAATAAGTTCAGCCACATCCTCAAGGTTTCCGTTCTCGATCATTCGCATCAACACTTCAGTGCTCCTGTCTCGAAATCCCCGGATGCTTGACCTATCTCGCGCGTTAAGAACACAATTGAAGTCGCCTAATACAATGAGCCGCCTCTCCGTACAAAGGCGCTCTTGGAGGCTTTGGAAAAAGCAACCCTTTCCTCAACCACATTTGGCGCGTACACAGTAACAATGCGCCACTCATTGCCGTTCAGACAAAAATCAAGCACAATACACCGGCCATACACACACGAGAAATAAGCCTGCACCTCTAGCCCCGGCATCTTCTTTACAAAAAGCACGCAGCCAGCCGATGTTCCCACTGCTTGACTGACGACAGCATAAAATCTAGTCGTGAAACGTCGCACCATGCTGTCGGTTCCTTCGTTGCCGTCCACTTTCGTCTCCTGCACGGCCAATATATCTATCTCGCGCTCCGTAAGAAGTCGGTACACCTGACCTTGTTTTTTCCTTGCCGCCAGGCCCCTCACATTCAATGTAGCGACTCTAAAGGCGGAGGCGGGAGCCATTTTTACACAAGAGGAAGGAACCAACAGCATGGTGCTTACCTTCCACGTCTAGCGCGCCGCTAGACGCCACTGTTGCCGCCGGTATCATCCGGCGCAAGAACATCAGTCTGCTCGAGTAGTACCTTGCCTGCGGAGGAGTACCGTTTGTCAGCCGCATGGTTTGGGCGTGGCCGCAACGACGAACGCCGGCCTTGAGTCGTCTTTGCAGGGTGCTCCTCGACGCCGGGTGCTACCACTTTATCCCCTTCAGGGCTGGCCTGGTCATGGGAACGCTTCGCCGGGGTGTTAAGGGGGGGTGTGACGCTTGTTGTGCGGGCGCCGGTATTCTCGTGGTGGTCCTCGTTCAGGTCCTTTCCCTCGACGACTACGGGCTCTGATGGGCACGCCGCGTTCTCTGGCGTCTCGTTAGAGACGCCGAGGGAGCCTCCCGTCGGCTGTTGGCTCTCTGGTTCGTCGGCCGCTTTGGTGTCGTCACTGGGAGTCCCTGGCGTCGCAAGTGTGGAAGCCGACTTGCCCTCCTCGTCCGTACCAGTGGCTGCTTCCTCCGCCTCGGCGATGTCCATGAGTTCCGCAGTGTCGTTCGCCTTTCCGAGCCCGGTAGCTGACGCGTAGGTACGGACGCAGTCCGCGTCCATGTGTCCGTAGCGCCTGCACAGGGAACACCTTGGCACCTTGCAGTCGCGGCGAACGTGACCCGTGCCGTGGCAACGCAGGCACTGCATCGGTCGCCCAGGGACAACAACGAGGGCCAGCTCACCGGCTACTCGGACCTGGTGTGGCAAATCATCCACCTTAATTCCCGGCTTCAACTTCAGTAGTGCGGTCCTGCTGGTCGAGCCTTTCTCCTTCAAGCCTTCGACACGCCAACGCTCCCGCGTCACCTCCCTCACGTTGCCGAACGCCGCGAAAGCAGTCCGGATGTCGTCGTCCGCCACACCGTGCAGCATCAAATGCAGGCGCAGCTTTACCTGCTGATCTTCAGGGTCGAATACAATGCACCGGCGCCCTTTCACTTGTAGCTCTTTGCAGGCAGCAAGTGTCTTCGCAGCTTCTGAGGTGCTCATCGTCACCGCCCAAACGTGGTTAATCTGATACGCCCCCAACGCCACGACGTCGGGGAGCGCACCAGCGTTGGCCAGGGCGTCCCGAAAATCTTCCACCCTGTAGGGCCTCGCTCTCACGTCTCCGTGAAGAAACACCGTGTTAAGAACAACACGTCCTGTAGGCAAGGTAGGCAAAACAATTTCGTATTCCTGATCTGCGTCGCCAGCTAACCTGTTTCCGCGGCCAGCAAGTGCCGCTATCGCCGCTCCGCCAGAGCTCATGATCCTGCGTCCGTCACGCTCGGTGGCCGGAAGATCTCACTCTGCCATGCCAACTCGATGGTTTGGAATGAACAAAGGCGCGTCTAGTGAATACGGTGTCTTCGCTCACTGCCATCCTCCTCTCTTCCCTTCCGGTGAGGTTTAGCTGTCCACCGAGATATGAGAGAGAAATACATTTCCTTTCCTCAAAAACCAATTTACCGACGAGCGAGGCGTAGAACCGAATGGGCGATGGCGCTCTATGGACTCCCTGGCAGCGTTGCAAGACGCTCTCGCGTTCCACTCTTGGAGGCGAAGCTTAACATCTTAGCCACACATCAGTGACCGCACTTTAGGTCAAAAAATTGCACCCCCCACCCCCTGAATTTTGACGGGTGTCCACCGAGATATGTGAGACAGTTACTGCGTAATTTTCTTTCCTCAAATACAACTTTCATTTTCTTCACTACGGGCCATCTTTCTTTTTCTTCTTTCACTCCCACTTCCTCCCTTCCTCTACGGTGCGGTTCAGGTGTCCACCGAGATGATAGAGAATTACTGCACCATTTCCTTTCCTCAAAAACCGTTGCGTTCAAACGGCAAGGCATCGTGCCGAACGGGTGGTGGCGTTCCGTGGACTGCCTGGTAGCGCTACAACACGCTGTCGCGTTCCACTCCTAAAGGCGAAGCTTAAGCGTCATTAATTAGCAGTTAATTAGTATTCAGGTATTAATCAGTAATTAACCATTAATTAGTGATTTGTCATCACTTAGTAATTAGTACTCAATTACATGTGACGCCACCAGTGCCACAAAAGCAGTGAAAGTGGTGCGTAAAACGGTTTCACCTCTACGCACTTTAGACAGTCAAAGTGCCCCCTGAATTTTTTTTGCTGTTCCTATTTTTCTGTTGCCTTTTGCTAATCTTATTTTGTAAAGCGTCGCACGCGACTTGCCGCTACCTGCCAGGCGCTGCCATACAAGCCCAATGAGGCTTCGGCAGGCCTGAATCTGTAAAATGCATTTGCAGTGCAGAATAAACTGATTGATTGATTGATTGGTCTAGTTCTTGGTCATGGAGGCGGCGGCACGGACTCGACTCTTCTTACTAAGACGGCACACACCACATTGGCAACGAGGGTTGCGAGAAAATTTTTGGGGAAGCTGAAAGAGCTTCGAGCCACGAAGAAAAGAGTCCCCGAGAGCCCCGCGGTTCTCCCATTGTTGTCAACCGCACCCCGCTTCCGACGTGCGCGCTAGCGCCCATACGCAGGCGCCTACATCTGACATGCACAGATATCTGCGCCCTGCTCGCGCCTGCTCGCGCGTCGCGCCTCGCGCATGCGCAGAGAGGCTCAAGTGTACGCCCGTGCGCGTAGGCGCTTCGCCGGTACGCCTCGGAAGTATCCGGCGAGGTGGGGCTTTACGCTCCTTGCTCCTTCCGCGTCTCCGTGGGTTGGCAGGATCCTTAGAGCTCGAGGGCCCCTTGGAGTGGCACCTGGCACGGGAATCGGAGCGCACTCTTGGCGGCGGCGGTGGTCTGACTTCATTCGTGTCCAAATTAGGGAAAGAGTCCTCCCGGTTCCGAAGTCTTCTCTCACTTTGGGTTGGCGTTGTCGACTCTGATGTAGCTCACCAGTCGTCGCTGCTTGCTCCATCTTTTCCCATTCGCGATTCTTTACTTCGTAGCGAATGCGGAAAAGTTCACGACACTTGGGGTCTTCTAGTGCGTGGCCTTTGCCACACTGCAGGCATTTCAGCTCGCATTTCTGTTCACGTTACGGGTTCCCGAGGCCGCAGCCACGGCACTGGATGTTTTTCGGATCCGGGCACACGTCATCGCAATGCCAGAGTCGGCAACAGGCGACGCACACTTCGTATTTTTTGCGGTGCAGTTGGCACGTGTGCGCCGCACCATTGAGATAAATCCATCTTGGCACTTATTTCTCCTCAAAAAGAGAATGAAGATCGACTTGGAATCTTTGTTCCGCCTGCGGACGCCTCGAATCTCAGGGTTATCCTTGCGGTCTAGGCGGCCAAAATTTCTTCAATAGAGTATTCGGGCGGAACCTCTCGGATGACTTGTGGTGTGTACACTCTCCTTGTCCCTCTTCTTGTGTGACTGTTTTTTTTTCGTTTACACCCTGACCAAGTTTCAAAGAGAAGGGCACTGCCTCTCGAGTTATCATAGAAAAATTCTTTCCTGATCCGCCTTTTCCACTCACAATATAGTTCTACATTATGCTTCTTTTTCACAGAATTATTCCAATTTTTAACTTCCGCGTTTTTAACCTGGCGTTTAATGCTCTTTCTTTCTCCTTCCTCATGACCGGCATACCTACTGGTTATTTTTCTAGTTTTTTCCGGCACTGTGAGTCAACGCTCTATCTGTATAAGTATTTAAATAACTTCGCTCCCCACCTGTTATTGTCCAATTTCCTCACGCGTTCTTCATATAGTCTCTTATTCCTAGCTTCCCGTGCTTCAAAAGATGCCCAGCCCATATCCCCTTGTACTGCCTTGGGCACCTAGTGCTAATCTTCGAACAGCTCTCTTATTTACGTCTAATCTCCACTGAACTTGTGCCCTTAAGCACAGAACCGCATTTCCGAATGTAAGCCCCGGAACCATTATTCCTTTCCCAATACCTCTCAGTACTTCATCTTTTTTGTACCCTCGCAATGCCCTGTGTTTCATGATCCCGGCGTCTCTTGGTCCTTTGGCCTCAGAGACTGTTCATGCTTTTCCATGTATATTTGCCCTTCGTTTAGCCATATCCCGAGGTATGGTCTCGACGTAAATATTAAAAAGACATCAAGCGCCACCTGCTAGAGGCAGTAAGAAGCTAAATACTAGTACGCCTTCTTTCACATGGATGGAGCCACTTTTCAGTAATTGGATGGCGACGGGTTCGTAGGAGCGCACTAATGTAGTGCGCGCCGTCGTGATTGGACGAGAGAGCTCTACCTTTCTTAGTTCTGCAAACATCTTGTGAGACGGAGTATAGGCGCCTTTCTGAATATCCGTCCACTGAGCATGCGTTGAGCCCGCGACGCGCGCGCTCTCTCGCTCGCGTACGTCGAGACCGGCCGTGTCCGAACAAAGGTTAAGCCGACCGCGTGCGGCTATGCCAGGAAGGAAAGGGGAAAATAAAAGAGAGAGGAGGAGTTCAGGCGGTGCGGGCAGTGCACTTTTTTTCTTATTTCTTTTTTTTAAGCCCAAAATAATATCTGGCAGTTTGCCGAACTAAACAGCCATGTCCCGGAAAGCGGGGCTTTCCTTCTTGCGTTGCCTAAAGGCCATTTCATTGATTTAAAGCCACGGACCGTTTCATTCTGCTAAATTCCTCTCGCTGGCGAGTTGGTAAATGGGCATATTCGTTTTTGAGGAGAGGAAATGGCACAGTATCTGCCTCACATATCTCGGTGGACACCTGCACCACGCCGTAAGGGAAAAGAAAAAGGTGGGAGTGAAAGAAGAAAGAGACCAAGGGGGGCCGTAGTGGAGGTCTCCGGGATAATTTCTACAACCTGGGAATGTTTCACGTGCTCTGACATCACGCAAAACACGGGCGCCTTAGCGTTCCGCCTCCATCGAAACGCGTCCGCCGCGGTCCGGTTCGAACCCGGGTACTCCGGTTCAGCAGCCGAGCGCCCTAACCACTGAGCCCCCGTGGCGGGTCTGGCGAGTTCCTTTTTTCGAGTTTGGCGTGTTGCTGTGCAGTTATTGTAGGGAGAGTTTCTTATGTTCATCTAGTGCGACAGCACTATTTCGATGAGTCAATCCGTAGCCAGATCTTAGGATGTTTGTATGCTGACAGTGTATGCGGGCTTTATGCCAAGTGAGAGTAATAAATGAAACTGAAATCGAAACACTTGCCGTCGACTGGGATGCGAACCCGTGCGGCGCGAGCAGATCAGCTTCGCAGGCCGCTCCGTGTGAGCCCTAGACTACAGCCACAGCCGAACATGCTTTGTGTTAAACTGCAACGCACTCTTGAGCTGCGCACTGCAAGTCTTCTTCGACCACAAATACTGCTGTCAAACTAATATTCGCGCTTCGAGCTATACGTCGGTTCTGAAAGTGAGATGTGCGCTGCATGCGTTGTCGTGGACAATGTTCGTGCACAAACACGGCACTGGAGCAACACAGCACTGCCGCAGAAAGGCGGCACTGAAGCACAGGCCACTGGCGTACATGAGGTAAATGGCATTTACAGTGCAAAAATTGAAGGAACGCATAACTGGTTCCCTGGGTCAGTGGAAATCTCAATCGTGCTTTCAGGTACGTGGCGGGGGCGTCCAGCTGCAAAAAAACTGTGCTTTCACATTTTATTTCGTGCTTAGCAATGCTAAACTGCTAGCATTTTTTGAACTTCACTGCGGCATCTCGTGCTACGGTCGACAGGTGCCTAGTTTTGTCTTTCAACTATGTTAAAGGCCAAACCATGAAAAAGAGAAAACGAAATTCAATCAACATCCATGACTGCGAGTCCATCCCGCGGCCGCGCGAAAAGACCTCCTTTAAAGAGATACTGAAGCAAAATCTGAAAATTGAGCAAAAACGCTGAAAATAGATTCTCGAAATGTGATTGCACCGAGATCTAGTCGTTACTGCGCATATTTTTCAGCGGATGGTTTTATTTTCGATGTTTCATGAGCGCGCGCCAAGCCCTCCCGGCCGGCGCGAATGGATTGATGGATGGAAAAAACTTTATTGTTAATAAATTTCAAGTGTTCTTGGCCCTTACGGGTCACTGGGCGCCGTGGTCGATCCTTGGTCCAGGATGCTGCACTTGGGTGAAGAGCGTGACGCCATGGCACTCTCCCGCGGCGACAAATATGGCGGTGCCCTTCAATGCATGAAACCTCGCTTCGGACTGGTTTCGTCGTTTTTACTGACTTCTTCAGCGCGTTCACTGGCCATAAAGGGGCCACCGGTCTTTCGCTTCGTCTGTTGTCACCCATAAATAAGCTTATGAGTAATAATTTGCTTAATATTTTTATTTAGAGTGCCGATTCTGCCCCCTTTAGGATAAGAGGGCTGTCGATTTGTTGACAACAATGTGAAGGAAGACGAAGTGTCCCTGCTACGGTGGCTGCACATCGCTCCAGTGAAAAATCTCGCCATCCGCGTAAATACGTTCCCTATACCAAGAGAACTGACTTCATACCATCTGAAGAAGCTCCCGAAGCTCATGCGCCGTCTGGCTGTGTGGCATTGACAGAATGTCCCACAGTCATCCCTGCAACTGGACTGTGCTCCGAGACTAGGCCTAGGGCCTCCGGTGACGCGCTGGCGGAGGTAACTCCGCCGGTGTCGCTCGTCGCCACGGCTTCAGCAGCACCTCTTCTGACAACTGAGCCTGGGTCCCAGCTACTGGTTCCTGCTCCCGGTCCATCAGCGGCAGCGCACATCCCGCCTTCTCCAAATGTTTCTCAGCCCGTGAGCGACCTGCCCTCTGGGCGGAACACGGCATGGCTACCCAGCCTCCACTTTTGGACGGGGCCTCAACCGCGCTGCGTGAGGAGGAGAGCTCTCCAATGGACATGACTTCAGCACCTGCACCCGTGACTCCGGCTTCTCGCGGTTCTCAAAAGCGTCCATCAGGGGACACTGCACAGGATTCATCTTCGGCCAACAACAGCTCACAAGGCAAGCGTTCCTGCCTAGCAAATGCCAGCCACGTTGTGTCGACGTCTGGATCGGCATCGTATAAAGTGGCCATTAAAGCTCTGGCAAATACAAGCCTCACAGACATCCCGAACAGGATCCTTGAGGCAAACCTGGACGCTTGTCTTGGAACCAAAGGTTTTCGTGGCTTCACGGCTAGAACGAAATCCAATATCATCGCTGTGTGGCTCCCGACTCTGGCTGCCGTCGAGCGTCTGCAAACGCTCAAGTGTATATCGATTACAAGCGAGATTTCGGTGCCTGTCCAGGTGTACCTTGTAGAAGGTTCGGACCTACAACGGTGTGTTGTGTACAACGTCGACGTCGCCGAAGACCAGGCAACCCTACACCGTGAGCTATACTGCCCTTCGCACCGTGTTATCCAAGCGCGGTATATGGGCAAAGGGCGCTCCTGCATCGTCACACTGCAAGGCCCACCAACTCCTCCAGAACGCCTTTACTATTATGGCTGTATTCTGCGACCTCGGCTATACAAACCGAGCGCTGTCTACTGCTACAGTTGCTTCAGATCTGGCCACATGCGAAGATCATGCCCTTTTACAACTCAAGAAAAGGCTACGCCACAAGGCACACCGTCTTACCGTTGCGGACTTTGCAAGACCGACGACCATGAGATCACCTCTCCAACCTGCCCAACAAAACAAAAGGCAACTGACAAGGATCGGCGTAGGATAAATAAACTCGTGCCTCCACCTGAAAATGCAGCCCCGATACAGACATCCAACAGGTTTGCGGCCCTCCAGTGGGATGACGACGACTGGCCAGAGCTTTCCGAGTCCAATCCGCCTGCAGCCCCTGTTCAACTGTCTTAAAGAGATAAAGTGCGCTAGGATCGCCGTCGCCTTCAGGCTACAAACAATACCAGCATGCTGGAGGCACTGCCTGAGGACATGGCAGCAGTTGACGACCAAATCGCAGGCCTTTTAGCCGAGGTGTCTAAGCTACGACAGCGCCGTGAGCTGCTTGCTCGTCGAAGATCAAAAGCGGAATCCAACCCCGCGCCACTGAGTGCTGCCGCACCGTCGATTACGTCTAGCCCTCAAGCGTTGTTTCCTGACTCTACCAGGTCTTCTGCTGCACTGCGGGATAATTCTACGACATCCCTCCTCCGATTTATGGTAACCCAGTTATCTAACCTGACATCCGTTCTTTTACAATGCTTGGACGCTTAATCGAAAATGGCGAGTACACGTTGTTGTTGCGTGCTCCAGTGGAACTGCAGAGGCCTCTCCACAAAGCTGGGAGAGCTCAAATATCGACTTCGCATGAACAAGCTCCAGGTGTGGGCCCTGCTACTGCAGGAGACCAATGCCTTGCCATCCATCTCGGGCTTTAATGGATACATGTCTCCATCAATGACCGACCGTCGTGTGCACACTGCAGCCCCTACAGGAAAGGCGGCGGTATATGTTGATACGCGCTTTCCTCAAGTTCGCCTCTCCCTAGACAAATGGTGCACCTCATATCAGGAGGTAGTTGCAGTGGCCGTGAAGTTTCCCAAGGCAACTGTTGTAGTCGTGTCATGCTATGTAAGGCCCGCCGGTGGAGCTTCCTCCCGCATTAATCTGGGGTGGTTATTAACTCTGCGACGACAACACCCAGGGTGCCCTATTTTAGTCGGTGGTGACTTTAACGCCCCTCACCCAGACTGGGGATACCCCACTTCTAGCCCCCGTGGTAGGCGTGTACGGGACGCCTTCGCGGATGCGTTGCTTGTATTACTCAACCATCCCGATTCCGAAACGCGGGCTGTGTGCCATGCTCGCAGTCCAACGTATGCTCCGGACCTTACGTGGTGGTCCGGTCCCGGCACTCCCTCGTGGCACCTGGAGCCTGACTGCTGGGGTAGTGACCACCACCCTATCATCATCGGTCTTCATCCATTACGAGCCCGCCGATTACGCCGTAGGTGTTCTGTGGTCAACTGGGACACCTTTCGCACCACGCTCGAAGATCTCTCTGTGCAGTCATCTACACTACGTATGGACTGCATACAAATTGCGCTCAACAAGGCTACAACTGTCACCTGGACAGACGTCAATCGTCCGGCGCCGGATGTGCGTCTGCTTAACTTGTGGGCTGCTCGCCGACAAGCGGAGATGGCAGCTTCCCGAGACTCGACTTCTGCACAAGCACGCACAAGGCTGAATTACCTTACTGCCAAGGCTCGCAGATATGAACGTGATCTATCGCGAAGGCAGTGGCATGCGTGGTGTGACCAGTTTTCGACACAGTCATCGAATGCTTCTTTATGGCGAACATTTCGCGCTATGGAACATGGTTCTCGTCGTCCTGACGCAGCGGCCACAGCATGCTTCGCTGCTAACTTAGCTCCGGATGATTTCGCAAGAGAAGCAGCGCGGAAGTTTTTTCCCAAGTATGACGTGTTACCTCCAAGGACCGCAGGAGCCTCCTTGGCTGGCATTCCGGCATATGTCGACAGGCTACCATCTACAGCCGACGCCGAGGGTATCGCAAGGCCATTTTCCATGCCTGAATTGCTTGCAGCAATAGATGAGGCCCGTCGGAAGACTGCACCCGGCCCGGACTCCATTCCGTACGAGGTGTACAAGAACATGAGTTCCGCTCTACTGCCTCAACTCCTCGCCACCATCAACAAGGTATGGATAGAAGGCGTCGTACCAGAAACTTGGAAATCGGCTATTGTGATCCCCATCCCAAAGCCAGGGAAGCCGCCGACAGACCTTGGTAATTTCCGGCCTATATCGCTTACGCCCACTTTGTGCAAGCTTACTGAAAATATGCTTGCCACACGCCTGTCATGGTGGCTTGAGCACCCCGGTTTCTATCATCCCGCCCAAATCGGCTTTCGAACGTCCATAGGTACAGAAGATGGATTGGCTGTCTTGGCGTCATCAGTTCTAGCATCAACACGCAGCCACAATGTGCGTACCGTACTGGCCATGGACGTTGAAAAGGCGTACGACAATATCAGTCATGCTGCTATCCTGAAATCACTTCACATGCTGCATTTCCCCGTTAGAGAGCGCAATTTTGTAAAATCCTTTTTGGAAGGCCGACACTTTGCCATAGGCCTCAGTGGTGAGGCCGTCGGATCCTTTGTGCCTCTTCGCGGGGTGCCCCAGGGATCGGTACTATCCCCCACATTATTTAATATTACTTTTATCCCCCTTGCTTGGCGCTTAGATGAAGTGACTGATATTAAGTTTTTATTGTACGCGGATGACATCACTGTGTGGAGAACCCACCACGACCTGTTGACTGAAGCCTCCGCCCTACAGTCAGCCCTAGATATAACGTCTACTTATGCCTCTTCAATTGGTCTTCAGCTTTCAGTGAGCAAAACTACGTATGTGTCTGTTGCCAACCGCTGGGGACGCCGTAAACTCGCTGCGACACCAATTCGTCTCCGTCTATCCGGAACTCCACTTCAAGAAAGTTCGATAGTCAAAATATTGGGCTTGACGATTCACGAGTGAGGAACAGGGACTGCTTGGCTTTCTCGAGCTAAAAAGCAAGCGATTCAGGCGTTAGGTCTGATTAGACGAATTGCTCCTAAAACAGGCGGCGCCCGCTCTCATGTTGCACGGCAGTTGGTGCGGGCGGTTGTGCAACCGCGCCTCGTGTACCAAGCCCAATTCCAGCATTTGACGAGGGCTCAGTGGGATCGCCTTGAAGCCGTTAATCGAGAGGCAATGAGGGTCATCACTTGCTTTCCCCGCATCACCCCGATCGTGGCGCTCCAAGAACATGCGCAGCTGAATACTCTAGATGAGCTGGTGCAGCAAAGACGTGATGCTTGCCGGCTAAAGTCTAACCTTACACACGCAACGTGTGCACTCAGGGCGTATACTTCCTCGCACTCCATTCGACAGCCGCCTCCGCCAGTTCTCCCTCCCTGGCATTTTGTGCAGCTGAGCGATAACAAACCAACTGATCTACGTCGGCCATCATATACCCTCGCGGCGGCGTCGTTTCGCGAACTAATTACACAAGAAGACGCCCATCTGCTGCATGGCTCCATCGTTCTATACGTTGACGCAGGCATCCAGGCTTGCGAAACCACGACTGCAATTTACTGCCCTTGCAAGCGTGCCCTCAACAAAACGTCCAGGTTTCGCTTTCCAGAACCTCCTTCCTCCTTCTGTGCGGAGATGCTTGCCGTTCAAGAGGCACTATGCTCAGTGGCCGGCGTTCCCCTACTACCTACGGCTCGCATTGTCATCCGCACCGACGCTCTTCAAGTCATACGCCTACTACGACGCGTCAGTCGCACCCCAGGCATTTGCCAGGACATCCATCGTCTCGCGGCACGCATCCCGCAGCCAATCCGAATTCAGTGGGTCCCACGGGACCTCCTGAGTTCGCAAAGCCGTGCAGATTCTGCGACCCACCTTGTGACCCCAACTTCGTCTTGGCCTCGAGTCCTAACACTGGATGACACCACCCTCCTTTTAACAAAAAAGGAACACCTCCGGCGCCGCACACGTGCTCTAATCCCTCCGTGTGCGGTAACCCTCCCTCGTGGTCTTACCCGTGCAGAGGAGGTTGCGCTTCGGAGGATCCGGGTCGGGGTTGCCCTAACTCCGGCCGTTACAGGAAAGTTGCCGCAATTCGAAGGTGTATTTCCCCGCCCCGGGTGTCCAGTCTGCAAGAACAGAAATCTTGAGGCCGACATTCACCACCTGCTGTGGGTTTGCCCGGCGTTGAAGCCGACAAGAATTCGGCAGCTGACGGCAGCGGGTCTTTCGCCCGATAATAGTGCTTCATACACCGCTTGGACACAAGGACCTCATCATCGTTCACTGCTCGATTTCATTAGATCAGCGAACCTTTACTCATTTATTTAGGCATCCTCATTTATCATTACATGCCGTTTTATGCCCTGAGGGAATCAACTTCGCATTAAAAAAAAACAATGTTTCCCCTCCTAAACACCAGATGGCATCACTAGTCTGAGCATCATCGGGCTTCTGTTTTAAAAGTGAGAATGTTAGAAATGGCATAAGGTCCGGAAAAAGTACCTGCATTTAGCGGACGTAAGCGTGCATACGGTTATGGTATGTAGACAGCAGCGATTAATATCCTAACATATCTGTGTACGCCGTGAACAGACGACAGACATGGAAAAGCCGCGAGTAGCGATGGCAATCGTACTTTTGCGGGAACGGTGGGCGCGCGGGTGTTACGACGTCTAGTCGCAGCTTCCACAGGCGGCCGCCAGGTGCAATGATACGGCAATAAATCGCGAAAAAAACGTGTTATCCGCCTTTTTCGCTAAAATGCATGTCGGCTTTGTCAATTTTAGCGTTCAAGCTCTTGATTACATGTAAAAGAGCAGCCCCAAAAGTTTGGTGCAGTATCCCATTAAGGGCCACTCAGCGAGACTGCTGTCTATTGTCGCATTTTTTTTAGCGTAAGCTAAACTACGCGGCTTGGAAAAAGCTTCGCGTGCCCTCTGTGCCGACCGGTGCTGCCAACCTCCAGAGCCGTCTCTCCGCTAGTTTGCAACCAAAAATTTCCTAGATTTCTCTAGATACGAAAAGTAGTGTTCAATTGTGAAAAAAATGTATATTTATGCGTAGTTCAGTGGCAAGTTTTGTCAGGCAGCTACCCTATTATCAGAAGAATTTGAATAGAAGGATCTAAAATGCAGAACTTCTAAATGAAGCTACAGATAAACAGTAGCGCTCTTTGGAAATAAAAAATAAAGGCTCCATATCATGTATGTGTTCGTTTCTTTTTCACTGTACGCAAGATATTAGTAAACATGCATCGGCATGTGAAGTTAACTGAATTTTTTCCCCTCATGTTGTGTCGGTTTGGACTTCAGCCGAAGGATATTACGTACAAAATGTCTGGAGGTCGCTTGAGGAGTGTTCGGAAACTGCGATATAAAAGCTGCTTGTTTATTTGCTGCGATTGCTCTAGAGGATGGCTGACGTAACAGTTTGAGTCAAATAAAACAATGAAGCAGTGATTGTTACAGCATTTGTATGCTTCATGTGACCTCAACTCGCTTTTCTCGTCTTGGTGGAACTGGGAATTATCGGTTATGATTTCGGAGGTCCTAGCGTCCCAAAGCGACCCAGGCTATGAGGGATGAAATAGTGAAGGGTTCCGGAAATATCGACCACCTGGTGTTCTTTAACGTGCCGAGCGCCATAACCACTGAGCCACCGCGGCGGGTTAACTGCGAATTGTGAGTTGTTCCCCTAGTTAGACTAGCTAAGATTTCCAACGCGGGGCTCCTTTATCAAAAAATGGCGCCCTTGTTCATTCCAGCTTATCAAAATCAACATGCAGATATGCTTAATAAATATTAATTGCACGTCGTGTTGCGAGCTCCAAACACAGCATGAGGAAGGGCGCGCGTGTTGAGATAGGGCGGTGGCGCGCCAGATCACAGCAGCGGGTGCCACTGGCCACGTTAGGGATCATACACGTCCGACTACGTCCGTGTAAAGGCCGGTTCACATGCATGCAAGCGACTGAAAATTGAGCAGAGCAGTGCTGCGAAAAATTTTTAACTTGTTGGAACATCGCCGCTCTGAGTACAGGAGCTGCCGGCAAACCTATTGATGAGGAGAACCTTCGCCCCATCTCCCTCACGTCTTGTGTGGGCAAGCTGATGGAGACGATGGTGCGCGACAGACTCTCCGATTTTCTCGAAACACAGCCCACTTTCGCGGACACCATGTTCGGTTTTCGCCCTCACAAGTCTGCACAGGATATACTTCTGCAGCTTCACCACGCCATCTTAGATCCTGTCGAATGTCCCCACAACGACATTCACAAAATGAACAAGGGAGGGGAAAACCTCAGGTTGCTAGAGCCAACGTTTCGACAAGGGGACTTGTTGCCCAGACGAAGACAAGTCCCCTTGTCGAAACGTTGGCTCTAGCAACCTGAGGTTTTCCCCTCCCTTGTTCATTTTGTGATTGCCAAGGACCATCTACCGCACCCTCTCTCTACCACCCACAACGACAAGGTGGTCCTGGCCTTGGATCTTAAAGGCGCATTCGACAACGTCAAACACGAAGTAATCCTGGACCACCTCAGTAACACCAACTGTGGCCACAAAACATTCAACTACATAAAACAATTTCTTACAGACCGTCAAGCCTACATACGCATACAAGATGCGGAACACGGGCCATACACCATCGGCTCGAGGGGAACACCTCAAGGCGCGGTCCTGTCTCCCCTCCTCTTCAATTTGGCAATGCTTCATCTTCCCTCCAAATTGTCCTCTTTGCCCGGGATACGTCACGCTCTTTATGCGGATGACATTAGAATCTGGGCCACGCAAGGTAACCGGGGCCACATGGAATCCTGCCTGCAAGCAGCGGCGACCCTAGTCGACGACTACGCGGCCTACTGCGGACTCCAGTGCGCCCCGTCTAAATCAGAATTTGTGCACATACGTCCCTCCCCTCGGGACACAACTCCGCTTTGCATCAGTCTCCCCTCGGGACCGATCCGGGAGTCCAAGGAGATCCGCGTCCTTGGTCTCTTCATACACCACCAACGCAGAGTCGACACCACCCTAGCCAAACTTCGCATGGTGGGAGACCAGGTGGGCCGCATGGTCCGCCGGGTCTCCAACAAGCGGGGCGGATTACGAAGCAAGGATACACGGCGGCTTGCCCATGCTTTCGTAACGAGTAGAATCCTCTACTCAACCCCCTACTTGCACCTGCGCAAACATGATGATGACCAACTGGAGGTCATCCACCGGAAAGTCATCAAGCGGGCTCTCGACCTCCCGGTCACCACGTCCAACCAGCGACTTCTGGGCTTGGGCGTGGTAAACACATTCCGGGAGCTACGAGAAGCCCACTCAGTCAACCAATACACGCGTCTTGCGCAGACCACGTCCGGTCGCCGCCTCTTGGACCGGCTACACATCAAACATGACTACCATATTGAGGAAAGGGAGAGAGTGCCAGAACCCTGGAGACGCGCCCTCCGGGTCCGACCCCTTCCCCGCAACATGTCCAGAGAAGACCATAGCGGTCGTCGCCAGGCGCGCGCGGAAGCTTTGGCGCGATACTATGGTAACCAACAACATGTGCATTACGTGGACGTTGCCGGCCCACACCACGGGGTGTGGTACACGGCCGCAGTCGTACACAACACAAACACAGTCAACGGGCTCACTTTCAAAGCCTACAGCGCAACACACGCGGAGGAGATTGCCATTGCTCTTGCTCTCACTACTCCCAAGTCGAAACACATCATCACCGACTCGCGAGGGGCCTGTCGGAACTACGAGTTGGGCTGGGCTCCCCCGCTTGCCTGGCGCATACTGGAATATAGTTGTCGATCTGAAGATCCAACTCCACGCAACCTGATTTGGGCCCCCGGTTACCAGGGACTCCAGGGAAACGAACTGGCCGATCAGGCCGCCCGCGCACTCTCTCCCCGGGCTATCTCCCTGTCCTTGTGAGGGTACTCCCAATCAGACAATCTGGCCATTACTTTCAAACAAATCACCGATTACTACAAGGAGGAGTACCGGAGCTACCCGGCCCCTTGTAAGGGTCTGGATCGCGCTGACGAGCGCCTCCTCATCAGAATTCTTACTAACACTGTACTGTGCCCGGCGGTGCTTAAACATTTCAATACATCCTTTGATGGCGCGTGCCAGTTCTGTGGGGAGGTGGCTGACACCTTCCACATGGTTTGGGCGTGTCAGTCAAACCCATCTATCCCCCCCAACCCCAACCCCACCAGAGAGGACTGGAAGGCGGCCCTGCTCGGCTGTCAGGACCTAAATACCCAAAAGGCCTTGGTTCACCGGACGCGGGCGGCGTTGCTTGCCAATGGGGCCCCGGAATAGGGGCTCCACCTAGTATTGTTAGGGGAAAGGGCCAATAGGGCCTACGCCAATCACCTCTCTGTAAATATTTATTGCATTATAAATGTTTTTCACCACCACCACCACCGCGATGGCTTTAAACAGCTTTTGAGCCTCGGCAACAACACGTTTTCAGTTTCATGTGAAAGAGGCTTTACTCGAGCGTGCGGCGGCGTTGTAAGGGCCTTCGTCAGTTGTAGCGAAAAAAGAATAAAAACCTTGTTCTGTCTTCCCACTTTGAGAGAGAGAAAAAAAGAACTCTCTAAGCAAATGAAATTGCCTTAGATTATACAAAAAATCCCGTTTCCCCTAAACGACGCCCAAATTCCGTAGATGTAGGGAAAAAACCGTAGGGTTGGCAGCACTGGCGCCGACCATACTGCGCATGCGCGGCAGCCCCGTTACGTCTCGAGAGGCGCATCTGCATCGCCCTCGCCGCCGCCGGCTTCCTCTCCGACGCTCCACCGGTCGGCGCATTCCAGAGGCGTGACGTCACAGTCTCGGCAGACGCGCCGGAACAGCGTGCGCCCGCCGCTGTGTTTACGACTGCCGCGCACTACTGCGCATGCGCGAAGAGGGCTCACCTTGCGTGTAAAATGTGCGGGACATGCGGTTGATATAGTGCGCTCTACATGGAGGTTAAAGAGAGCCGGGTCGCTGCCTGTCGGCGGAGAAGAGTGGAAAATCTCAATTCCTGACACCCCGAGGTTGTTGCTTGGCAGTTAGCCACTTACGGTACGGATATCCTGGCATAGCAAAGCTAAGCTACTGCCGTTTTTTTTGCTTTATTGCATTTAAATAGTGCCGGAAAGAAAACTCAAAGCATGCTTACGCCACAAAACACCAGGCCACCACACCCACGCATGACCCGACACTCCAAAACATCAAAATTCTGGGAGGTACACACATACATCCAGACAGAGGAGCCAGCTAGGCGGTTGTCAGTCCAGTTCTTCATCCAGTCGTCCTGAGTGCGCCTCGTCTTTTCGCTGTGGTCCGTCATTTGACTGTTTTTGTTCATCAGTATGTACCAACTGACCCATATTTCAACTCTACAGCTAGGAGGCTTATGCACGCAGCATGTGCAGAGGGTAAAATGCTTGCCTAGAACACGTTCTGGGTGTGTTTCTGTCTGAGCACGCAATTTCTAGCAATACCTTTCGGCTAAAAACGGCCTGGCTTTGCGCATGTGCAGCTAAACTCATAGGGTTTCATCTTCATTTCTTGCTTTCCTGGTCGCGGCGGCTGTGGGATTTGCGAAACGCACAGTTTGGTCGTTCTAGACATGCGTTTTTCCCTCAGTACTCCCCGCACCGAAGTGCAGTGTTCATGGAACGAACATTTCATTGACTGTGGTGATTCAGCAGCCAACACGCCTCGTGTTAAAGTGCACCCCACTCTCGCGCCTTCTATTGAAGAGCGCCGTCTTCAACTTTCATACCGTCCGTCCCGCGGCACTGCCTGCTCATCGTTGTCTTCTGCGCAGCGCAAATCCATGCTTTCGCTCCGATTCCAATGTGGTAAACATGCTCTCTAGATTTTTTTTCTTCTATGCGCCTCTCGCGCTCCTAGCTCCCAGCTCGTGCCCCAGCCGCGCGAGTAGAAGATGGCGACGATGGAATACGCACGGCTGTCCCTGCTCGTCCTACTGCTGCCGCTTCTGGGCACCGCCAAGACGAATCCGAAGTGCCGACCGCCGTACAGTAGTATGAAGAACCACACGCTCTGCTCCGAGGAGTACGACAAAAACTGCGGACTCGCTCGTCTCGAAACAAGTAAGTGGACCGAGGAAATCCTCTGGCAGCACAACCGCTACCGCAGCCACCTGGCAGTGGGACATCTGGCGGACTTTCCAGCGGCGGGCAACATGCTCGAAATGCGGTGGGAGGACGAGCTGGCCGAGGTGGCCGAGGCGCTGGTAGAACGCTGCGCCACTAAAGAACATGCCGTGTTTCACGACAAGCCCGAGCACCGCGCCACTGTGAATTTTTCTGAGGTCGGCCAGAACTTGCTCTGCGACTGGGTGAACCCGCAAGTGTGGGCCACGTGGAACTTCGTTATTCGGGACTGGTTTGACGAGAACATCCTGTACCCTTCGGCCAAAGTGGAGAAGTACAGTGCGGTGGAGGCAGCCACAAATTTTACCCAGATCGCCTGGGCACGCTCCTACGCCGTCGGCTGCAGCTACGGAGTTCCCCACATAAATCTGAAACAATTACAAATGTATGTTTGCAACTACGCGCCGGCCGGCAACGTGGCTGGCCAGGAGTTGTACCGGCCCGGGCCGCCCTGCTCTCTCTGCCCGGAAGGAACGGAGTGCGTCGAGACAACGGGCCTCTGCAGGGTCACCGGTAAGAGGCCTGGCAAAGACGCCAGGAAAACGACAACAACGACGATGGCGCCGCCCACGGAACCTGATCGTGACGCGCCAGTGGTGCCACGGAGCGGTTCGGCGCCGGGTGCTGTCGCTGTGAGGCCTGCCCTCGCAGCTGTCCTCACAGCTGTCGGTGCATCGCTGCACGGCCTGGCCTGACTGTTTCTGCCGGTTGACTTCACGCCTTTCGTCTTTTTTTTTTTACTCTACCGGCTCTCCGCAACGTCATGTCGGATGTGCCAAAATGCCCGCGATTGCTAAATGTGGTGGGGACAGTTTTTGGACCGTCCTGACGAACGGCGAAAATAAAGACGAAGGAAGCCTTTAGTTTACGCTTGGCACAATTATCTGCGTGCATCGTAACATTCCTTGCGCTGTTTACGCAAAGTTCTTATTCTGTATCGCTGCCTTCTTAGGTAAACCTTTAAAGTGAAGAAATGTTGCCTTCTGGGTTCTCTGGAAGGCGCGCTAAATGCCCGCTGTGGAAACGGCAGCTTTCTGTAGGCAGCAAATCGCAGCAGCATGACGACAAGAAGTCAAGCCCTCCATACAGCGAAAGTTTGCATTCAGAATAGTCTAGGCAGTGTCTCGAAAAGTATGGACGGTCAACTGCCTCGTCCATTGGACTTTAAGCGGCTCTGCGTCCTTACTGAAACCTTTGGTGCTCACTGTTTATACGCAAAGCGTGGGCTATTCTTACGCCTCATCAATCAGAGATAGCCAAAATCATAATTCTATTCAAGTACAGCTTTTAATGGCTGTTTAGGCTTTATTGCTCGGTTGGCAGTGCAAGACACCGTTCCACAATGTTTCCTCTTGGCACATCACTAAGTTCGCTCCGCATTTCTTCTGCGTATAGTGCTACGGCTCATAGCAGCAGTTCTCGTTCCCACCGGACGCCACCAGCCTGAAAATGTAAAATTCGAGCAAGTATCGGGGGAAAGGCATGAACGCGTCGATGTTACAAGCGTGGCCAACATGCATTTGCTAACCTAGCATGCGGAGCATTGAAGCAGAACGTGCAAGATGTCATCTACCAGTGATTAACAAGCATTCCTCCATTCCCTCTAGAAGCTACAAGTCCGATTTCACGGCCAACAGTGCCTTTTGCTCGACAAATGTCTGGGACCGTGCCGGCTACAACACGGGCTGCCAACAAGTTGCTCACAGTGTGTTAGGAGCAGGGAGAAGAGAAGCTCAGGTGCAATGAATGCCTTTAAAAGCGTAGAAGACACTTTTTGGGCCACAAGCTGCTTTGAAGTGTTAATTCACAAACGCGACTCGTGTTTGCAACTCGTTTCCCGAGACCTAGCCCGAGACGAGACGAGAATTGGCAGGGAGGAGAGACACCTCTCGCGCGCCCTCATCCCGTCAGTTTTCACATGAAGTACGTGTGAGCGAAAGAAGACCATGCTTAAGAGTAATGCGGCTTTAATGCCCAGAAAGCTGTAATGCACCAGCGATAAAGCCCGCGGTGCCTGTGAATGTGCCCATGCTTGCGGTGGCGGTAAGCTGCCAGCCACGCGAGCGTCTGCATGCCACTCGCCGTGAGCGCGACGAGTGGCGCCACCGAAGGTCAGTGTCCTCTTGTCTGCTGTGACGTGAGCGTCTCGCCATATAACGTACCGTATCCACTACCACATGCGAAAAAAGGCTAAGGGCACATATACGCGGCGCCTAACGACGTACGCGCATAGTGAGAGTAGCCTGCATGATCGCGAAAAAGCTGGAAAATTACTCGCACTATTTGTCCTGCTATCACAAAGGCACCATGTATGCATACGCACGCATGTCCTGCTGCCTGCATAAATGATCAAGGTGACTCCCATATCAAGTTTCTATGTTTGAGTTTGATAGCGGCGCATGCTGCTTATCATAAGATCAGAAATATATATATATATATATATATATATATTACGATGAAAAAACTTGCTCGACTGCTGATAACATAAGGAAAGAGTTGAAGTACACTTCTTAGAGAAACATTTATTTACCGACGGTTTCGGACGGTGGACCGTCCTTCATCAGGGTAAGGTTGTTTGTGAACAAAAACGGTCCACTTGCTCACGGCACCGCACACAGATGGAGAGGGAAAGACGCTCTCCTTTGAGGAAACAAAACAAAACACGAAAAGCAAGACAGTGGCGGACAAGGGTGTTCCTGCCGATTAAGGGGAAAATGAGGGCTGCAAAGCGAGCAGACAAAAAAGAAAAGAGCGAATTCAAGAAAGGGGAAAAGAGGGGGTGGGGGGAATGGAAGGAGGCAAAAGGTTGTAGCGGAAGTGGAGAGGGGTGAGCTGTCTGCGAGGAAAAACCGTTGAGAAGAAATATTGTGGGCGGAGGCTTCCTTCGGAGGGAGCGGGACGTTCGAACACGCGGGAAGAAAACATTATCGCGCCCGTTGCATCACAGTGCCAACCGCCCGACAGAAGTGTGGTTACTGACTGTTTGAATGTGAGTTACGGCGGCGGCGCGATCACATAGACGGAGAGTTAACCGGCCAGACGCCGGACGGAAACCTGATCCCATGGCTGTGCCCCGCGGAGACCCAGCGCCAGCCCCCGGCCGCCACTCGTCAGCCGCGCGCCCCCTCGCAAAGACACTGCGCAGCCGACGAGGTGCCCTTTCCAAGGAGCGAAGTGGGGCGCAGAGCAACGAAACGAGAGAAAGAGGGGGCGTACGCAGAGCAGGAAAAATAAAAAGAAGAAAAAAGAAGAAAACAAAAAAAGGAAAAAAGAGGAAAGAAAAGTCAGGCATTAGAACTTGCAAAAAAGTGAAAAAGGGGGGGGGGAGGGGGGAAGGGGGGGGAAAGGTGGCTTGCTAAGTACCTCCCTCATCTACCTCACCTTTTTGAAAAACACGAGGCAGCCCAAATGCACTTACGGCCCCTTGTTAGCGCCCTGCGCCCTCGTAAGGCAGGCAAGTAGATAATTGGGCTATCTAGCTGGATGACCGACGAACGGGATTCACAGTGATCCACAACCATATCAGTGTATAGCAACACTCCTAATCCTCGTTCGCAAACCAATGTAATGTATTGAGTATCATTCTTTTCGTTTTACTTGAAATGGCATTTAAAAAAGGGGGGGGGGGTGGAAGGCCCCCTTATGGTTTACTGCAGAAGTCGTTTCAGCAGCAATGTTTGGGCATAAGAAAGAAAAGAAAGGTTGGGGTAGGAGACAGGCGGCATGTAGACGCAAACACTCAAAATGGTGTGACCTCAGGCGATTCAGTCGAGGAGGCGGTGAATCTCACTGGGCCTCTGATTTCTGAAGTGCGGAGAGAGCTCCGGGGTTCTCATTTATACCGGCCTGCACCGTATTAAATTTGAAAATAAAGTATGACTCCCGTTGTTCCCGCTCACGGGTATTTTTGAAACCGCTTTGTAGCAGAGTGACTTTAATTTTGTCGAAATCATGATTTTCTTGACGGACGTGTTTCGACAGGGGGAGGAGAGGAAGTGATTTGGCATGCGCGCGGTGATTATTGAATCGAATTCGGAAGGGATTCTCGGTCTGGCCAATGTATTGCATTTGACAGTTGCCGCACTCGAGCATGTAGAGTACGTTACTACTGTCACAATTCAAGTTCTCTCGAATGGAGTGTTTGAAATTAGAGTGTGTGCTCTGAGCCAACGTCGTTTTCTGCATGTGCTTGCAAACTTGACACCGATTCTTCCCGCAAGGCACGCAACCTACAGGCTCTTGTTTACTTATAGTAGAGTGAACCACATAATTTTGCAAATTTTTTGGTCGTCGGTAGGTGACCCGTGGAGCCGTTGGGAAAATCTTTGAGAGTCGGTCGCTTTGTTCGATGATGTTAAAATGTTTTCTTAGAATTTTGTTTACATTCGGAAGGTTGTTCGCAAAGGTTAAGACTAGATTAGAGCGGTGTTCATTGGGGGCTGCTGACGCGGGATCCCCAAACAGTTCGTTACGATTTCTCTCTTCCGCTTTTCTAATTGCATCGTCGACAATAGAGAGCGGATAGTGCTGATGATTCAAAACCTCCCGCATACGATTAGAATTATCCTTAAAATCTTCTGAGCGTGAGCACACTCGTTTGAATCTGATGGCCTGAGAGTATGGAATAGAGGTTTTGCAGTGGCGTGGGTGGCAGCTCTTGTAATGGAGGTACTGTTGTCTATCAGTGGGCTTCCTGTAGACACTGGTGATTAAGATGCCCTGTTCTATTCGAATCAAGACGTCCAAAAAGTTAATTTGATTGGTCGAATAGGTGTGCGTAAAAGAGAGGTTTGGATGTATGTTGTTAAATGATGAGATAAACTGCATGAGTTGGTCCTCAGTGCCGGTCCATACCATGAATATATCGTCCAGGAAGCGTCTGTAGAAAGCCGGTTTTGTTGGATATGACCGAAGAAAGCCCGATTCAATGCTGTTCATGAATATGTTGGCATAGTTTGGCGCCATCTTTGTGCCCATAGCGGTGCCACTCGTTTGTAGGTAGAAAGAGTTGTTGAATTCGAAGGAGTTGAGTTTGAGAACCAGATTAGTCAGTTCTGCGAGGGTACTTTTGCTGGGAGAATCCAGGCTTTTGTATTTCTCATACGATGTGATCAGAGCCCGGATGCCGTCATCATGCGGTATATTAGTGTACAGGGATACCACGTCCAGGGTTACCAGAAAAGCTCCTTCTGGAGCAGTAAATTGACTTAATTCTTTTAGAAAATGAGTAGTGTCACGAATGTAAGATGTGTGTTTAGGAGGGATATGTCTGATCAGAGAATCAATGTAGCTAGAGATCGGTTCCGTGAGTGTGCCAATGCCGGAAACGATCGGTCGACCCGGATGATTCTCTTTATGTATTTTTGGGAGCATGTAAAAGCGCCCTGGAGACGCATTTAATGGCGTCAGCGCCTTACTTACTCGTGGCGGTAATTCACCTTCATCGGTGAGTTGTTTCAAGGTTTTTTCTATAATTTTGCGGTGCTCAGTGGTGGGGTCTGATGAAAGCAAGCGATAGAAATTGGAGTTATTGAGTTGGCGGTATCCCTCCTGGATATACTTTTCTTTATCTAAAATTACTATGCCGCCTCCTTTGTCAGCGGGTTTAATAACAATGTCTGTTCGCTTGCTGAGTGATTCCAAGGCGTCACGCTCTTCCCTGGAAAGATTCGGTGGTCCCGGTTTGTGTGCCTCGAAGGCGTGAATGATGTCTCGTTGAATCGCTTTTAGATACATGTCCAGATGTTTATCCCTACCGGATCTGGGTGTCCACTGTTCCTGAGAGGGAGGGAATGAGTTACAATTTTGGTTCGGCTTATCAGAAAAGTACTCCTGGAGTCTCAGATTTCGAGAAAAATTGTCGAGATCCTTTAGTAATTTGTATTCGTCATATCGGCCAGTATTTGGACAGAATTTCAGTCCACGTGACAATACCGATTTTTCCTCTTTGCTAAGGGGTGCGTTTGAGAGATTAATAATGTTCTCCTGTACATCCGAACCCTCCAATGTTTGAATAAATGGGGTTGCATGATCGCTTGCCGGCATGCGGGTGTATATAGGTTGTAATTTGTCCTCGCCTTGTTGCGATGCCACGGCGCTCTCTCTTCCTTCCTCAAGCTGGATGTTATCTCGCGAGAATTTTCTGCATTTGTTATTCCAGATTTGCTTGGTCTTGCTCGACTGAAAGAACTCAAGCTCTTGATTCTCCATATCCGAAAGTACTACGTTTTGACGAGCTCGCCTCTCCTCACGGCTCAGTGATGCCAACATCTCTTTGCAATGGTCTATAGTTACTTTCAGAAGGTTTAGGGATGCGTTAAGCAGAACTTGGCTCCAAGCTAGGCTATTGCTTTTCGAGAGATTGTTCATCGACGGCGTTAAAGACACGGAAAGGCCCTTGGGCACCGTATTTGTTTTTAGGTATATTTTAAGGGACTTTATGTGGAGCTCGTGCCTGATCCTTTTGTCTATTATTTTTCTTAATTTTAAAAAATTTTTAGAGTGTGTAGCAGCAGCTGAGGGGGGAGTGGGCGGCTGACAAAGGAGGCGGCATAGTAATTTTAGATAAAGAAAAGTATATCCAGGAGGGATACCGCCAACTCAATAACTCCAATTTCTATCGCTTGCTTTCATCAGACCCCACCACTGAGCACCGCAAAATTATAGAAAAAACCTTGAAACAACTCACCGATGAAGGTGAATTACCGCCACGAGTAAGTAAGGCGCTGACGCCATTAAATGCGTCTCCAGGGCGCTTTTACATGCTCCCAAAAATACATAAAGAGAATCATCCGGGTCGACCGATCGTTTCCGGCATTGGCACACTCACGGAACCGATCTCTAGCTACATTGATTCTCTGATCAGACATATCCCTCCTAAACACACATCTTACATTCGTGACACTACTCATTTTCTAAAAGAATTAAGTCAATTTACTGCTCCAGAAGGAGCTTTTCTGGTAACCCTGGACGTGGTATCCCTGTACACTAATATACCGCATGATGACGGCATCCGGGCTCTGATCACATCGTATGAGAAATACAAAAGCCTGGATTCTCCCAGCAAAAGTACCCTCGCAGAACTGACTAATCTGGTTCTCAAACTCAACTCCTTCGAATTCAACAACTCTTTCTACCTACAAACGAGTGGCACCGCTATGGGCACAAAGATGGCGCCAAACTATGCCAACATATTCATGAACAGCATTGAATCGGGCTTTCTTCGGTCATATCCAACAAAACCGGCTTTCTACAGACGCTTCCTGGACGATATATTCATGGTATGGACCGGCACTGAGGACCAACTCATGCAGTTTATCTCATCATTTAACAACATACATCCAAACCTCTCTTTTACGCACACCTATTCGACCAATCAAATTAACTTTTTGGACGTCTTGATTCGAATAGAACAGGGCATCTTAATCACCAGTGTCTACAGGAAGCCCACTGATAGACAACAGTACCTCCATTACAAGAGCTGCCACCCACGCCACTGCAAAACCTCTATTCCATACTCTCAGGCCATCAGATTCAAACGAGTGTGCTCACGCTCAGAAGATTTTAAGGATAATTCTAATCGTATGCGGGAGGTTTTGAATCATCAGCGCTATCCGCTCTCTATTGTCGACGATGCAATTAGAAAAGCGGAAGAGAGAAATCGTAACGAACTGTTTGGGGATCCCGCGTCAGCAGCCCCCAATGAACACCGCTCTAATCTAGTCTTAACCTTTGCGAACAACCTTCCGAATGTAAACAAAATTCTAAGAAAACATTTTAACATCATCGAACAAAGCGACCGACTCTCAAAGATTTTCCCAACGGCTCCACGGGTCACCTACCGACGACCAAAAAATTTGCAAAATTATGTGGTTCACTCTACTATAAGTAAACAAGAGCCTGTAGGTTGCGTGCCTTGCGGGAAGAATCGGTGTCAAGTTTGCAAGCACATGCAGAAAACGACGTTGGCTCAGAGCACACACTCTAATTTCAAACACTCCATTCGAGAGAACTTGAATTGTGACAGTAGTAACGTACTCTACATGCTCGAGTGCGGCAACTGTCAAATGCAATACATTGGCCAGACCGAGAATCCCTTCCGAATTCGATTCAATAATCACCGCGCGCATGCCAAATCACTTCCTCTCCTCCCCCTGTCGAAACACGTCCGTCAAGAAAATCATGATTTCGACAAAATTAAAGTCACTCTGCTACAAAGCGGTTTCAAAAATACCCGTGAGCGGGAACAACGGGAGTCATACTTTATTTTCAAATTTAATACGGTGCAGGCCGGTATAAATGAGAACCCCGGAGCTCTCTCCGCACTTCAGAAATCAGAGGCCCAGTGAGATTCACCGCCTCCTCGACTGAATCGCCTGAGGTCATACCATTTTGAGTGTTTGCGTCTACATGCCGCCTGTCTCCTACCCCAACCTTTCTTTTCTTTCTTATGCCCAAACATTGCTGCTGAAACGACTTCTGCAGTAAACCATAAGGGGGCCTTCCACCCCCCCCCCCCTTTTTTTAAATGCCATTTCAAGTAAAACGAAAAGAATGATACTCAATACATTACATTGGTTTGCGAACGAGGATTAGGAGTGTTGCTATACACTGATATGGTTGTGGATCACTGTGAATCCCGTTCGTCGGTCATCCAGCTAGATAGCCCAATTATCTACTTGCCTGCCTTACGAGGGCGCAGGGCGCTAACAAGGGGCCGTAAGTGCATTTGGGCTGCCTCGTGTTTTTCAAAAAGGTGAGGTAGATGAGGGAGGTACTTAGCAAGCCACCTTCCCCCCCCCCCTTCCCCCCTCCCCCCCCCCCTTTTTCACTTTTTTGCAAGTTCTAATGCCTCCTTTTCTTTCCTCTTTTTTCCTTTTTTTGTTTTCTTCTTTTTTCTTCTTTTTATTTTTCCTGCTCTGCGTACGCCCCCTCTTTCTCTCGTTTCGTTGCTCTGCGCCCCACTTCGCTCCTTGGAAAGGGCACCTCGTCGGCGGCGCAGTGTCTTTGCGAGGGGGCGCGCGGCTGACGAGTGGCGGCCGGGGGCTGGCGCTGGGTCTCCGCGGGGCACAGCCATGGGATCAGGTTTCCGTCCGGCGTCTGGCCGGTTAACTCTCCGTCTATGTGATCGCGCCGCCGCCGTAACTCACATTCAAACAGTCAGTAACCACACTTCTGTCGGGCGGTTGGCACTGTGATGCAACGGGCGCGATAATGTTTTCTTCCCGCGTGTTCGAACGTCCCGCTCCCTCCGAAGGAAGCCTCCGCCCACAATATTTCTTCTCAACGGTTTTTCCTCGCAGACAGCTCACCCCTCTCCACTTCCGCTACAACCTTTTGCCTCCTTCCATTCCCCCCACCCCCTCTTTTCCCCTTTCTTGAATTCGCTCTTTTCTTTTTTGTCTGCTCGCTTTGCAGCCCTCATTTTCCCCTTAATCGGCAGGAACACCCTTGTCCGCCACTGTCTTGCTTTTCGTGTTTTGTTTTGTTTCCTCAAAGGAGAGCGTCTTTCCCTCTCCATCTGTGTGCGGTGCCGTGAGCAAGTGGACCGTTTTTGTTCACAAACAACCTTACCCTGATGAAGGACGGTCCACCGTCCGAAACCGTCGGTAAATAAATGTTTCTCTAAGAAGTGTACTTCAACTCTTTCCTTATATATATATATATATATTTACGGCTTCGTTCATTGCCTCTGCAGAAAATTTCAGGACAGTGACACAACCATCTCGCTAAATATAGACAACAGTGTAAATATCCTAAGTCCCAGTACAGCCGTCAGTGTATCTGAACACCGACACCTAGAAAGGGCGCGCGCGTGGGCTGTTCCCTCGCGCCTTCACTGTAATTTCCCGGCGGAGCAAGAACCCGGATATTTGTCTGCTTGCGTGGCGTTATATCCCGCGACGCCAAGGATTGGGTGACGAGTTCTGCGACATGAAGCCGTGCCGCAAGGATTCGGTCACTGAGTGACTTCCAGGATGTACTTTCTCGGGGCTTCTCCTCCGTGACCAGGGGGCTGAATTAACTCACGCGAACTCTTGGACTCGGGGCTTCAAACGGGCATTGAATGCCCATTCACACTCGCAAGTAGCCAAGAGCATGCGACCAGCAGTCGCTTGCGATGCTATTTTGCTATTGCTATTATGCTATTTTGTAATAGCACACAATTTTTCTGTTTATATATTCCTTGTCATTTTGCAGAAATATGTTTTAACCCTGCCCTCAAGACCCTACACTACAAGATTTAAGAAAAATGGCCACTGTTCTCTCCTTAACGCAGTAGATATTCTGACTTAGACTTGATGAATGCTTCTACTCTCTATGTGCAATCATAAAAGCAGCAGCGTGCAGCACCAATTTCCTATGCACTGTGCTAGCACTATAACCGTGTATTATATTCTAGCAAGGAGTTGAAGGCAATGGTCAGAACTTCCAAATTTTCCTCTTTATTGATATGCTCAAAATTTGTACTCATCCAGGGCATTTGCAAAGGCAGCGACTTTTGGAGACAAAGAATACTGTTTCTTTGATGTTCGTCATGCCTTTGTGCTTCTCTCTGGGTTGATTCCCGCAATTGCCCTTAAAGAAACGAAAGAGGCAAGATTAGTATACTGTCACGTTGTAGTGACGGCAGTCGAGAGGTCAGGAAGACACCAACCAGTCTTGGAAACGAAGTTCTTTATTTCGGCTCACTTGCGCCCGCAAAAGAACTGAATCACTCGGCGGCGGCGTAAGCAACAAACGTGCTCGTCGGTCGTCGAACTACGAATGCCCGCTGCTCGCGGCATCGTTCAATTTAAAGCCGCCAAGGAAACTTCGAGATAACAGGTCGAGATCATCTAGAGTAATCTGGAAACACGTAGATGCAGCTCAGCATGGCTGCGATCAAGCGAGATCAGTCCGGTCGCTTCTAGCATCACGAACACAAAGGATAACACCCCTTTCCTGCGGCCTTGCGCGAACGAACGGACACTACAATGATACGTGGCATTACCCCCCTCTCAAAGAAGCATCGCCTCCATGCTTTACAATGAAAATAAACACGGAGGATGCTAACTTAGAGTCCTTTAGCGTTCATAATAAGGTTTGAGGGCAGCGGTAAAAGCTTAAAATCTGGCCGTGTCGTCGTCGTCGTAGGGGCCGTCGTCGGTTAGGGGGCCATCGTCGTACGGGTCGTCGTCGTACGGGTCGTCGTCGTAGGGTCGTCGTCGTAGGGTCGTCGTCGCAGGGTCGTCGTCGTAGGGTCGTCGTCGTCGTAAGGGTCGTCATAGTTGAGGCATAGTCTTGTGTTTTCTTCGATGGAAGATTTTAGTTCTTGCGCTATGATGCAACCTCGCCTCCAGAGGCTGCTTTATTCAGTTTAACCTTCGGGGGCTGGGGGTGCGTCCACGCGCTGCGAAGCCTCGGCTAGGGGATACAAAGCGCGGTGACGATGGCGACGGGGAACGTGACAGGCGGCTCGACGATGAGTATTCTTCCCGCCGCAAGACCTCCTCAATTTCGGCTGGTCGCTGGCCGGGTCGGGGTCGTGGGGCGTCGTAAGAAAACCCTCGGATGGCCATTCTGCTGTATGGGCAGTACCGGAGAATGTGACCGGCTTCGCCACAGTGGAAGCATAGTGGGCGGCGCTGGTAGGGAGTACTCCACTCGTCGCATTTCCTTGGCTGTGTGCGACGCTCGTAGGACGGGCGGGTTGGGGCGAGAGGGCGGAGGTCCAGCGCAGCTGGATGAGGGCGATAGGGGCTTGGGTCTCGTCGTCGAGGTGCAGGACGGCGGACTGGTGCGGCGTAAGTCATGGCTGGAGGCTCCAGAGGCTGCGTGGTGGTCGGTGTCACACCCAAGGCCTGTTGCACCTCGTCCCGGATGACGTCGGTGAGCGAAGTGAGCTGCGGCTGCGTTCCTGTTGGCAGCAATCGTCGGAGCTCTTCTCGCACAATTTCACGTATAACCTCGCGCAGGTCATCGTTGTTAGCGTTGTCCATGCAGCTTGCTGACAAAAAGCGCTGCTGGCGGTCATACTGGCGGGCTCTGGCATCAAGGGTTTTTTCCATGGTGGATGCCTCTTCGACGAATTCCGCGACGGTTTGGGTGGGTTCCGTACGAGGCCCGCAAAGAGATGCTCTTTAACTCCTCGCATAAGCAGCTTCACCTTTTCATCCTCCTTCATGTTCGAGTCGGCACGCCGGAAGAGACGCTTCATCTCCTCAGTGTACATTGAAACGGTCTCGTTTGGATGTTCTATGCGACACTGTAGCAGCTGCTGGGCTCTCTCTTTTCGCTCGACGTTCGTGAAGATCTTCAGAAGCTGCTCCTTGAAGGTTTCCCAGTTCGTGAGGCTAGCTTCCTCATTCTCAAACCAGATTCTTGCTGGTCCCTCCAAGGCGAAGAAGACGTACCTAAGTTTTGTAGCATCATCCCAGTTGTTAAAGACGGCCACACGATCGAACTGTTCCAGCCGTTCTTCGGGGTCGGCGCCAGGCGAAGCGTCGAAGGTTGGTGGCACCCGGGGCTGCTGAAGAATGATTGGAGTCGTCGCCTGGGGCAGGCTCATGGTGGACTTTGCTACTGGTTTTCGCTTCCGAGTAGGGTCCGGCAGAGTCCCAAACTCAGGTGCGTCCCCTAGCAGACGTTGGCTTCCGCGATGGACTGGAGTCACGTCCTCCGGTGAATGGCTCAAAGGGCTGGCGTCACGATTTGCAGGGGGTGACCGGTACATGGAAGGCTACCCCGCACCTCCACCAGATGTCACGTTAAAGTGGCGGCAGTCGAGTGGTCAGGAAGATACCAACCAGTCTTGGAAACGAAGTTCTTTATTTCGGCTGACTTGCGCCCGCAAAAGAACTAAGTCACTCGGCGGCGGCGTAAGCAACAAACGTGCTCGTCGGTCGTCGAACTACGAATGCCCGCTGCTCGCGACATCGTTCAATTTAAAGCCGCCAAGGAAACTTCGAGATAACAGGTCGAGATCATCTAGAGTAATCTGGAAACACGTAGATGCAGCTCAGCATGGCTGTAATCAAGCGAGACCAGTCCGGTCGCTTCTAGCGTCACGAACACAAAGGATAACACCCCTTTCCTGCGGCTATACCAAGAATGCCACCAGGCTAACTACGTGGAATCCTGAAACGTTTATGCTGTGTGAAGCATTGACTAAAAATCAAGGAAAACGCTGAAAATATGCCTGGATACATTGTTAAAATAAAAGGAAAAGCCACAAGCCATTGCATTTTTCATGAGTGCACGAAGTTGCATATGAACGGCTTGTGTCAGTACATGTACGAAAGAACCCGCTAGTCACTGAAACCAAGGACAGCATAACAAATGTTGCCTCCCCCTGTGGCCCTCTTTGTCGGTTAAAAAGACTGCTCGCTTCTTTTGTCTGTTTCAACAATAAAAGCGAGCATCTGAATGCAAAAATTGTGGGGTCACTCAAGTCCCACCTTTAAAAGGGTAAAACACGACTGACTAATTGGCTCCACTCTGCCGGCTCCCCTTCCAGATACTTGTTTGCGCACATGCACTCCACACACACTCATCGGAATACAGTCTATACTGCCACATTAGGTGAAAGACCTGCCCAAGAAAAATGTGGGGGACACTTCAGCTGTGCCTTTGACAGGACAGCGTTAAAGGGTCCCATCGGCCGGCTCCTTTTGTGGATGCTCAGTTACGGATCCTCTGTAGATTGTAAATTTGCACCTCTTATCTCACACATACCCATTAGATTGCAGTCACAAGCTACCACATAATGTGAAAGACCACCCGATGCATGTGTGGAGCCCAGCTTCAACCAAGTCGTACGATCGTGCTTGCATTGGGGTAGCGTGTCCAACTCAGAATGAAAGGGTCCTGGAGGGCTCAATTCTACCTCACCCACCCACTTTAAGGGATAAGCCCGAGTTGGCAGCTACTGCCAATGCATCCATAGATATAAAGCCCCACTTAAACAAGCCTTACAAACATGCCTGCGTGGCCTCGAGATACCCCGAGTTCAAATCTCACGCTTTCAGCTCAAATAAGAAGCTCAAGTTGCAGCCCGTAACAATACGGCCATTTCAGTTGGTCTCGTGAGGTCGCACAATCCTACGGCAATAGCGGCTACCAGTCACGCCTGTGATTTTTCGTTGACTTACAAGCTCACACCCCTCTGTAAAAACAACCGCCACAAGAATTCAGAAACGAAAAACTGCATGCTGTGCTATGAACAGAATATCTTGTCCGTACGGTTTATTTCAGTAAATCCAAAGTAAATTTTCTTCAATATTTCCATGAATGTTCCTTTGAGTGGAGTGAGCAGGGCACAAAACCGAGTGGTGAATACAGGTGAAAGAAACAAAGAAGTAGTAGATAAGCCTGCAAAGTTTTTGTCTCGAAGTTATAAGAGGTGAAATGTACCACATTTTGTATATTATGGATTTTTTGTGGTTTTTTACCTCCATATTCAAGGATTTCAAACTTGTAGTTTTTCGAAATTTCACGTTTAAGATTTTTCTTATTTAATATATAACATTTAAGCATTTCAATACTCATTTCTGAAAATGAATTATAAAGGTCCATTCTGATATCTGCTATCGGGAGATAGTGCAATAACTTGATTAAAAATATTCTCAGCGCTTCTCAGAATTCTCTGTTTTTTTTTGCGTTCCCTAAAAAGTTTAAAATCACTAGCATCCTCATTTTTGAAAAGTTTTTCTCCACCTTCTGCAAAGGCTCAAAAGCAGAAATTTTTAAACAGTCTATCAGCAATATTCCTATAAAATATGTGCAACTGTGAGAAAAGCAACTGGTAAATTTAAACCTATAGCTGAAGAAAAAGAGATACGAGACCTTACCTCTGCACAAACTCCAATGTCGAAGCCACTTCACGTGGATACTGGATGTTTAAAACGAAGTATAAGAGAAACATGAATTTGAAAGCTGCAGCCCGCTGGGTAGTTATTACAGCAACACCATCCACGCAAACAGTGAACGTTTCAGCCTCAAAGAGACCTGGCCCTAGAAGAATGAGAATAAAAGAATATTAGTGCATAATGAGATGTTCAATGATTCCAAAACTAACCTTTTATACATATCATGGGCGTCAGTGGCATGTCGCCCAAGTCATCATCATGGGCGGTCTCCTGCAAAATGAGAAAAGCAATACAGAGGGAAGGTATTGAAAAACTGATACCAATAGCCAGAACAGTTCTTAAGAAAACTGACTGTCATCAGCTGCATAATTGTATTACCGCACAAAATTAGGTGGAGAACAAAGTCTTTAAACCATAGAGATATGTTTCATGGCTGCAGGCACAAACTGTTTGTTACTAACGTAAATTAGAGAGAATTTTTTCGCATAAAGTATATCACCACAGATATTTGGTGGACACATTAGCTGTGCCCTAAAGGGTATAGTGCGAATGCATTAGCGCCATCTCAATGAAGTTAGCCAAGTTGGTTGGTCCTGCCAACTCGGTAACGTCATGCCGGCTTGAGACGTCACAGAACCCACTGACGAACCAGTGTCCTGCCATGTACCCTACCAAAGCCCAGGCTCATGATTTTTCGCTGACAAAGCTGACACCTGATATCATGCAAGGCAATGCTTTTAACGATACTATGTAATTAGTTTTTAACTATTTTTATACACTAGTGCCATTCTACTAAAGCATTTGTCCTCATACCTACTCTCAGAGTATCTTTTAGTCCACCATAGCATGCATAAGCATAAAATGTACAAAGCTCAAAATGACTTAAAAATTAATAACAGAAGTTTACTAACAGCAGTTATTAACAGCACCGCTTTTAATAACAGCACCGACTATAATGTATACAATTACCATTAAAATAATGTAGTTGTGGAGGGTGGAATTTTTTATACCCATATGCAATGCACATCTGAATTCTGCATGCACAAACACTTTTCTGCCAGACAGCAGCAGAGGATAAAATTATAAGCTTGCCTCAGCAGACTTGTAGATGAGCTCTTCATCCTCTCCAAACAGTGCAAGGAGGAGAACAGGTGCACCTTCATGCTCTGGTGTCACACTCCTGAGGTGGTTCTTTGCTCGTTCAATTTCTTCGAGACATTTCTTGACCTTGGGCCGCTTAATGTGACTATAAGCATAACGATATATACGACGCCCAACGCTTTCCATGCTAGCCTCAATTCTTCGGAAAACATCACTACCAAGTAGCTCTTTGGAATGCTCAAGACGACAGTCCTCACTAAACAAAAATGGCCGGTTTTTTTTTTACCTCTGCCACACTCCTCGAGTGATTTATCGTCAGTCTTTACGATGAGTACGTCTCAGTCATGAAACGAATGACAAGCTGCTTGTTCGGATGTACTTGAGCATACTCATAAAGGAGCTGCTGCTGCTGCTTTTCACGCTGTGCCAGCAAACTTTCACCACTCGGTAACTCTGGCTGCCATGATATACAACCATACGAGTCACGGGTAGATCTTTGGCGCGGCTGGAATGAGTCTGGGTCATCAACAATTACTGCAGGCAGCACATGTGCAATTGGTCTCTTCTTGTTATTGATACAGTTCTCGAGCTTCCACATCAACGTCTCAATTCCTGTGCCAACAATTGTACCCTCTAGCAAATCCTGAAACGATGAGCGGTACACCGGCACAACTTTTGCTCCAATTATTCTCAGGTTTCGTCTGCCAGGCGCTCGATGCTTGTCCAGGATAAGAGAACTTAGCATCCTCACCATCTGGTTCAGATCAACTTTTGTAGGCCTTTCTTTTGCTTTGCATGATTGAAGTAAGCCTGGTGGAAGCATTTCCCAAGGAATGAAAAATTTTTCAGCCCATTCATCTAGCTGTGAGTTGGCATTTGAAGTCACCTTATCACAACTACCACTCTTCCCAGGAAGGACAGGAGCAGCACTGACGGTTTGAAACTTCTCAAGCAGGATGCGCCTTTGCACAGGGGCTAAGAAGTCCAAGTCTGATTCCTGCAGATACCTGAAGTGTTCCACACATTTTACTCCCAAGTCCTGGAGTTTATGCCCAATGGTAGCGACGTCCTCCTCACTGAGTGCTGGAAGCCACTCCTGAACACACGACATGAAGTCCTCTGGGCTGAAAAAAATAAATTCAGTAATGATCTAAAACTGCATGCCTCAGTGCAATGACTGTCACTTTTGAATGGCCAACATCATATAAATGAAGTGGATAGTAATCCAAAAGGTCCTGAATAGAAATGCATTTTAGTGTCCCAGATTCTGGACCTAGCAAGTGGTATATCATCATCATAGGTTTCAAAACAGAACAAGTGACACGAACAAGAAAATAGACCATGTTGTCTTGCAATAAAATGAAAATAATTCGGCCGAACACGAGCCTGCTTTCCTCACGATCCAAAACCACAACCATATCTTTGCTGTACTTGATGCGCCTGTATTAAACTTGGTAAGCGCAATACACTTCTTTTCCTTGTGCTCCACAAGTCTTGATGGCTTCCTGAACTTCCATACTGAACAAACTAGGGCAAAAATGAAATGTAGAGTCAATCACTAAGGCTTTTTCAAAGGGCAGCTACTCCCTCTGAATGCCTGAAGAAGCTGGTATTTTTCAGCAAGTGTTAACGTGATGTTTTTGAAGTTCTGGGCACTTCTTATGCACTTGCGGAAATAACCATGCTTGCTTTCACAACGCATAGTCCATAACCTAATAAGTGGCCCAAACTGAGTAATGAGGTAAGGGTAGTGAACCAGGTAATGGTGCTTGGGTTTCAGAGGTGCACCAGGAAAAAGCTCAATTCTTCGGTCAATGTAATCTTCTGTCAAATCTTTCAGCCTCATTACCATGGGCATATTTATTGCCGGTGCGCACACCAACTGAACAAGTTCAGTGAGCATCAATGCTAACTCCCATACAGGGTCTTTTCTGCATACCTTGTCATGAAGAAAGACGGGTAAAAACCGAAGCATAATCCAGTTCTGGACTGCATGTCCACTAAGCTTTTTGAATGTTTTGATTTCAGCTGGCTGGTCATTCACATCTATTCCTTTGAACTTGAATGAGAGTATCCTTTCAGTCAGTTCTTCACGTGATAACCATCGCTGCTTGGTGATGAAGTATTGTAGCATCAACGCAAGATCGTACGATACCACACCTTCAAACAGGCCATGTGCTAAACATGGAGGAAGCCCAGGAGCGCAGACATGGAAGTATTTTAGGCCATTAAACAAAGCATCAAATTTAATGCCTTGGCATGAAAGAAGAGAACTGTCATCCTGTAGGTTCTTCACTGCCTCTTTGTAGATTACTTTGTTTCTTAGATCACTGGTGTCAGATATGTTTTTCTCAAACATATGTTCACGCTTCACTAAACAAAACGTGCAGATGTATTCAGCTGTGCTGAAATTTTCCATGAATCCACCAATACTGTGGCTGCCTAGGTTGTCGCCCAGAATTGTCACCACCGTGCCATATGCCGGAATGCTGTCCGCCAACAGGCAGCCAACTTCCAACTTTTTGATATCATCAATCAATTAAGAAAACACCTTGTCTTGTCCGAAGAGCAAAATGTCACTTTCTTTACAAAGCAGCACTAGCTGAATTGAACAGATACGACTTCTATTCCAAGAACGTAGGTTTCCAAGCATCATATACACAGCTAAAAGTTTGTGCTTGTTCTTTGCCGAACCTAAAGTATTTGCCACTTGAAAAGCATCTTGAAAAAGCATCAAGCGTAAAGCAGTGCGGTGATCCTGAAACAGTGGTACTGACTTAAAAACATTCCCGTCAGTGAAATCCTTAAAGACACCTGGTTCATAAACTTCCAGATTCAAACACTGATCTTGAACTGAGCTATCTCTCAACAATGATTTTATTGTTTCAATTATTGGAACATAACGAAAATGAGCCTCTTGATTGTTTTTGTTTTTTTCCAAGACGCACAGCTACTGGCTCCACATAGCAGAATTTCCTCTGAAAGTAGTCTCTTCGAGAGTAAGTGCTCCGAAAAACTCCAGTCTTCCTGTGCAGGCTGACGATAATCACTTTGAAGCATACTGTTGACTGCCTGCTGAATGAAATCCTCATTCAAGCCAGCATCTCTAATCTTTGTCCTTAATGCACTAGCTATGTGGTCAAGATTGTTGCTCTGGAGGTCACAAATTGCCTCAGAAATGACTTGAACTGTTCTTGAGGGCACCAAACACTCCGAATGGAGACGCAGTTTATGGTTTATGGTTTATGGGGTTTAACGTCCCAAAGCGACTAAGGCTATGAGAGACGCCGTAGTGGAGGGCTCCGGAAACTTCGACTACCTGGGGTTCTTTAACGTGCACTGACATCGCACAGTACACGGGCCTCTAGAATTTCTCCTCCAAATAAATTCTAGCCGCCGCAGCCGGGATCGAACCCGCGTCTTTTGGGTCAGCAGCCGAGCACCATAACCGCTGAGCCACCGCGGCGGCGAATGGAGACGCAGGTAAAAACGTCCGAAAGCATCTGTAATATCAGTACAGAGAGAATCTTCGTGCATGACACCTTCAGCCACCTCTTTGCTTCCATCAGCCTCTGAGTGGCAGTCCTTAGTACATTGTTACTGAGATGCACAAGTCTCCAAGCCAGCAGTATGAATTTCAGTTTCAAGATTAATTTGTGCTTCCTTGCACCTTTCTGCAGAGGTGCCCTCTAAATAAGACTCACATAGACCTGGTTGAAAAGCATGCCTGTGGCATCGAGAAATACGGGAGGAAAATGTCGACTTGTTCGTAAACATTCGTGAACAAGCAAAAAACTGGAAAGAAACTTTCTTCCCTTCAGTGATGTGCCCCTTTAGATGATTCAACAAGGATTTGACATCTCGACATGTCTGTATACATGTATCGATGGTGCAGACCAGTGAGACGCTCCTGCAAGTTATTACAGCAGCCGGATTACCATCACGCTTGTGAGATCTAAAGATATGGCTCTTCAAAGAGCTGACTTTTCGAAATACTCTGCAGCAGTCAGTAGAAGGACAGCGAATGTGAAGGTTGCTTTCATTTTTATGTAGTGATGCATGCGTCAAGAACTGAGGCAAAGTTTTCGCAACTGCTTGGCATATTCTGCACTTGTATGCCATTGTGCATGTATCAGGGCACGGGGCCTGGACTCAACCTCTGCAACAGCAACAAAGTGAAAATGCAACCGAAATGAGCATCGAACTTTGAGCCATGGGAAATGTTTCATATCGTGACTCATAGAGAGTGCTGCATTTTCTGCAGTTTATTATACCTCTCTGACTGCTGCTGACATATGGTGGGCAGCTTGGTAAAAAAAGAATATCTGCATACACATATCTGCTTTTTTGGTTTCCTGAAGCAGAGCTGGTTTACTGCAATACTGTTACACCTTACATAACTTGCCACTCATTTGCACACAACAAGACTAAGCGCTGAAAGAAGCACTGAAGGTACAACTCTCATCAAGTTTACAATATTGCAGCCAATCACAATAGGAATAGACTTGCAATGTCGGCAACTAAAAGTGAGCGAAAAAATATTTCGAAGCTAGCATCGCAGCTTTATTAAATTCCTACTCAAAGCTGGATGCTCTGAGAAAAAGTGCTTTAAATCCTGACTGTTGACGTATTAGCCCATTCAGTTCAAAAGTACTTTGAATCCAGACTGTTTATATGTATTATTTGATGAACGAAAAACATTCGCATGCATCTAAGCAAAGCTAGGGATAGAATGTTTAAAACAGAGCTCACCTGGTTTGTGAGGTCATTGCAACGAGTTTCTGTTAGCTGGGAGCACCATACAGTTATGTTCAACTGGTTGCAAAACAAAAACAAATCTCTGTCGTGGCCACTAAGTGTGCATGTGTAGCAGCCCTGGATAAGGTTCCCACTGCACAAAAAAAGAAAACATCAACACAGAACCGACGCATCTAATATTTAAACGTAATAAATTTTGCATGTGACGGCAGTGCCACACAGTCCTTAACAAAGGCAAGGGCCTATAGGATAGTGAGTAAACTTTAGTAATTCAGAAAACAAATTTTTATAACATTAGAAGATGTTCTGTATGCTCACTTGATTGGGCTGTAGTAGAGTGCACACTTAAATGGTCAGATGACCCAATAATTACTGTAATGTACAACTGTAAAGTTGAACCCACAAAATTCCAAAACAAGGTCTTTTAAGGACCGAATACCGGGCGTATGCACTCATATCTAACTTAAAATCTGGTTCCACATGCGGAATAAACGGATACACCACTAGCCGAGCACTTGGTAATTAGATACGTACAGGCTAGGATGCAACCACAATACTGCGGAGGGGGCTGCCTGTTTACAAAGCCCACACAGTTGCAGTGCGGCCTACTGCTTTTGCTATACATGCAACTGGATGTCATACTTGCTACTGCTGGTGCATGACAAGCCAAATCTTCTGTGGCTGCAGATTCAAGCGACGAGACAAGCGACACATGCAAAACGTTTCACCTGCAAACAGGCTGCCGTTGCCTTTATTGAGGGTCATTCGATTGCAGTCCCAGCATTGTGCTCAGCCATCTCCGATTTGTTAAAAAAAATTAATGAAAGCAATTTCAGTGTATGTAATCGAAGCCTAAAATAATTTTGCCAGACAAAGTCACTGGTGAGGTGAGCACAGTGTGAACTTTTCGAAAAGGTGAGAAACCAGACGCTGCCCAATAATAATAAAAATATAAATATTGAAGAGACAGCCAATTAACTTTACCATGACATTTGCATAAAATCTGGCATTGGATGCGATTCGGAGCCGCGCATTTTAGTACGGCTCAAATATATTTATACATTTAAAGAGACTGTTAAAGTGTACTATTTTTGTCATGTAAAAAAATGTTAACTTGCTCTCGAGAAATTTAATATAGCCATTTTGCTTCCATAGATGCCTGAAACATAAAAAATGTTACAGAAGATGAAAGTCTGCAAAAAATAATACTCATGTTGGCAAAAAGTAAATTTTGAGCCGTAAACATCGCTTAATTTCGCCCTTAGGAGCAAGAAATAAAATACAAACAATACCGGTTTAAATAGAACCATCTACTGCCTTTCATTTCTGACATTTTAATCGAGGTAATGTTTGTTTAAAGCGAGAAAAGATTTTTTGAAGTTGAGCTATCGCGCGCTGCAAGTTGCGTCGTCTCTTAATGCCATTTCACCGCAAAGCACGACCCCGTAGACACTGTAGCCAGATGAAATGCAGAAAGAGGGGCTCGGTTCACCCATGTGATTAAAACTGCACATCCGTCTTCAACAGAGACACGACCGCAACTGTAAAGAGGCTGAGCCCCTATGCAGGCGAAGCCCGTTCATGCGAGCGAGACACCTCCTCGCGAGCGGGCAGCACGCCGCGCTCACCGCCAGCGTGTCACCCGTCACCCGCCGCCGCGGCATGCGCGCTCGGGCTCTCAGCAATCATATTCGGACATAAAGTACTTGTGTTGCGCCTGCCATGCCGGCTGGTCGTTCGATCCTCGTGGTTCACGCGGCACAGCATGGTGAATACCTTCGTTTTTCTGCTCTTGGCTGCCTGGCACCAAAGCGGGTCCGTTCGAACTTCGAAAGCGAAACGATTCCACTTTCAACATTACCACCCGCCGAATTTCATGCAATGTCTACTTTAACTCAACCCTTAAAAATGCACGACAGCGGGCGATGACAAATTGAAGTGGTGATCTGGCCACAAATGTCGCGCCATGCCAGGTGCCGTGTTCAGCGGTGATTGAAATTAAGAGACGACGCAACTTTCGGAGCTTTTTTCCTCGTGGGTGTTGCATAATCCTCCTCGCTGCTCCGGCCCCTCCTCCCCCGCTTCCCTCTTGTTCTTATATTCTCCTCCTTCTTTTACTTTCTTTCACGCCTGTTCTTTCAATTCGTCTGATGGGAGCCCTCCGGCGCGGGTCATCTGACACAGTTTTCCCGGCTTTTTCTCCCCTTTTGGCGGCGTGTCCGCGGCGGCGCGCGGGACCGTGCGACACACTTTTACCGCCTTTTTCCTCTTTGAGCGGCTTCTATCGCGTAATAACATGGGTAAAATTTTTAATAAGTCGTGTGTCTTACCCTCTCTGCACGCGACTTTGTAGTTTCGTGCAAAGAAAGCTATTGTGCAAGTATTTAGAAACACGGCGTCTTACTGTTTCACGATATTTGTCTCAAACGTTAAAAGTGCGCAAAAAGCGAGGACATAGGCAACGAGTAACAGACAGAACACCACGGGCGCAGTTTTTTTTTTGCTCCATCTTCTTTGGATTCCGGGGAACAGAAAACAGAGACCGGAGTAGAAGAGATGTGCTTTAGTGGACGTCCTTGCGGGCTAGTTTGTTCATAGCTCCAGAAGTGTTAAAACTGTGCAAAATACATGTGTTGTCTGTATCCTCTAACTCCGCAGTTATAACATTTCTAGAGCAATAAACCAACTAGCCCGCAAGAACGTCCTAATGAAATCAACTTGTTCACCCGCCATAACACGAACTAATCGTGCTCCGTCGCGTCATTTCTGGTCATCGAGTCCACGTATTTCTCCACGCCGCACTTCCGCGGTTTTTTTACCGAGCAATAAACACGCGCAAACCACGAACTAGTCGTATTAGGAAGGAGAAAAAGGCGGGAAAACTGTCACATGACTCGATGCCGGCTCTCCTCAGACGAATAGAGAGAAGAGGTGTGAAAGAAAATAAGAGGAGAAGGAGGGACCTGAGCAGCGAGGAAGATTATGCAGCATCAACGAGAAGAAAGCCACTTGCGGAGCGAGAGCTCAACTTCAAAATTCGTTTGTCGCCGTAAACAAAAATTACCTCAATGAAAATTTCAGAAATGAAAGGCAATAAACCGCTCCATTTAACCCGCCATTTTTTGTTTTTGCTAGGACCACCTCAAGGGGAAATTAACGTGTTAATGGCTCAAAATTCACTTTTTGCAAATTTCGTATTTTTTTTTACTTTCCTTTAGACAGTGTTGAACTCCTGTTACATTTTTTATAGGCAATATACATCTAGAGAGGCACAACAGCTATTTTCAAATTCCGGAGAGAAATTTATTTTTAAAATATGACAAAACTATACATTTTCAAAATCTAATTTTTTAAGAAATGTGCCCGATAAAACTGCGTAGTCTGAATCACATCGAAAGCCAGGCTGTCTCGCAAATGTCAGCGAAAGATTTCTGAGATATTTTGTAAACATACGGAGTTTTTATTAATTATTTATCAGTGCCTGGTGTCTTCAATTTTCAAAATGCGCTCACTTAACGAATACATTTTTTTTTCGGCAAAAATATTTTATGCATTGATTACGCACACTGAGATAAGTTTCCACGAATTTTTTCGAAAAAATCCAGATTGTTGAGTGCGACGTCTGGGACGTTGAGTTTTGACCCTTGAGTTTTCGCGTGCATGTATCTAATAGACTCAATTACGGAACTACATAAGTCCTCGTTCTTCCTTTACTGCCCTTCCTTGCCTTTCAGCGAGAACAGGCGACGAGCTACCGTCAGTTCAAACACAGCGCAATTTCTAATACAAGTCTGTTACATACGACAACTCCAAAAATGAAGACCTAACTCATGACCGCATCCACTTGGAGCAGGCAGGCTGCTTTCAAAGAGGCCTCACAACGATCTGCGACACAAGGAATGATTCTGGAACTATACTCACGTCATTTTTTCCTTCGCACTACACCAGCCGCGCTTCACAGCCATTCAGTGAGTACAGAAGGCTCTGCAGCTATCGTCAGTCCAAACATAGCACTATTGAGGCCCTCAGGCCGAGCTCCGAAAAAGGCCGAACTCATGACAGCACGTGACATCAGGAAGGCTTCGTTCAATGTGGCCGTACAACGAGTTGCAGTATTTAGAGGAGTGGCAGCGACCAAAGCATCTGCGCACATTACCCGCTACACAAGACAAGGAACTACCATTTGCGAGCTAACAGAGCTCGGTCCTGGCCGTAAGCTGAATGAAGCAAGAAATGAAATGCTACCCTTGCTTACCTTCTTTCAGCGTGGACGAGCGCGGTGCCGTCTCGTTTATGGGCGCTCCAGATTTCACTCAGAAGCAACACTATCACGTCGGAAAAAAAGTCGAAGACGCGATGCCGCAAGGACGAACAAAACGAATGTCAAAACATACGATTACCGTTAACGGCCAGCTCGCGATAAACTCGTCACGATAAAGCTGCTGATGCAACTGACCCGCAAATTGCGAAGTGCGCTAAGCGGCCAAAGTTGAGCTTCTGCTCTGCATCGTAGAGTTCTGCATGGCTTCCGCCAAAGAAGAGTGTGTCACTCCGCGGCCTCCGCAAAATAGTTCGGTTACGGTTTCGGCTTGTTTCGGTTTTAAGCATGAAATGATTTTAGCTCCCGTTGTCGGCATTGTGGTGACGTCACGCCGAGACCGAGAGCCAAAATCCGGGCACTGAATTCCACTCATCCGGGCACTGAATTCCACTCATCCGGGCACTGAATTCCACACATCCGGGAGCTGAAACGAGAGCATCCGGGCACCGTACGAGATTTAACGAGATTTAATGAGACTCTCTAAGCCCTCCTACAGGACCGGCATACAAGCGCCGGTAGCTTCGCGCCGAACGGGTGGTGGCGTTCCTCCCTACCTTTAGGGTGCGGTTCGGGTGTCCACCGAGATGTCAGAGAATTACTGCGTAATTTCCTTTCCTCAAAAAGCGTCGCGTTCAAAGGGCAAGGCTGGTTGGTTGGTTTGGTTTATGGGGTTTAACGTCCCAAAGCGACTAAGGCTATGAGAGACGCCGTAGTGGAGGGCTCCGGAAATTTCGACCACCTGGGGTTCTTTCACGTGCACTGACATCGCACAGTACACGGGCCTCTAGAATTTCTCCTCCAAAGAAATTCCAGCCGCCGCGGCCGGGATCGAACCCGCGTCTTTTGGGTCAGCAGCCGAGCACCATAGCCACTGAGCCACCGCGGCGGCCAAAGGGCAAGGCATCGCGCCGAACGGCTGGTGGCGTTCCGTGGACTGCCTGGTAGCGCTACAACACAGTCGCGTTCCTCTCCTAAAGGCGAAGCCTAAGCGTCATTAATTAGCAGGTAATTAGTATTTAGTCATTAATCAGTAATTAGTCACTAATTACTAATTTGTCATTACTTCGTCATCAATTATGTGTGATGTAATCCAGTGGTGACGTCACCAGTGTCACATAGGCAAAGTGGTACAAATAACCGAGGAATGAAAACAACGATTACAAAGATGAAAGGCAAACAGAAACCGGATACAGCTGACGAGGCAGAGCGGAAGAGATTCCCCAGACACACACAGGAAACGATTGCGTCCACATGGACCAGTGCACAGTATGTGTGGTGTGGTGTGTTGAACACTGGACCCATTTCAAGATTTTCATTAGTACCATCTACAACCAATGTGTTATGCCCGTAAACATTTCATTCTTACTCTACTCTCGGTTACGGGAGAGGCAGAGATTTTTTGTTTTGCATTTTTCTCAATCTCCGTAACCAACCGGTCTAATTGGGTTTGCACAACGCCTGCACTTTATGAAGATTATTCTTGGTGCACTGCACCGTCGCGAGATTGCCGTAGTCGCTAGGCACTCTTTTCTTGATGCCGCACGATGCCATGCGTCGCCGGGGTCATTATTTAAACGAGAACAAACGTCCGCTCGTGGAGGGGTGGAAAGAAGACTTCCTTAATTCTGTATTAGGACGGCGAGTTAGGCGTGGAATACGTTCATTCTGAACGGGTCACAGCACGCACGGGGGCACAACCCCAGCGCTTGGGTTGTGTACTACTTTGTGTGTAGTCCCCGTGTGGGCTGTCACCGTTCAGAATGTCCCTTTATTCCGCTTCTTCAGGTATACATAGGAGGAGACGGGGGGGGGGGGGGGGGGGCGGAGGCTCCTACAGACAATTCATGATCACGTGGCGCCCTGTGGCCGCCGATCGGCTTCATTCTAACGCTGCAAGTATGATGAGGTTCCCAGCACAGTAATACGAAACAGGCTGCACCGCCGAAGACATTTATTTGGCTCCCTGAGAATGAGGGTACACCTTCGACCAAAAAATGTTGCTTGAAGTCTCTTTCTGATATTGCATAATACTGCCTATGCGTGCAACATATATAGCACATGCAACCGAGAACTCACGGTGACAGATACAATGACGTGGCGCTTCACGTACGCGCCGCCAATCGTGCTTCCGTTCACCCTCAGTCTCTGCACGCCTTGTAAGATGGAACTCTGGCATATTTCACATGCGCATTGCAGCTACAGTGCTGCGTATACATCGGATACGTCGGTTATGTGCTGTAACGGGTGCGCTCCGAATAGGCCGAATAACGGGACAGTCGCATCCGCCTATATATCCCCCGCTTTGAAGGCGAATGCAATGAGTGTTTTAAATCAAATGAAGGCTTATTTCTTCGAAAACTGTTACAGCGTGTGAGTTACGCAGGCGAGGTTCTTATAGTACAAAAGACTGTAAACGGACCCTTGACGCAGCCCGAATATCTCGAGGGTCATAGGCAAAGTCTTGTCTCTTCGAACCCAATCTCGATAGAGCGCGCCGCACGTGATTGCAGTGTCACGCCAGCTCCATAGGGCTTGAGTTGCGTCCCGCACGAGACGACAGCTTCCACATTTGTACTGCTCTCATCTGTTCAGGAACAGACATTGCAAGGTTAGAAGGGAGTGGTTTGGTTGGTTAGTTTATACAGGGTGTCCCATCTAACTTGGACCAAGATTTATAAAGAAACCAAGCGTTCTTCAGAACTGAAATCGCGTGGATGTTTTTAAGGTTTATCGAAAGTTACAGTAAGATTTTTTCGCTTCTCCTATTTGAATAATTAGCCGAGATAAATAAATTAACTCTTTAAATATAGCTTGAAACGTTCAGGCGTCAATAGGACAGTTGCGGAGCTCCACAAATACCGTCCAACCCAGGCACTTCCAACGAGATAGACTTAGCGTGACCGTTTTTATTCGGGAAAAAAGAAAGCCGGCGGAGTTTAAAAAATACCACGTGACAGCGCGCTCCGTGCGCCCGGATGCGCCGCGACTACAGCGCTCTCATCCGTGCTTTGTAAGAAACATCACCCGCTTCGGGACTTTCGTGCTGCCCAAGACAGGGCTTCGAGTTTTGCTTGGTTGCAAGATAAGCGCCAGGGGGTTCGGGCGGCAATTGAAAGAAAGAGCTGCTCCTGTTTTTTCGGCGATAATTGCGCTGTCACGTCAGCAGAATGCATGCGGAGGAACGACGACAATCTCATGAGTTTGAATTTGGAAGCAAGATCCCAACAAGGAATGAAGCATGTAACAAGCCTGATAACGTCGTGTGAATTACGCTGAAAAGCAGGAGCCGCGCTTTCTTTCAACTGCCGCCCAAACCCACTGGCACTTATCTTGGAACCAAGCACATACCGAATCCCTGTCTTAGGCAGCACGAAAGACTCGAAGCGGGTGATGTTTCTTACAAAGCACGGATGCGAGCGCTGTAATCGCGGCGCATCCGGGCGCAGGGAGCGCGCTGTCACGTGGTATTTTTTAAACTCCGCGGGCTTTCGTTTTTCCCGTATAAAAACGGCCACGCTAAGTCTATCTCGTTGGAAGTGCCTGGGTTGGACGATATTTGTGGAGCTCCACAACTTTCCTATTGACGCCTGAACGTTTCAAGCTATATTTAAAAAAGTTAATTTATTTATCTCGACTAATTATTCAAATAGGAGAAGCGAAAAAATCGTACTGTAACTTTAGATAAACCTTAACAACATCTACGCGATTTCAGTTCTGAAGAACGCTTGGTTTTTTTATAAATCTTGGTCCAAGTTAGCTGGGACACCCTGTATATACGGTTTAACGTCCTAAAGCGCCATCGGTTATGATGGATGGCGTATAGTGGCAGTCTCCGGAATAATTTCGACCACTTGGCGTTCTTCACAGTGCACTGACATCGCACAGCACACGGGCGGCTTGCATTTTGCCTCCCTCGAAGCACAGCTGCCTCGACCGGGATTGAACCCGCATCCTCGGGCTCAGCAGACGAGCGCCCTAGCTACTGAGCCGCCGTAGGGGGCATAAGTGGATGGCTTGCGGATGAAAATTCATGACCGGGATCATGAAGCTTGGAAAATGCGCTTGATTGCTGACGACGCTTTATGCGTCAACCCTCGGCACTTGTTGGCTTAGCAGCTGTCGCATTCGGTTTGAACCCAAACACGCGGACTCGAATCCTGGCTGCACTGGCCACGAAGTGCAGACCCGCCCATAGGCTGTCCGTTGTCCGTGCAGAGTTAAAGAGCCCCATTTGCTGAAATTAATATCAAATTCGCTCGGTGCGTACACCGTATATCAAAATGTATCGTTCCATGCCATCTCTATGCCGGCTCTCCTCAGGTCAGCGAATACGTGTCTTGTTGCCATAGTCACGTGTCGATCCGCATCATCTTCAGCGGTATTCGTGAAATGATTAATGAAGGCAAAACAATTTAAATAAAGGATAACATTGAAGTATCCGCAACATCCGGAATTTCTATTAAATTCAACATCAGCTATGTTTCTTGCGTAAACATTTCCTGTTAAAGAAAAAGTGCACATATAGAGCTAACTGAAAAAACTGGTCTTCTAAAGAAACTAATTTCTGTTTTTTTTTACTTGAAGAAAATTTTAGTAACCAAAAGAGAAAATCTTCCTATTTGTTGTGTTATTTAACAGATGTTTTTTACAGTGCAGGTGAACAAATTAGCGCACATGTATGCATGGAATATCGGCTGCGTTGCGGCGGTTCTTAAGCTCTTCCTCGACACCATCATCACCGTTCGGGCGGACCCGAGAATATCTTTATTTCACTACGAGACATAGCTCACAATAAAACGTACTTACGGTGAAAAGAGTGGCACCTCAGCGCTAGCCAGTATCGAAGCGCTCTCAGCTCCGTCATTGAAGTGAAACCGGCTAGGCTTAGCTACGAATACGGCAGCCAGGGAGCAGGCCGAAGCTCGTCGCTCGGCGCGCTCGCGAGCAGCGTCATTGCTGAAAGCTCGGCTCGCTCACAGATTGGCTCAGCAACTTGCGAATTGTACTCGCAAGGCTGGCAAATCGGGCAGCTAGCGGCTGGCCTGCGACAGAACGCAAGTTCGCAGTACAGGTAAACAATTTTTAGCGCACAAATGCTTGGGATACCGGCTGCGTTGAGGCCACGTTAAGGCTTTTCTTGAGCTCGTCCTCGACGCTATCGTCCCCGTACAGCCGGCCAAAACTTAAGCTGGCGTGCGCGACGGCCGCTTTTTCGGCGCTCCTGCGCTTTGTGACGAAGTAAACTTGAGGAACGCTCAATATTAAGCAGGGGTTTAGTATGCTTCTGCTTAAATTTCATATCTTAGCAAGTTTGCGCCGTCATAAGCTTCAGGGGCACGGAAAACGCGGCCGTTACGCACGCCAGCTAAAGATTTGGCCGGCTGTACGTGACACACAGGCTGACAACTTGAATTCCAGTACGTGCTAAAGTAAGGTGCTCGTATTTCTCGGAACAATCTCATCTCGAAAACACAGTTGCTTCTGTCGGCTTCCATGTGGTCTCTTGCTAGTGAAAGTACGTACACTCGAACAGGATGCGGCGAGCGCGGGCCGCTGTTGCATATGAGCTAAAGCGTGATGCAAGTATCGTCGTAGTTCCGTAACGCAGTTGATATCAAAGTAATCCACTTGTACGGGTCACATTTAAGCTCTCAGTTTCATGTAGATCTCCGTCGAGCATGCCAGTGTCGCGTAAAGTAATGCATCGCAGCTGCTCTCTGTCCTACCGCTCGCGTCGAAAATATCCTTGATATGGACCAGTTTGCGATACGGAGCATTTCTTTGCCTTTTTTGTGGCAATTAAGAGATTTTACCTGCTGTCAATCGAAAATGTGTTCCGTCAACAGCGCCGTCTGCGCCGTCGTCTGCTAGGACATCCGGGTCTGGGTGATGGGATCACAGGATAGCAGCTTCTACAAACGGCATGCCAGCAAAAGTAACTAAAAGCGCTTTGGTATTCGAAATTAATACAAAAATAACATGAAAAAATTTAATTTCATTTCGTTGCGAACACAATTCAAATATTAATAATAAAAAAGTGCATTTGTGGTTTTTTCAACGACGCAAAACTAGAGAAACCAAGGGCAAAACTGCAGCCATCGGCGCCATGTTTAGCGCCACGGCAGTGCGAGCGACGGGTCACGTTTGTATTATTTCGGTTTTCGTAGCATTGTTTGAGTGCTCGCGCTGCGGACATGTACGAAGAACACAAGTGTGTTTTGGAAACGAACGACGAGAATTTACGCCCTGTCAACTTTGGTGAGTTTGAACGGGTAAAGCCATGAAGAAAGGCAGCGCTACGACTTCTAGCCATCTGGAGAGGCAACAAAGAAGAATGCGCGGTTTTGCTAAGCCTAGATGAGCCGCATGATCGGTGAGTCCCGTCTACGTTTCTTTACTACTGATCTCTATTCACACGCGTTATTAGTGTGCGCCTATATTGTTATGGCAGTGGAGGCAGTCTGCGTGCGGTTGTCTCAGCTATAATGCGTTACCATAAAAGAACTGGCGTATAGCCTGCATGGCAACTGTCGCTCCATAGTCTCCCTCTGCGTTTAGTACTCGGGTGCCGTGGTAAATAGGAATTCCACCAGATATCACAACGGAGTTATGCGGTCGCTAAATAGCGCTGCGAAAAATTACAGATATGTTTGCTACATTCCAATAGCATATATTTGTGCTACGTAGGAGGCGACGATAAGCGAGCAGTGCTACGTTAGGGTGCTCTCGCTAGGCCAGCCAGCTGCGGACAGACAAGGGAACCGACAACGGTCGAGTTTACTCGCAGCTGGTGCCCATCGGATTGATTTGTGCTACTTAGAAGATGACGATGAGCGGCAGTGCCGTGCGACGGAGCGCTAGGCCAGCTGCGAACAGAGTGCTCGGTGTTGGTACTCATCGCGTGTGAAAGGCTGGGGCCTAGTCATTTGTAAATTTTTATCTGTGCTTCACCATGGAACAGAATTTGAGGGAGTATTATGTCAAACTTATATCTTTCTTGCGTCTGCCCTGAGGTGTAGGTGTCGATGCTTCCTCGCCTTCAGAGCTTTGAGAACTGTTTGAGATACAACTGCGCACTTATTTAGGATTTCAAGCTTTTTGCTATACCCTCGTTTGTGCGGCCCGCTTTCAAAAACTTATTCAAACTAGACCAAAATGCGCACATTTTTAGTCGTAAACGAAAATTGTATTTCCCTCGTACATTTCCTGGTCTTCGGCGTCGGCAGACTGACGTAGGACTTCGCGAAAAACTTGTAGCTCCGTACCTGGTGGCGTTCGGAAAGGGTTTTGGACGTGTAATAAGTGTCTGCGAAGTCACTTCGAAACTTGGGCAGCAGGGACAGGTCGACTGACCATTCAGTCATGTTTACAGGCTCAAGTGAGATGAAATAAGACTTTCGAGCCAGTACAGCCGTAAGGAAGCTATCGCAGGGCGCGCCTAAATCCAGAGAGCAGAGGCGAAACGAGCTTCAGTCATCCTCCAACATGGCTGCTTTCCACAGGTTCTTCTTTTCTCCGACAGGTGGCAGTAATTTTCCATAAGGTCTATAGACCAAAATGTCACTCAGTATTGTAACCTGAAGCGGGAACTGAGTTTGTTCAATGTTTTAGGGGTCCTAAAACATTCGACCATTACAGTTCCCACTCGAGTTATTGATCACTTCACTCTCGCCCTACCATATGCTTGCCGTCCAGGTTGGACAAATTGGTAGAGCGACTACTCCCGTGAAGCGGTGGTACTGGGTTCGAACCCCGGACCAGGACGAATCTTTAACTACGAAGTTTCTGTGAAAGCTGTATAGCTTTCCTTTGTAGCCATTTGGCTGTGCTCGAGTGAATGTCAATGAGTAATTACTCCTTATTACAGATCTTTTGTCAACGTCAGACTGATTCAGTAGCAACAAATAGTAAAAGGGACAGTATGCTGCTCCCAAAAGCTCGTTAAGCATGTTATAAAATGTACGCTGTATTGTTTTAACAGCTGCAAAGAAATAACGGTGATGTTAAATTCCCAGCCCCTATTAGGTAAACATAGCTCGCAATTAACACAGTGGATGGAAAAGATATATGGACTTCAACCCTCACGATGACCCTCATGCCAGTAAAACAAAAAGTGCCAGTGTTGCCATACTTGAGAGCTTTACTCCTAAAAGTGCAGTAGAATGCCGCTCAAAGTTGACGAAAAATGCGTCTCATTTTCCGCATGTGCGTTCCACAGTGCTGGTGCCATTTTCACTGGCCATTGACATTCAGTCGCATGATATGCACCCCGCTCCTCGAGTTGATTTTGTTTGTCTTGTGAACCTGCTGTCAAAATCGGTGCAGGAAAATGCTTTCCCAGTTGATCTGCAGTTAACCTTGTCCTTTGCCAGCTGCTGTCACCCTTTCTCCACAGATGTCCTAATCTCATTTAGCCCTCGGACTGCCACCTACTGATGCATTCATCTTCTTTTGGAATGCACCCAGTTTTTTAGTGTGGTATTGGTTATCTCTCTTCTGTTCATCTCTTCTCAGCCTAACCAGATGTGGTCTTGCTGTTGTTTAAAGGCTTAGAGGCACAAAATTTAAACACTAGGAATTTTAATTTCTTTACCGGCCTTAAGCAGATACATTCTAGCAAGTTTCCGTCATCGGTGCTGAGCGGAACATATGATTTTAAATACTGGCCTAGGAGCCGATTCAACCCTTCTGGGTTGGAACATCATCGAAATCACCTGTTAACACTCACTGTTTGCTGACAATGTGAATAGGAACTGGTGGAATAGTTGGCTGAACATGTTTGCATTGCACCAGTCTGTCACGCTTGGAAACCCTCTGTGGTCAATCTAGACTTAGTAAAGCAGCACTAACGATGGCCAAGTGTTCAGTGGTGTGAAAGGCTTTCTAACGATAGACACCAACGAGACTTTGGGCAGTTGACCAGCAAGGTCTTGGCAGATGGCTGGCAAGCGAAGACTTGTCCCCGATGAGACAACAAGCTGAGTAGCCTCACTGTGCTCTATCTGTATGTCGAGCAGAGAGAGTAATGTACCGCACTGCATGTGTTCACGAGCCGACACTGATGAGTAGAGGCCGGATTTTAGGCACTAAAAAGCACGTTTTCGGCGCCATAAATAGACGTCTAAAATTGCATTTTAGGTACCTAACGGTGAAAAATAGGCACTATAAACTTTATCAAAAGTGCACACAGTTCCGCACATCAGCGCGCATTATCTGCCGTAAAATAAAACAAAAACACTGCAGGAATGATTTGGGACCTTAAGCAAGGCGCGATTAGAAGCCGTTTTTTTTAAGGCTGTCGCGCAACTTTTTGTACAATACACATGCTTCAGCAGAGCAAAAGGGACGGTTACCAACCCTTTTAAAACACTTTGGTATACCTCGAAACAAACAATTCGCTTGTCGTGTACAAAAGTAGAAACAATTGAACACCTTAACAGGAGGCCATGTATTTAGAAATTAATAGAAACATTCTCAATTCAAAGCATCTGACAAATGAGTTCAGTTTTCGTTCACACAGGAATTGAACTTATTTATTGCAGGCATACACGATGCTTCAACATTAATAAATATGTTGTCATTTGTGTAAACAGTGTTTTATAGTGTGTGACTTCACGTGTCTGGAGCCACGCGACTATCAAATGGTGCTTGCCATTATCAGGGTCAGGAAACCATAAATACGAGATGCTAGAAAATGCTACACAGAGTGCTGCTTGATGCGGAATATGCCGAAAAGAATCATAGTTCTGCACGGGCCTACGTACATCCACGAGGATCCATGGTAAAATAAACATCATCCTTCTAGAAATCACTTTTAAAGCTATGGAAGCAGTAGCAGACAAGCACCATCTGGGGCAGAAGGAACGAAAATAAGGCACGTTACCCAGGTGGAAATTTTAATAACTTAAACTTTGTCCAGCAGGTTTACGGAACATTTTACAGTTGGTTGCAATTGGAACAAACGAATTATTTGGGCGAACCTATAACTTACTCCGTATACTTTCCGAAATGTGGTGTCATATGTTCAACTACCACTTTAACAGCTAAAGTCATCGAAAAGCTGCCACTATAAAATGGCAGAAAATAGGAAAAAGTTTGCTTTGATATTTTCGGCTGACGTGGTTGGTAAAGCGTACGTTAAGTTTATGGATATACTGACCCAACTATACCACAAGAGTTTCCCGTCAAGAACACGCAAAAAAAGTAAAAGAACACGCAAACCATGGCTTACACCTGAATTACGGAGTGAAATGAAAACGAGGGACAAGCTATATCAACATTTCCTTCATACGCGATCAGCAGATGATCTTGTCCAATTTAAAAAGTATCGTAATAAGCTAACAAAGAAGTTGCGAAATACACGAGCAGCATATTATTCATCTTTGTTGGATATTGAGTGCCGTCAAAACAGTCTGTTATGGTCGAGGTTGAACACCATCCTTAACCGTGGTCACTCGCATAAGCCTTCATTGAAATTACAAGTTGATGGAAAAGAATTATCCGGTGCACAATTAGCTGATGCTTTTAACAATTTTTTCACTAGTATCGCTTCTGCTTCCTCTATATCCTCTCATGCTAGCAAATATGTTTCCACTTATATTAACAACACAATATACCTTCAGCCCGTAACAGTGGATGAAATCATGTCCGTTATACAAGCCTTAAAGAACTCTAGCAGTTGTGACATCGATGGTTTTCAAGTACGCCCAATCAAACATGTAGTTGATATTATTGCCCCCATCCTCACCCACATTTTTAACATGTGTTTAGAATCAGCAACTTTCCCAGCGAGAATGCAGTGCGCAAAAGTTACTGTTCTGTACAAAAAAGGAGATTGTAATGAGCTGGGAAATTACAGGCCGATATCTATTTTACCGATCTTTTCAAAGCTGTTTGAAAAACTCTTGTATTCGAGGATGGCAAATTTTATTGAAAAACATAATCTGCTAACACCACACCAGTTTGGTTTCCGTAAAAACAAATCAGTTGAATTACCGTTGCTAGAGCAGAAAGAATATATATTAACGGCGTTTGAAAACAAAGCAATAGTTGTTGGCATTTTCGTGGACTTTTCTAAAGCCTTCGATTTAGTTATCCATAACATTTTGCTGGAAACATTAAGTCACTATGGAATACGAGGACAGGCACTAGCTCTTATGAAATCCTACCTATCCAATAGAACCCAAGTTGTGAAAATAGGTGCCTTTACATCGAAAGCTAAAGCTGTTAATTGTGGGGTGCCGCAGGGAAGTATTTTACGACCTTTACTTTTCAATCTGTATCTGAATGATATCGTCACTATTAACCCTCAAGCAAAATATATTATCTATGCAGATGACACTAGTATTTTTTTTTGCTGGCAATGATATTAATCTTCTTGTTGAACAATGTAACAGTGCAATGAAATTCTTAGAGGAATGGTCGAGAGTAAATGCAATGAAGGTAAATGAAAGCAAAACAAAAGCGATTATATTCAGGCCGAAGAACAAGCACATACCTCCGCATCAAGATATTATAATAAACTCACGATGCATCGCTTTAGTCGAGAATTTCAAATGTCTAGGTGTCACCTTTTCCGCAAATATGTCCTGGGATAATCACGTAAAGAATGTTCTAATCAAAATAAGTCAAATAACTGGTGTAATAGGTCGTTTAAGGTATATCCTTCCCACACGCATCAAACGTTTGCTTTATCATTCACTCTTTCAGTCACACTTGAACTATTGTCAATTAGTATGGGGAAACACAACATACACTAATATTGAACACATCCACCTGTTACAGAAAAAATATCTCCGACACACGTATAATGCTTCTTATACTGCTTCCACCTCAACTTTCTTTAGCAACTCTGGTGTAATTCCAGCTCACAATTTATATAGATATCGCTTAAGCCATGTATATAAACAAGAAATCCACAGGAATATCAACAATATACGTAACCTATCCCAATTACAGGACAGAACTCCAAGTTACCTTACAAGACACTTCGAGGATTGATCAGTACCAATGTCACGTTCAAGTTACGGGAAACAGTGCCTTAAGTACACAATACCAACGCTTTTGAATTATTATAATTCTGTCCGTTTTGACCTTTTCACGCCAACCTACAAGGACCTCCGGCAGATGTATTTGGTTTCTGTGTAATGTTATCTAGCCTTGCTGTTGTTTTCGTTTGGATTTGTAGAAGTGAGTTCCACTGTTGTTTTCTGTTCTTTTTGTTGTTTTCTGTTGTTTTCGTTTACGAGTACTAAGTCTGTATCATATTAAAAATGTATGTATATGTTTGCATATCAAGAATATGTTATGTGATGCCGCCACTCTGCCAAAATAAGGGATTGTGGACCCGTCAAGCTGTCCAAGGACAGCTTTTTTTCCACAACCCCCCCTCTGTATTTGATGGCAAATAAAGATTTCATTTCATTTCATTGTGTACACAGCCGGCGTAGGTGCAGTGTTCACCACAGCCAACTGACGAGGTCATTTAATGTTGCCACTTTTGTGTTCTACTTAAAACCGAAATGGATTTGAAAGCAAACAGTATCTGAAAGCAAAAACACACCGTATTTCAGGCCCCTTTTCTGTAAAATAGGGCTTTTTTGGCACCAATGTCGGAAATAGGCATTTATAGGCACTGACACCCAAAATAGGCATTTATAGGCACTATAAATAGAGTATTAAACATACATTCAACACCTAATTCGTGCTCATATGTAAAAATGGTGCGCCTACGAAGCGTTGAAAAAATAGGCATTTGCCTAAAATCCGGTCTCTACTGATGAGGGATAAACACCACATCCTTAAAGTGCAGCCATTGCCAGTCTCCTTCCGTGACGAGAAGGCTTAGTGAGTATGTCCGTGATGATGATTGCAAAAAGCGAATTCTTATATCCTAGCGTATGAATCTAGCCACAAGGGCAGTTTTGGCAGCAGTGGCCTGAAATGAATGGTTGTTTATTTGCAGAACGCACCTAAGGTGAATGGGACGTGATGATGCTAGATGAGGTGACCCCCTTTGTCTGGCAGTAGTTTGATTTGCGAAACGCAGACTTCTGATGCTTAGTCCTTTTGATTTCGTGTTATTGATTCCCATAGCAAAGCGGTGAGGAATTGTAGTTCATGATTGAGGACATAAATACTTAGTGACGAAATGAAGAAAGCTAAAGGAATGTTCACCAATCTCAAAAAGGAAGATTTTATGATAGGCAGTGAGGTACTGGAAGTGATAACGGAGTACATCTGAGCCAGGTCATGCACAAGTATAGAGCATCTGAGAGAAATGGTTGAGAGAATAAGAATGGGGTGTTATACTATAGGACAGCATGCAGAAGTTATGAGCAGCACCTTGCAGTATGCTCAAAAATAAAATTTTTAAACTTCTTTGCCTCTGCAAAGCTGTCAGGCAAAGTGTTGTACACTATAAAAGGCTTAAAATTCAGAACAAGGCAGTGAACCACTGAAAGAAAAATCATATGGTTAATGGTAAGAGATGGGGAGACAACTTCAGGGGTTGGTAAAAAATGCGAATTAAAATCTCGGCTGAAAACATGATAGACATGGGCAGGGCATGCTTTTTTAAAAGCTAACTGTCCTTTTTGGGTAGGGGAGTGGTCACTGACAGCAGGCTCTTGCCTAATTTATGAACATATTGCTTTGTTTTAGGTTCCTTAGCCTGTCATAAGCAGCATATACTTTTAATGAATTTTTAAATCTCATTAGATGGCATTATAGACTAGACAAAACTCTAAATCCTTCTTATCAAAGCACACTCTCTCTGAAGTGAACTTTGTCGACCCCGTTAGTCGCCACTTTGATGCATGTCAAAACTAATGGGCGCCGTCGTGGTGGCTGAGTGGTTGTGGTGCTCGACTACTGACCCCAAAGATACAGGATCGATTCCAGCCATGATTGTCGCATTACGATAGAGATGAAATGCTAGAGGCCCAGGTAATGTGCGATGGCAGCACACCTACCTCGGGGTGAAGTTATCAAGAGTCCTTCAGTAAGGCGTCCCGCATAGCCTGCGCTGCTTTCTGATGTTAAACGCCATAAAACCAAGAAAAATTAATAGCTACATTATTTCTGAAAATATGTGTAAATTTACAACGATTTTCTAAACGTTAAAATTTTTCGTGCCTCTTTCCTTTCGACTTTCCATCTTTTGTTCTTGCCCATGCTGAGTAGCTGGTCAATGTTTTTAAATTCCAGCATAATGTTGTTCTTCATTTCATTGCAGATCTTTCTCTTTATTGCTTTGCTAGTTGTGTCTGCCGTATAGTATTATGCACAAATATTTGAATCTCTGAGAGCTATGGCCTGGTTAGTAAGTTCTGTATTCAACTACTCTGACATTATTTATTGCCATATCTATGCAGACTTCTTGTAACCTGCAGTGGTAAATATCTTTAAAGGCAAACTTCTCTGTTATGTGCATATATTGGCAAGCTCATGTACATGCGACGCTCATAAGCGTGCATTTGTTTCAAGCATGCATTTGTTTCAATAACCTTCTGTATGAGGCACTGATTTACTGGAATACTCTGCAAATCTTCACTGCAATTACTTTTGCCTAATATATTAAGATACTAATGTAGTTAAGTTTGGCTTGAGCTAAAATTACTGCGCTCAAATGAGTTCCTGGCAGCCTGTCTTTACCATTCTGAAGACATAAAACTACGCAGGAGACAGGACACAGAAAAGATGCAGACAGGATGAGCGTAGACAACTGATTTATTGAACAAAGCGACCTTCCTTCAAGAGCAACGCATGCGCAACCAAACTTAACGGCAAAAGCAAAAGTACCCTATATTATCAATCCAAAAAGTCATGTTCTTTCTGATACAGGTGAATTCATGCTTCCCTAACACATTTTTCCTCATCGTATTTAGCAGTTTGCTGGCTTCAGAAATCATGCGTGCCTTCCTGTCCTTCGTGCAGCCTATAATCTTCGTTTGCTTGAAAAGCGGTGTACAGAATATTTTTTCTTCTTGTCATTCATCTTACAAGACTGGCAGTGCCTTGCTAAATGCTGCCGACCGTGCTGGCTCAAAGAGTTGTGCTCCTGAAGGCGTTTATTTATGCAGCGCCCCGTCTTCCCTACATATACAGAACCACAGCTGAATGGGATCTCGTAGATAACTCCCATCTTACCGGCTACAAACTTAGGTCTGTGGTTGACTGTGCACCCTACTTTCTTTGGCAGGTTATTGTTTGTTAATCGGCATAAACGAGACAGTTTACATGGGCCGGAAAAGAACACTTTGATACCAAATTTCCCTCCCACCTGCTTCAAACCGTGCGAGGTCTTGTCTGCATCTTTGCTCTGTCCTGTCGCCTGCGTAGTTTGTCTTCAGAATGCCTTACCAACTATCCTCTCATCACGCACTTCTAGTTGTCGTTATCAAGCAAAGTACTCGTAGGTTTCTGGATTTTGTTAGCTGGCAAATATAAAGCAAGGATGGCCGGGTTTTGTAATGTCCATGCGGCATTCTTGCAAAGTTCAGTGTGCATGTAATTTCTTTCTTTTCATGCAACATAAAAAGTCTTTCCTTAGCACTCATGTTCGAGACAAAATGCTGAGCACTTCACCACTTTAAATATGAAGTCCATTTTTCTGCTGCGCTAAATGATAGGTGGCTGGAGCTGTCGTGGCATAGCAAATTCCCTAGCTAATATTTACACCTATTCATGATGCTTCAAGCCTCTTGCATGTCATACAAACCTCTTGAAAGTACAGAATCCAGCTGTTTCTCCCTAGAGGTGTAGTTCTAAAGCGAAAGTAATACAAGCAACAGCCGATGATCTGCTAGGGCAACAGGATTCCAAGAGTTTTTGAAGGGCAGTGGGAGTCCGAGCCAGGTGGAGTTGAAAAATTTGACTAGTAGTGGACAGGGATCCTGGGGTTTGCGGAGGACACAGGCAAATTGGAGACTTATGGAAGAATTTTTTTACCAGATAAAAAAGACGCACACACAAGAGAGAACCACACAGGACCCGGACTGGTAAAAACCGTAGTCCTCTGTGGTTCTCTCTTGTGTATGCGTGTTCTTTGCTGGTAAAAAAATTCCTCCGTAAGTCTCCAATTTGCCGGTGTCCTCCCCCAACGGCAGGATCCCTGTCTGCTAGTAGTCAAAATTCACTACTCCACCTGGATTGGACTCCCACTGCCCTTCTCAAGCTCTTGGAATCCTGTTGCCCTAGCAGATCATCAGCTGTCGGTTGTGTTACTTTCGCTTCAGTAAAATTTGACAAGTAGCGGACAGGGATCCTAGAATTTGTGGAGTACACAGGCAAACTGGATAATTATATCATTTCTTTACCAGCCAAGGAAGACGCGTACACAAGAAAGAACCCACAGGACTACGGCTTTTACCTGCCCTTGTCCTGTGTGGTTCGGTCTTGTGTATGTGTCTTTGGCTGGTAAAAAAAATCATTAGCATGCCATACCATCAGGCCCACCATTCAGCCTTATTTATGGAAGAGGCCGCAGTCTTATTTAAGTGCACTGCAGAGGGCTTGGGACGCATTGTATACGGCTGTTTATTTTTCGGTAAAACCTGGTTTCTCCGAATTGTTGCACCACGAAAAGATTCTTAAAAATCAGCTCAACTTCTGCATGCAAATGTGCCTGAAATGAAGTGTAGTTAGCTGGTGCACAAAGGTCATAAACCACTGGAGAGTAGTGGATGTCTCGTATTTCCTCTGAGGTATATTTTAAACAAATGCTGGTTATTTTAATTTCTGTGTAGTGCTTTTTGTTGTTCGTCGAGTTGCATATAATTTTAGATTTGGAACTACATGTGCTGACTGGTATTTCATTGCAATAATTAGACCAATAGTTAGGCAGTCTTGTTTGAAAGTATGGCTACGCATTTTGTATGGGTGCTTTGCAGTCAGAATTGTGGATGAATCTTCTGTGAGTTTTCTTCAGTGGAACGAAGGCAACTGGAGTGACTCTTCATGTGTCACTCAGCCAATACTTCTCCCACAGGACCAGCAAGCTACTGAGTATCTTTGGCTCAATTATCGGAGCTGCAAATTGCCCTCCGAGGCTGCCTGCGTTGACCTGTGCAAGGCTAGTGGCTCGGAGCTAACAAGCATTTGACACCATAGATCTATACACAGTAGTTCAGGCGCCGTGAGCAAATAATTGTTAATGACGTATTGGTAAATGATGTTTGCTGTAGAAATCTAGTGTGAAATGAGGCTAATTGTGCTTGCTGAAAATGCTGTTTTTTTAATCATTGAAACAATGCAATGCTTATGAAATTTGTTACCTCTCACTGATTCCTCAATTTTTTTTCAGTTGCAAGAGACCAAGAGTTGCGTGGAAGTCGAGCAAGCCAGCAAGTTGTGTGCGATTTGGGCGAGAAACCATGAGCAGGCTGCGAATATTTCAAATCACCAGTGGTTACTTTGACTAAATAAAGCAAGCTTTTACTGTAAGTACAGTGTTTTTGGCACTGCATTGCTTTGGGATGCATGTATTGAGCTGACTCCTAGCTCTGCAGCTACCCATGTGTATGCAGCAAAATTTTTTCAAGAACAATTATGGGGTACAGCAAACATGACACAAGATGGACGAAAGGACAGACTACAGGACAACAAGACAGACAACAGATACGACATGCCAAAAACATGACAGACATCACAACAGACTACAGCACGACAGGACAGACTACAGCACAACAGGACAGACTACAGCACAGCACGACAGACTACAGCACAACAGGACAGACTACAGCACAACAGGACAGACTACAGCACAACAGGACAGACTACAACACAACAGGACAGACTACAGCACAACAGGACCGACTACAGCACTACAAGACAGACAGCAGATAAGACATGCCAAAAACATGACAGACAACACAACAGAAATTTTCTCTTGTAATCCTGTTTTGTTTTTTGACTGGGATCACATGGCCAGAATTGGCGGAGTTGGTGAGAACCTTTCAAATGAGAGTCTTAGCATCAGGAGGACAAGAACAGCCATTCTGACTAAAGTTGGATCGAAACCAAATAGCGGTCCCACGCAAAAAGCGGAGGTCTACAGGGAAGTCAGACGAAATCTGATGGCCCCCCCTTTCTCCCATGCCAAAAAACGTGCACCCGGAATATAACATGAGGTGGCATATAATGACGCGGCGGGAGGTGGTGGTGGTTTTACGGTGGCAACGGTCGTCAGCGACAGGGGCAATTCCTTGACAGCTGCCATAGGGCAAGGTCTCACCCTTATCGGCCCGAATGCTAGCCCAGAGAAAGTTGGATAGGAAAATTCTAATAATTTGTACTCCGGCGAACGAAGCCGTACCCGTCAACAAGACGGCTCTCGAGCTGCCTCGAGATCTACCGCCGTACCACTACAAGGTCCCTCGATGACCGAGGGAGCGGAGAACACATGCTAAAATATAGAGAAATCACGCAGCACTATAGATTGGAGCGTAAACTGCTACCCCCTCCAGACCCGAAATTAGACAACAGACAAGAAGTCACGTGGAGGCGACTGCAAACTTATACGCATCCGCACCCGGTTATGGCTAGCCACTTGTTGCCAGATGCCAAGAGTGATAAATGTAATCTCTGTGGCGCGAGAGGGAACCTCGACCCCATCATATGGCAATGCCCATACTCTCCCGGGGGACGCACAATATAGACAGTAGAGACACCTGGTAGACCCTGATGCGGAGCTCCAACCCTGAGCTCCAACTCTTGATCGTCCACCTGGCTGAAGCAGCTGCTGGGACCTGAAACCTACCAACCTGCATCTGAGGCTGCGTCATCTGCCCCCTGACCTGCGTGTCGGGGCGTAGGTAGATCAGCGTATCCATGGTAGTTGAAGTTTATTCTCTGTCTCTCTCACGTAAATTTATTTCCGCATTTTGTCCTTGTAATGCCTTCTTGCTATGTCCGGCAGCTGCTTTCTCTTTCCTATCCTCTCCGGTACCTGCTCTCGGTGACATGCCGGACACCTTGCTCAAGCAGCCGCCGTGTCCCTTACGGCCGCACTGTTCGTATCGGCCGGCACACCCAAAATGACGCGGTCGCAGGGGAGAGAAGTGGAGGCCCCCGCACACCTCGCGACAATCGGCGCCGCTGCCGCCAGCCGTCGGTTGCGTGTGAAGGGGAGTACCAAGTGTTGCGGCACGAACCCCGAACGAGGTGGTCCTGCATCTCCTCTCCCACTGAAAAAGGGAGTGGCTGTGTGATACTCACGCTTTCAGGCTCCCGAGACGAAGAGAGAGAGAAACAGGGGGTTGTAAATCATCGTCGCGGCAACTGAGAAACAATGAAAAAAATACGTCGGAAACAAAAAGCGCGGGTGGTCCCGTTGTTATTTGAGACGTAAGTGGGCTGTTTTGCAACCTGGGTAAGACGCTGACGAGTTAAAAAAAATATTGAGGAATTCTATGGTCTCCAATGGAGCAAAAGTGAAGAAAAGAAAAATTGTCGATTAATGATCCCCAAGGGGTCGTAATTAATGCGGAGCCCCGGTCTCTTAGTCACTTCGTTTATATGGAGGGGGGGACGTGCGTCTTTGCGGATCGTACAGGGCACACGCCGCATAACACCCGTTCATTATCAATTGGAGAGGCTTGACAAAATTTGTTCACTGTTATGCCGCTTCGTCGAAAAGCATCTAACGGTCTGGTGTACCAGCCGCAGACTAAATTGCCGCATTTGCTTGCAATTAATTCAAAAGCAGCGACTAAGGGCAGTTACGCTCCCCCACTTATCGCGCAGTTGCATATCCAGTTCAAAACGGCAGCTGCATATCGTTGCAGATTCGATGAAAACAATACCATTCGGTTACATTTCGGTAGTCGTGAAATAATACTAAATCAAGTAATTCAACTTCAAATTCTTTATTTCTGCCTTCTAAAGATACAGACAGTATGGCGACAGTATTTCGCAATTCGACTATTTGCGTGCGTTAACAACTTCAAAGTAACTTCGAAATAGTTACATAAAAAATTAGCTGTGGCTTAACTAATGTTAAACCTGGAGTGATGCGATATCTGCAGCTGGGTGAGTCTAACTCACTAATTCGAGTTGCAAGGCCAGTCTTTCGCCGCTCTGTTTCTCTGGGCGTTGTTTCTTTATCTTCGACCCTGGGCGTGCATTCGCTCTCTCCCTCTCTCCGCTTTAACACTCCTCCCCCACTCCATTTCGCCGCAGTGCCGCGCCGCCGGAATCTGCTCCGCAACACGCGACCAGCAATGGTGCCGCCATGGTGAAGGCTCGAAATGCTAGCGTAATGCAAGCGCGTGGTGTGCACTCCAGCTGCGTGCTCTAACGTCACTCCGCGCATGCGCACAACAGACGAGGCGGGCGGCGTCTGCTCCACCGTCGGTGCAGTGGCGAGGCGTGCTGCGCGCACACCAGCCAGGGCTATGACGTCACTCCGCGCATGGGAACTGCTGGCGGAGTGGTGGTGTCTTGGCTGAGCGCCCAGCCACGCTGACTTCGCGTAGCGGCTGGTGTAGTGCTGCTATCCCTACAAAATTAATTTTTATGCCAAGCATATTACTGGAGCTACACTACAGCCCGTCGGGCGCGGCGGTGGAGCTACCACCGTTACCACGTGACACCACGTGACCATGTGACACCACGTGACAACATGACATCACAGCAGAGGAAAGATGGGCTGCCGGCTCGCGCGGTCGGCCGCGGTGGTGGAGGCTCCACATCAGAGGCGCGGCGGCTGACCACGTGACAACATGACGTCACAGCAGAAGAGAGATGGGCTGCCGGCTCGCGCGGTCGGCCGCGGCAGTGGAGGCTCCACATCTGAGGCACTGCCTGCTGCTGCGGAAGGTACATCAATACAGCCTATAGGGAATGGTGGCGGTGGTGAAATAACTAAGGGTGTTTCCAATGTACTTTCCATGGGTGCCAAGAATGCTGTTGTAGTTGGTGCTGGGGCGGTGGTTGTACACTCTGCATTCTATTCACTGATGATCCTGTATATAGCTGCCAGGGCAATCCTTGCTACACTTCTAGTGGTTGTATTAAAATGACCAAGTATTCAACCAAGGAAAGCCATGTATTACCAAGCCTAGCCATCAATATGCTTCGCATCGGACTAGGCTTAACCTTAGCTAAGCCTCAGCCATTTTTTGACCTCACCGAGGACATAGTTGCCTGAACATCATCTTCTATGCCGGACATTGGAGGTTAAAACTGCTCTTACGCCAGGTACCCACCAATTTTGCAACGGGTGCAAGCTTTCCCCTTGAATGATGCTCTGACTAACTGGTGTATATGTTTGGGAAATGGTATGTGACCCCACTTCACACATATCAAGAACGAGCTAGCTATGGTGCAATTTGTACAAGCTCCTCCTCCCAAGCAGCACATGGCACTGGTCCAATGTAGGAATTGAGTTGGCAAACTATGGTCCTATGAAGGCCCCGCGTTGCCAATGTTCTCCCCACCTTGGCTCAGCTATTTTTAGAAGTTGGCAGCATTGGACCAGTTTTTCGGGCGTTTTCTCTGTCTTGGCTCAGCCATTTTTAGAAGTTGACAGTATTGGACACGTTTCTCGGGCGTGTTCCCTGTCTTGGCTCAGATATTTTTAGGAGTTGGCAGTATTGAATCAGTTTTTCGGGCGTTTTCCCTGCATTGGCTCAGCCATTTTTAGAAGTTGGCAGTAATGGACCATTTTTTCGGGCGTTTTCCCTGCGTTGGCTCAGCCATTTTTAGAAGTTGGCAGTATTGGACCAGTTATTCGGGCGTTTTCCTTTCCTTGGCTCAGCCATTTTTAGAAGTTGGCAGTATTGGACCAGTTATTCGGGCGCTTTCCCTGCCTTGGCTCAGCCATTTTTATAAGTTGACAGTATTAGACATGTTTCTCGGGCGTTTTCCCTGTCTTGGCTCAGCCATTTTTAGAAGTTGACAGTATTGGACAAGTTTTTCGGGCGTTTTCCCTGCGTTGGCTCAGCCATTTCTAGAATTTGGCAGTATTGGACCAGTTTTTCGGCCGCTTTCCCTGCTTTGGCTCAGCCATTTTTAGAAGTTGGCAGTATTGGACCAGTCTCTCGGGAATTTTCCCTGCCTTGGCTCAGCCATTTTTAGAAGTTGGCAGAATTGCACCAGTTTTTCGGGCGTTTTCCCTGCCTTGGCTCAGCCATTTTTAGAAGTTGGCAGTATTGGACCAGTTTTTCGGGCGTTTTCTCTAACCATGCACTTATTTCGTCCCCTAGTTTGCTCATCTCCTACTCGGGAGCGAGTGTTCAAGGCCGGGTGACCGGGCCACAAACCACGAACGGGGCTTAGGGTGAGATGACCGGGCCTACTCCGCCGTTACTCCACAACATCGCCGAAGCCGCATGGACGCTTCGAGGTCGTACTATGCCCCCATCCTCGGTGTCGTACTATGCCCCCCATCCTCGGGCAAATGCCATAACAGCCCTGCGGCCGGCCCTGAGGCCGCTTCCCCGAGGCGTCATTTCAGAGCATGGCTGCTATAAACCCCCGCGCGGACTGGGTTTCTCCGTAACCAGAAGCCGGCGCGTCGGTAGCCAGACTTGCACGCCCCCGCGTGCGGAGGGAAGTAGCATGTATTTGAAACTTTTCGCTCTTTGGACATGCCTTCCGGACCAGATTTCATGGGTTCAACCTGAGTATAAACCCAGGCCTGCCTCCGCTCAGGCATTGGACCTCACGAGCGCGACTGGCCCTCGCAGTTGCCTGGGAGTCGCTGCCACTCCCATGGGGTTTTGCATCCCCAGAGGATGGGTCCCGGCCGTCCCATGCGCACTGCTGCCGTTGCACCGGAACAAAGCCTAGTAGCCGAAGCTACACCGACCCGTATCCGGTGGCATGGGGGACCACGAGCAGGCCGCACAGTCAGGTTTTTCCCCATACTTGTACTACAGCGGACACTTCGCCTCCTCCTGTCATTGCTGGCCTGCAGCTTCCGGATTAAGGCCTTCTTCCAGCGGATGATGAACCTGGTTCCGCAGACGAGCCGCTTCAGAAGCGCCGTGCGTCCTGCGTTTCCGAACCGAGTGACGATGAGCATCCGGTGCGCAGCAGGCATCCCCGTCGGCGTCGAGGCACAAGAAGTGCCGACGTACGCAGTCAAGGAGGCCTGGCGGTGGTTCTCAGGCGGCTTCGCCGTCTACCGAGAGGCACAGGGCACTCTACGCATAATTTGCTAGTGTCTCCATGGCTGTTTCCGCAGAGTTAGTATTCGCAATACCGAATGTACGTGGCGTTAGGTCTCTCCAGAGGCAGGCGCAACTCCGCCGACTCTTTTCTAGCAGGCACACCTTGATGTTATCGGCGTCCAGGAGGCGAAAACTGAAAATGAGGAGGATACCGAGGGGGCCCTGCAGACCTTTTTATCAGAATATAATGTCCTCATAACGCATGCTGTGGGCTTGTCGGCAGGCTGCTGGTTGTTTCTGCGCAACTCTCCCCTGGTCGGGATTGACCTATAATGTCGATAATGAGGGCTGGTTGATATGGTGCGATTTTGTGCTCTATGGAAAGCCATGGCGACTAATTAATGTCTATGCGTTTAATACTGTACCACAGCGCATTAGTCTTTTTGAATGCATAGCCAGCTTACTGGACTGTGACCGGCACGTTGTGCTAATGGGTGACTAATTGTGTGTTCGACCCAGTTGATCGTGCCGGTACTGATGCAAACAGGAATAGGAGCGGTGAATTTTTGTCTCTTGTTACGGAAGATGCTGGGCCCCGGCCAGAAATGGCTTGTGGATCGGGCTTTACGTGAAGCACAAGCCTGTCGACTCCTGGACCAGTACGGGACCACCCTGGAAGATTTTTTTTCTAATAAAGTTGTTTCCATCCATCCATACCGGAATTTCATGCCCTGGTTCCCGCTTATTCACACGCAATCAGGGTCATTCTCACGCTCGCCTAGATCGAATTTATGCATCTTTCGCACTTGTCTCCTGAGGATTGGTCTGCAACACGGTACCAGTTTCATTCCCTGATCACTGTATGGTGGTTGCCCGCCTCGGAAGCAGTGCTTGTTCAAAATTTAGGCCGAAATGAGTGCTTTGGAAGTTGAACTCATCAGTATTTAATGATGAAGAGTTTGCCATTCGTGTCCGGTCGCAACTGGAATCCTGTTTCTCGAGCAAGAGCCGTTGTTCGCCGCTTGGGAAATCGGACTTCCGTACCTACAACCTAACAAAGGTGAAAAGGACAAAATGGAAGCATGCATCAGAAAGGCGCATAAGCAAGCCTTAGGCGTCATGTCCTGCGCCTCAACAGAAAAGCTACTGAACATGGGTGCGTACGGCACCTATGAGGAGCACAGCGAAACCATGCTCAGATTTCAACTCGGAAGACTTAAAAGAACAGCCGCTGGCCGCGCACTACTGCTAAAGCTATGATACCCGGCAGAAGGCGAGGGCGAAGACAACACAGACATTGACAGCCAAATTAGGAGCACTTTCTTGGTTAAACCAGTGCCCAGAAACATGGACCCGAAGAACCACGAAGGAAGACGGGCGCGAGATCCTTGGAGTTGGACAGGTTCCTAAAGAGCAAACAGATGGTTCTCTATGTTGACGCGTCCAAGTACAGAACGAAGGAAAACGCTAGGGCGGTAGCAGTAGTGAACGCCAATGGGAAGATAATTACTGGTGCATTAGTGCGCACAAGGACAACACAAGCAGCGGTAGAGATCGCCATAGCTCTGGCCCTGACTGAAGCCCATCGGCAGGGACTGAGTTATTGGATAGCTACGGATTCTCAGGCTGCAGCGAGGGCATACAGAGATGGAAGGATCGGCTGAGAAGCCGCGAGGATTCTCTTCGAACAAAACCAACACAGACATGGACCAAACAACACAAACATTCAACACACCATCATTTGGGTCCCTGACACTGGGGTTGAGGGAAATCTCATGGTAGACACCGTTGTCCGAGGGTTCACGAACCGGAGGGCGGGTTTGCCGGTCGAACCCTTCAGCATGCCAGAATCTTACGGGGAGGCAATGAAGGCGTTGTTGGGAGTGCGCAAGAAGTACTCGGCTCTGGCGGATATCCTCAACAGAGAGCAGGCCACCACGCTCAGACGACTACAAACAGACACCTACCCAAGCAGAGCCATGTATAATAAAATGTGGCCGAACAGATACGCGAAAGAGTGCGTGTGGTGTGGGGGCTACGCCACAACGTACCACGCCACCTGGGGCTGTGAAAAAAGCCCTTTACTACCAAAGGTAAATAGCCCTAGTCTAGAGCAGTGGGAGGCCCTCCTGGCTGACTCCGACCCGAGCACACAGCTTATGCTGGTGACGAGGGCCAAGGCAGCGGCGGAGGCCAACGGGATCCTGGACTAGGGAAGACCGACGACTGAAGTTCCACATCTATCTATCCCCAACCCCCTACTCCCGAACTCTTCCTTTTGTTACAATAAATCTTTTTAGTACTACTGCTACTTAAGTAGGACGTGCGCGCTACCGCTATAGAAATTGGTTCCGTGAGGTTGAGCCCTTTATCAGAAGATGATTGTTCTTTTATTAGCGGCTGTTTCACGCTGGAAGAGGTGGAACATGCAATTAATCAGTTACCTGTCTCAAAAACGCCTGGTCCTGATGGCATTTCAAGCAAATTTTACAAGGCTTTTAAATCTATTCTCACTCCTGTCCTGCTGCGGGCCTTCGCGATGGGGCTCGATATAGGAGCCCTTCCTCAGTCTTTTACAAAATGCCACACATTGCTAATTCCGAAAACTACTGATGAACGAAAACTGCGCTTCGTAGAAGGTTACAGGCACATACATTGGCAAATGTGGATTACAAAATTTTTGCTAAAGTCTTGTCAAATCGCCTGCAGTTCGCACTGTCGGTACTGATTGGACTTCACAAGGCGTGTGGTTTGAGAGGCCACCCAATTGAAAGAAATGTTCACACTGCGCGGACAATTTTCGAATATTCTTCCAGCTATCATGAGCAGATTGCTCTGCTTCAGATTGACCTTCCGAAAGCATTTAACCGCGTTCGCCATTCATTTCTGTTTTCACATCTATAGCGAGCAAACGTTGGTTGTACTGTACTTAAGGGGGTGCAACTTTGCTACAGCAACTGTTTAACATGATTAATCATTAATGGTCAGCTCTCGAAACCTGTTCCAACCGCTCTTCCCTGAAGCAAGGCTGTCCGATGTCTCCTCTGCTTTTTGGTCCTTACCTGGAACCGCATTGTTTGAGTGTTTTGTGTAACAGTAACATCCACGGGTTCCCTATTTTGGGTAATGAAGTGAAATTGCTAGCATATGCTCCCGATCTTGCATTTTTCTGCATTGACAAGCCCAGCATTGATGATGTGTTGTCCACGATAGATCGGTTTGGCATCGTTTATTGTGCTCAAATGAACCTCCCCAATAGTTATGGCCTATCGTTTGGTTCATGGGGTACAACTCCGCCCCTGTACGCTGGCATAGAATGGTCTTATGTGCCTCCTAAATACCTTGGTGTTCCACTTCATGCCTACAAATCAAGCACGCATTAATGAAGGGAGCGAGTTCCGACCGTTCAGCGTTATGCTCTGACGTTTGTACCGCATCGCCTTTCAATTTTTGGTCGAGCCCAGGCTTACAACACCTTTCGGGCAACAAGAATCTATTACGTACTCCAGGTCCTTCACGGCGCCAGATATTATATACAGCTTTTCCAGCGTATATTTTCGACGTTTATTTGCTCCTCCAAATTTGAGCCCATGCGGCGTGATAGCCTTTTCAGGCCTGTTTGTGCCTCGAGCACCTGTATGTGAGACAGTCGGTCGCCCGTTTCTTCTTTTTCGGGACTGTACCCATGCGATTATTAGAGCATTCTTGCCGGTTAACTCCATGTCAATACTTCTGAACTTAGTAGTTTCTTCCAATTCTACTAAACGCCCCCGTTTACTAGGCTTTATGCAGGAAGTTTATGCCTCCGTCCGTTTTTTGAGAGTTCGGTTTTCTAATGAGTACTTATATTCTGATTCGCTCTAAAATCTGTAAAGGGATTTGATATCGACGCTCTTCCCTCCCCCAGTGTATCGTTCTGTCTACTTTGGCCTCATGTGTCTTGATGTTTTAAAGCGAGTGCGTAAAATGCCCATTTCTCCTTGCACCAAAACATTTCTCTATAAATTACACACCGAAACTCTACCTGCCAACACGTGGCTCGATAGGAAAAACATTTTTGTGTCTTCTGTAAACTGTCGCTGGTGTAATGTGCCTGAAACAATTGAACATTGTTTTCTAGACTGCAAAGACGCGATTTTGTTTTGGAATGTGTTGCAGATTACGCTACAGAAACATTTTCTCCAAAATTCTTACAGTGTGCACTACTTTGTTGTTTCCCAACCTGACTCGAGCCCCTATGATATCATTCTACTGATTGTACTTCATTGCCTTTGGATGACGCGCATGCAAGACCGCAGCTTTGAACCTGTTGTTCCGCCCAGATATCATTTTAGCCGAACGTTTCTGCAGGTAACGAACATTTACAAAGAATTGGACTTTTTCCCGGATTGGTTTCCTCTCTTGTTGCGCTGTATATCCTTACCGGCCTTTTAGTTAATATGTTCACTATTATGTTTCTGCCAAGTAGCGCCTACCTAGGTGCTCTGTAAATAGTTGTTTTTGTGTGTGTGTGTGTATACACACACACATATGTATATATATGCTTTCTGTACAAAACCATCCGCCGTGGTGGCTCAGTGGTTATGGTGCTCGGCTGCTGACCCGAAAGACGCGGGTTCGATCCCGGCCGCGGAGGTCGAATTTCTTTGGAGGAGAAATTCTAGAGACCCGTGTACTGTGCGATGTCATTGCACGTTAAAGAACCCCTGGTGGTCGAAATTTCCGGAGCCCTCCACTACGGCGTCTCTCATAGTTTTAGTCGCTTTGGGACGTTAAACCCTGCAAACCAACCAACTAACCATGTAAATAAATACCATGAAAGAAAGAAAAAAATACCCAGGCTTAGCTTGGTTAAGCCAAGAATGCGTTGCATATTGCGCGGTCCTTTTGCGTGAGATATTGCTTGGCGGCACTCGATTTTCGCAGCAGTTTTTCCTCCGTGACGTATGGATGGATGGATGGAAGGGTAGGAGCGCCCCCTTTGAAACGGGGCGGTTGCAATCGCCACCATGCTCAGCCGTCCTTTTTTTCTTCTTTAAATTTTTTTATTTTCTTTTTGTTTTCATTTTTTTCTCCCCTTTCTTCTTTTTTGACGTGGTTTGGTGACGTCACGTGACGTCACGTCACGTGGTTTGGTGGCTGCCCTGCCGCGCCCAAGGGCTGAACTGACTGATTGCAATATGCTACGCATGAAAAGCAGGAAATAGCGTAGCCATTAGCATGCTCGGCTGCAAAACGCAAGGATGGTGGTTCGAATCCCATCGGGCACAGAGGTTTTATTCTGGTCTGACTACAAAGAGCGCTGCTGACAACCTTCTGTCGACAACGATGAGGCATTAAAGGCTTTCGCCTTAATAGACTCGTGGTCGAAGGACGCGAAGGTAATCCTAGGATTAGATCTTGCGAACGCATTTCATAATGTCAAGCATGAGGCTATCATGGAGGGCCTTATCAGCCTAAACGTCGGAAATAAGACTTTCGGGTACGTCAGGGACTTCCTCTCTAACGGCACACCTCCAATAAAATTTGTTGTTGTTGTTGTTGTGACTGAGAGAAGAATGAAAAGGAAATTGCACTGGCCTGCCAACTGGCTCCAGCAGAGCCACCGCCGCCGCCACGTGCAGATGAGAGTTAAAAGATCGGAGGAAAGAGAAAAAGAAAAAAGAAAAAAAAAAGATGCGCGGCGCAGCAACAACCGCGTCACCCGAAGCGGACGCTAGCTGAAAAAAAAAACAGATAAGCCGCCGCAGCCGCGATTCGTCTCAGTCTGCGGAATCCTCAACCATTGAACCAGGCAGCAATGGTGCCCCGCAAGGGGTTGGTGCTATGACCATTCTTGTTTAACGCAGCCCTGCTGACACTCCGGGCGAAATTCTCAAAAGCTGAGGGGCTTAAAGGTGCACTGAAGAGCAATCTGAACTCGTATTTTGAAGCGAAAATCTTCACTACCGGCACCACAGCCGCGCTTCGCGTGAGCCAAGTTTTTCCACAGCTGCGTATGCGCGAAGCACAGACGTCACACGCGGCACAAATAAAAGAAATAAATAAATGGAAAACAGTCCGCCAGGAAACTCTCCTCTCTCCGGGGACACACGAACCGCGCTGTAAGGGAAGGAAGAACCGTGAAATTTATCATGTACGCGGATGACACCAGCATATTATTACCGGTAAAACTAGTGACGACCTTGTTGATGCTGCTAATTTAACATTAATAAAACTAGACGAATGGACACGTAAAACCAGCCTGACGATTAATGCAAACAAAACAAAAGCCGTATTCTTTCGAAGTAAAAACAAAAACATAACAATACAAAAGTCTATCTACTTAAATGCCACTCCTCTCAAAATAACTTCCAGTATTAAGACATTAGGTGTCATTTTTGAGCAGAATATGTCATGTGATGTCCACGTGGACAGCATGCTAATTAAGCTGGCACACGTAATTGGGCTAGTATACCGCAATCGTAATTTACTACCATCAAAAATCTTGCTGTTAATTTAAAATACCCTATTCCCCTGCCGACTCAATTATTGTCACTTAGTTTGGTCTACGACAACTTACGGAAATTTGCAGAAGCTTCACAAGTTGCAGAAAAGGTTTGTAAGTGTAATAGAAAATCTGCCGTTTTATTCACATACGTATCATCTATTTCCCAAATACAACGTAATTCCTATTACCAAGCTGTTTGATTATATCCTTTGCAAGGCAATTAAGACTGAAAACGCCAGCAACAGTTCATTTCTACATTATCTAGCCAGGTTACAACAAAACACTACTGCACGCCAGACACGTTACACGGAGCTCTGGAAAGTAAGGACGTTTCGCACAACATACGGCCTACAAACACTACAGAATAAACTACCCCGGTTACTAAATGATTTAAATCATAAACATACCCAACTTGAAAAGGTGACGTTCAATACACTCCGCCGGTATTTCAACATGTACTAGGACACTTCGCTTGCCATTCCTGTTCACTCTGTCACATTGTTGTTTACCTTGACTGCACCGCTTGTCTGTATTCACTTTGATTTGAATTTTATTTGAAGCAAAAATGTGCCTAATTTATCTGTTACTTTCGCTAAACTCATGGCCATCGCACATGAATGTTCCATTGTTTTTGTAAGTGCTTTCTAGCTTCATTCTAACACATTTTCTGTATAATTTTATGTAGTTCTTATGAGTGATTGTAATTGCAGATGTTTTCATGTTTTGTTCTATTTTCTTTTTGGATGAGACATGCCGTTTCATTGCGCCTATGATGCTGTCAAGTGTATAGGGGGGCCTCGGGCTTTGTCAAGCTGTCGCTTGTGACAGCTTTTACTGCGGGTCTCCCGCGCCATGTATTCATTAGGCGCAAATAAAACCATTATTATTTCCATTATGTTTTCATTATTATAGATGAAAACAAAATTGGTTTTAAGGAAAGGAAACGACGCCTGTCTCTCTCATATCTGGGTGGATACACGAACCGCGCCGTAAAGTGCGTAAGGAAAACGAAATTAAATGAAAATTGGTTTTAAGAAAAGGAAATGCCTGTCCGTCATATCTTGGAGTACACCCGAAAGGAATGGACACCACAGGACATGTCTCTAAAGCAACTTTCTAAGACAGCACTGTATACAGTACACGCGTGTCTCCTCCTCCGCCTCCGTACAGGAAGTGTGTGGACGGCCGGACGCCTCACCGTTATCATGGTGCTCCCAGTGTATTGTGCGCCAACTGCGACAGCCATGACGTCAAACCATGCAAAACTGCAGCATTTCGCTTGTATATCCACTGCCTATTTTTTTACCGCTGGAAATCGATCTACATGTTCCGAGCGTTCATGAAAACTTCGAATTATTGCCCTGCGCGGCCGATTTCCCTAATTGAAATCGAATTAACGTCAGGCTCCCGCCTTTTTGTTTTTGAATTCCCGGAAACGTTGGGAGGAGTGAACCAACTTTTCACCGAGACCCGTGGTGGCTTGCCGCTCTGCCATCCGCGGAGTGATATGTAGAGATCGGCGAAAGCAGAGTCCATGGTTGTTTTTATTTCCGTGGGCCTAATGTGCAGCTATGTAGTCTCTGACTAGACCTATTTATTTCCGAAAACCTAAAGAAAACAACAAAAAAGTGAAAGCAAAGCCGCCATGCGACTCCCTCAAAGGCACTTCCTGCGCTGGTCGACTCGTACCACCGTATGCGGGGAATTAAAAAAAAAAGTGTAGGAGCCGGTTATTAATTCGATTTCATTAGGGAACTCGGCCACTCAGGGCAATGAATCGGAAATTCTAAGAATGCTGGGAACGTGTACAGCGAGTTCCCGCGGCAAGAAGAGGAGTTCAGATTCCTGTTCAGTGCACCTTTAACTTCAGCCTATATGCTTAAGATATCACGCTGTGGATCAATCGCGGCAGTGACTCGCGAATCGAAGCCAAACTACGAAACGCAACTGATGTAATAGTCAAATATTCGGCGAAAGGGGGACTCGCCTGCCCCCCAAATAAGTCAAATTTTCGTATGCAATCCAAAAAGGCTCAGATGCAAGACGCAACTAGATATTCGAGGTAAGGGTCCTCGGCCTGGCGCTACAGACTCACGGCTTCAATAGGCAAACTATCAAACAGCTAGACCGCCATGCGGTGCAGACGTTGAATGTCAACAAAACAATAGCCAGCAAAGGGCGAGGGCTGAAAGAAAGGAACCTGATGAGGCTAGTGCAGGCATTTGTATTCAGTAGGATCGTATACGCGATACCGTATTTCGACATAAAGATTGCTGAACAAGCCAAGTAGATGCGCTGATACGTAGGTGCATAAAGGGAACCCTAGGACTACGTGGGTGTATGTCCACCGAGAGACTCTTGTCGCTCGGTGTGCAGAACACTTGGTCAGAAATGGCAGAAATGGCAGAAACGGTGCGTGTAGCTCAGATAGAAAGGCTCCGCAGCACAAAAACTGGTCGGACGCTTCCAGCGGGAGATCTACCCCGAAGGTATAGTCGGACAGAAACGTCAGGGAGAAGTTGGTAATACCTCCGTTACCGAGGAACATGCACCTTGAGCACAATGCAGCTAGGAGGGGAAAAATTGCGGAGGCCATTGGCCGACGCTACAGCTACATGCAGCACATATTGGTGGCGTACACCGACAGAAGTATATAACAGCTGTATCCTACCGGTACTCACCTATGGGGCAGAAACGTGGAGGCTGACAAATGGGGTTCAGCTTAAGTTAAGAACATCGCAGCGAGCTATGGAAAGGAAAATGATAGGTGTAACGTTAAGAGATCGGAAGAGGGCGGAGTGGGTGAGGGAACAAACGCGGGTTAATGACATCCTAGTTGAAATCAAGAGGAAGAAGTGGGCTTGGGCAGGGCATGTAATGCGAAGGCAAGATAACCGCTGGTCCTTAAGGGTAAAGGAGTGGAATCCAAGAGAAAGAAAACGTAGCAGGGGAAGGCCGAAAGTTAGGTGGGCGGATGAGATTAAGAAGTTTGCGGGGATCAATGGCGGTAACTAGCCAAGGACAGGGTTAATTGGAGAGACATGGGAGAGCCCTTTGCCCTGCAGTGGATGTAGTCAGGCTGATGATGATGATGATGATGACACCGACAGCGCGTGCGGGCGAGACCATAAGGCGGTCGCCGTCTTACTGGACCGGCAAGGGGAACCCCGTTACGGTCGCAGCGATCAGAACCATAGCGGCCGAGGCGGCGGAAGAAGTTGCAATAGCGCTGGCTTGCGTGAGCACGGAAGCAACATTCATAATCAGCGATAGCAAAAACGCCATCCTAAATTTTGGTAAGGGCATGATTTTGCCCTCTGCGGCGAGAATTTCATCACAACTGAATATTGCGAGAGAAATCAGGTTAATCTGGATGCCGGCACATGCCTCCGTCCCTGGCAACGAGGCGGCACACGAGCTAGCCTGAGGTATTTATCGCCGGACTGGTTCGGGACCGCTCGACCAAGGGAGCGAGAATGCATGGTAAAATTTGGAGAGATTGCACAACACTACAGACAAGACCGCAGGCTGGCGCCATGGTAGACGCGTGGTCAGATAATAAACAGGCTTTAGCCTCGAGGCGACTCCAAGCCTATACATACCCGAAGCCAGTACTCGTGAACACAATGTTCCCCGAATTAAGACCGGCTCAGTTTCAACAGTGCGGCAAGAGGGGGTGCCTCGACCACACAGGGAAGGGCACTGAATATCGATAGTGAATTAGCCTGGAAAGCCCTGCAGCAGAGCTCGGACCCCGAGACCCAGCGGAAACTCGTCCGACTGCCTGATAAGCGCCGTAATGACGACGCTGCTAGACGAGCTTGCTTAGCCTCCGACAGTGAATCCGCGACGGAGGAAGGCGGCTCTCGCTAGCTGCCAGGTTTAACCAGAGCTAAACCACAGCCACTTTTTAGGCACGATTTGTGAAATTCTGACGCAATACTTTTCAAAGACAGTGTTGATACAGCTAATCATTCAGATCCGCCTAAAGTTTCGAAGCTCATTAGTCGGACTAATTTTTTTGTTACTCGATGCACGATGTAACATAGTTCGTCGCTATCGCCGCTCCAATCTTTGTGGCGAGAGTGGAGACTGTGTCTGTCTATGACTGGCTAGGTGCAGAAAGGATGCCTTTCAACTTGAGATTATTTCTGCAACTGTATTGCTGAAGATCGGTTAGTTCCATTCTAGTAGTCTGTAGCCGTATAGAAAGGCCACTGTTTTCCTTCTTTAGACACTTGTGCTCTACTTCAAGCTCGCGTACCTCCCCGCGGCTTTCCGCAAGTTCTTTTTTAAATTATGGAAAAACTTTATTCATAAATTTGACCGATTCCAGCAGAGTGCCAAGTTCATGGTTGTAGTTATTTTCTAAGGCTTCCACCTTGGTATTAAACATTACAAAAAAATATTGCAACCTCTTTCGCAGTATTTGGAGCCTTACTGAATAGTCTTCCATCCTTTTCTTTCGTATAAGACGTGGTGCCACACTCATAATCATCACCCATTTCTGTTGACGGCCCAGGCGCAAACTCTGAGTTTAAATAAATGGAAGCAAACAGTCTTACATACCTGTAATACGAGAAGCGTGGCGAATGTTGTGCCAACGTGTCCGTGCCTACATCGTCCTCAGCAATGGTTCACCCAGGGCTGGTGGCTCAGCTTTTATACGTCCCATCGCATCAGTGCACCACAACCCGAGGACGGGAACATGCGCACATTCGCCGACGCAGCGGCCGCTGGGCCCAATGGGATCAGGTCAGAAGAAGCCAGCAGGTTGCTTTGGCAATCTTTGGCACGTGTTGCTGAACCGGGAAGCCAGGACAATGGTCCAGAGAGACAGGTGCAGCTGTAAGACGAGAAGTATGATGGGCGTTGTGCCGATGTGTGCGTGCCTGAATCGTCCTCGATGTGTGCGGGGCTGACAGGGATAGAAGATGAGTCCGTTTATAGCAGACATATGATCACTTTAAGGGGGTGAGGAAACGAACGCGAATTATTCACATCCTAGTCGAAATAACGAGGACAAAATGGGCTTGGGCAGGCCATGCAATCCGAAGGGAAGACAACCATCGGTCCTTAACGGAAACAGTGGGTTCCAAGAGAAGGCAAACGTAGCACGGGGCGCCAGAAGGTTAGGTGGTTTGGTTTGGTTTATTCAGGTTTAACGTCCCGAAGAGAATAAGGCTATGAGGAACGCTATAGAGAACGCCTCCGGAAATTTCGTCCACCAGGGGTCCTTTAACCTGAACTGACATCGCACAGTAGACGGACATCTAGAATATCGGCTTCATCGAAATTCGACCGCCGCGGCCTGGATCGAACCCGCGTCTTTCGGGTCACCAGCCGAGCGCCATAACCACTGAGCCACCCCGGTTGTGAAAGGAAGGGTAGGGGGGGGGGGGTTGAGATTTAGAAGTTTGCACGGATACGGTGGCCGCAGCTAGAAAAAGGCATAGTTAATTGCAGAGGCATGGGGATGCATCTTCTCTGCATGGGGCGTAGCTAAGCTGATGATGTTGGTGATTTAAGATCATTAAAAACAGCTATTGCAGCGAAGGCTAGATCGAGGAATCTCATTTTTTACGAGATTGGGAATGTTCGTGGCCTTTTTCGCGATTACAAGACACACGTTATTTTTGAGGAGAAACTCTTCAATTATATGGCCCTTCGAGTTACAGCGTTCGCTCCCGGATAAAGGATAATATGATAATGCGCATTAAAATCCCCACCAACCAGCAGATGTGGCTCTGGTAGCTCATCGATTATGTCTTCTGCATCTTGATCTGTTAATGCGAGATGTGGAAGCCTACAGAACATGTCATTGTATTGTAGCTGGCTGCAACAGCTTCTAGTTTTGTTTTAAAATGGATTTCTTGAGCAGGGACGCCGCTTTAAGTGACGACTTCGACGCTTCATGAGAGTCTATTTCTCTGCTCGCGATTGCGTCGGAAAGTTTTATAATATTGTTACGTGCTTAGCACGCAAGGGGGTTTATTTACAGAGGGGATCGCTCGAAGCAGGACGGCAACAAAGCCTACAGGCGTCCTTCAGCTCTTTCTCTTCCTTTCTCTCTAACGGTCAGTCCTTCATCTTCATCTTCTGCTTCTTCTGTCGATGTTCTGTCGAAGCATGTGACATTTCCCTCCTCGCAGACGAAGCCCGTCGGGCGAGTTAAATAGAACGTCTGGGATGGAATCGCTTCAGTCGGGCTACATTCACCACGTGAGATTGGCGTGACCGTCGACCACTAGCAGTTAGGCGCGATATAACGTAATTAACCTCACTGATGCACTCCAACACAACAAACGGTCCAGTATAGTGGGATAGCAGTTTCTGACACAGACCACGCTTGCGTAGAGGGGTCCACAACCACACAATGTCGCCAGGATCTTAAGACACTTCTTGGTGTCGGACGTCGTAGTGGTTCTTGGAACGCTCTTGCGAAGATAAAATTCGAACGCGGGCAAGCTGGCGAGCTTCTCCAGCTCTGCAGAGTGTGGTTGCAAGAGAAGGTTTATCGTGGATGAAAAATGGTAGCATGGTGTCAAGGCCGCAGCGAGGCGAGCGAGCATAGAGCAGGTAAAAGGAGCTGTAGCCAGTTGTCTCATGTTGGGCTGTGTTGTATGCATGAGTAATCAACGGGAGGACGCCATCCCAGTCCTTATGATCTGCAGCGACGTACATAGCAAGCATGGTGGTGAGCGTCCGATTAGTGCTTTCTGCCACACCGTTCGTTTGGGGATGATATGGCGTGGAGTGGCGAAAACTGCAGCTGCTCAGGCGGAGAAGTTCTCCAACAACGTCCGCTGTGAATTGGCGTCCACGGTCGCTGATGAGAACTGCAGGAGGGCCGTGCCGAAGAACGACGAATCGAAGTAAGAAATTAGACACTTCAGACGCAGTAGCCGCTGGTATCGCGGCTGTCTCACAATAACGGGTTAAGTGGTCTACGCACACAAGAATCCATCGATTTCCTTTAGAGGACCGTAGGAAAGGTCCAAGAAAGTCAATGCCAACTTGCTCAAACGGGGCTGTTGGAGGTGTGATTAAAGCGCTGGCATTGCACACAGCTGGCTACATGGTGGTCGATGGTTGAACGCATGTTACGCCAATAAAATCGTTGTAGTGTACGGTGGAGTGTTCTGGCCACTCCCAAGTGTCCAGACGTGGCGTCGTTGTGCATCATTTCAAGAACTGTGATGCGTAGGCTTTCGGGTACGACAAGAAGCATGCGTGCTCCTCCAAAAGCGAAATTCTTCTTGTAAAGCAATCCATCGCGAATGTAAAAAGTATTCTTCACAGAATCTTGAGCGGCATCAAACAAAGAAGTTAATATTTGGCCTTTGCATTGCTCAGTTCGGAAAACATGAAGATCGGGGAACGCTTGTGAAAGTGACGCCAAGTATTCATCAAAGTGGTCTGCGTCGTCATCAGTCGTTTGAAGCGGCAAACGGGAAAGACAATCGGCATCTGAGTGTGTACGGCCGCTTTTATGCACCACAGTGAAATTAAATTCTTGTAGGCGCAAAGCCCATCGAGCAAGCCGGCCACAAGGGTCACGAAGACTCACTAGCCAGCAAAGCGAGTGGTGGTCGGTCACGAAGGTGAAAGCAGTCCCGTACAGATAGGAACGGAAGCGCTGTACAGCGAAAACAACGGCGAGACTTTCTTGCTCAGTAACCGTGTAATTTCTTTCGCACTTACTCAACGAACGGCTGGCATATGCTACCACGTGCTGATCGTGACCATGGCGTTGTATAAGTACAGCACCGATACGGATACCACTTGCATCAGTGTGCACTTCATTTGGTGCAGTTGGGTACAAGTGGTGTAGGATGGGGCCCGAGGTCAAAAGAAATTTCAGATGCCGGAAAGCTGCGTCACATTCGCTGGTCCAATTGAACGGTGCATCTTTATGCAGCAAACATGTAAGTGGGTTAGCGATGTCCGCAAACCTAGCTATAAAGCGTCGAAAGTACGAGCAGAGCCCTAAAAACTCTGCACCTCTTTCACCGATTAAGGCACCGTAAAACCTTTGACAGCTTCAATTTTCTTTGGATTTGGTCGAGCAACTTCTTTATCAACTAAATGACCAAGAACAATTGTTTCACGGTTCCAAAAATGACATTTCTTAGAATTGAGGATAAGACCAGCTCGTTCCATGCAATCAAGCACAATACCCAGACGGTTGTTGAGCTCACTAAACGTTTTGCCAAAAATTACAACGTCGTCCAAATAACATAAACAAATTTGCCACTTGAGGCCACGCAGGATTGTATCCATGAACCGCTCGAATGTTGCAGGCGCATTACATAGTCCGAAAGGCATAAGGCTAGACTTGTAAATTCCGTTTAGTGTTATGAATGCCGTTTTTTTCCTTATCTTCAGCGTGCATGGGGATTTGCCAGTAGCCGGATCTCAAATCAATGGAAGAAAAGTAGGAAGCGGAGTGCAGACAATGATTTGCGTCATCTATACGTGGAGGCGGGTAGATGTCCTTCTTCGTGGCCGTATTTAAGCGACGGTAGTCAACACAAAACCTCCATGTGCCATCGTTTTCCTTAACAAGGATAACTGGAGCTGCCCAAGGACTGGAAGAGTCTTGAATTATGCCTCGCTTTAGCATCTCTTGAACTTGGTCATCTATTAACTTACGTTCAGTGGCTGATACTCGATAGGGCTTCTGGCGCATAGGAGGTGCGGAGCCGGTGTTGATCATGTGATGAATACGACTGGTAGGAAGTGGTGTTGAATCGTCCTCGCAAAGTCGAACACGAACACGTGCTTCAGAAGGAGTTCCACTACAGCGCGACGTTCGGCTGTGGAAAGAGCCTGATTACTTGGGTCCCCATATCTCTTTGCACGTGCTGCTCACTGACAGAGCTGGTTAACGCCGCGACGGAACCTGACAAGCCTTCCTCGAAACGAGCGAGTTTGATGCCCCGGGGCAACACACCTGGCTCTTCAGAGTGGTTCACTGTCCACTGCTCGGTACGGCTTCTCACCACGAAAACGACGCAACGAGGCACAAGAATACTCTTCTTATAGCAGGCGAGTGTCGTAGGCTCTACCACAACTTCAAATGATTCGCACTGATTGTGAATATAGGAGAACCCGCACGAATGCTGCAGAGAAACCTGGTACAATAGTGTCTTCTTCCACTGCAAATGCTCCAAAATCCGGTGTCGAGTCATCCAGAAGAGCTCGAAGTAGTAATGAATTCAGAGAAATTTCAACCGTACTGCCGTCTAAAGCTGCACCACACTCTTGCAGAAAATCAATCCCAAGAATCACATCATGCGTTCACCGAGGTAGCACTGCGAATTCTGTTCGAAACGTTAGACCACCAATAACAGCATCCGAAGCACACACACCCAGTGGAACCTAAGGCTCACCATCGACACCACGGAATAACGCAGCACGGTCACCACTAAACATCACTTTCCTACCTAAACGGTTCTTAAACCTCAAACTCATAACGGAAACGGTAGCACCAGTGTCCACAAGAGCTATTGTTTTCACGCCGACAATAAACACTTCCAGTTTGTTCTTCAACAGAAACACGGACAGAGGTATATTGGACGTCATCGACTCGCCGGCGGCCTCACCTCTATCGGCCGCGCCTCCTAGTTTCCCGCAGTTGGCGGGGATGCACGACGTCGAGGAGAAGTGACCGCCGTTGGTGCTGAGGTGGCGGCGTCACACTGCGGTCAGATGCAAGTGATGAACTTAGCAAATTTCTCGGATGGTACGGCTCCCAAGTGGACGTCGGGGGTCGCGGCTGCGCGGTGTGCAGTTGTCCGTAAGTATGCGCAGGGGGTTGGTTGTCTTGACAAGTCGGGAAACGGCGGCGACAATATCTAGCGATATGCCCTGCAATGCCACACCGGTAGCACAAAGGTTGAGAGCACCAGCGACCGCCATAAAAGTCCTGGCGAACAAAGTCGCGACATTGGTTGCAGCCAGGATCTCGCTGCTGACGAACCACGTCTTCTGGGTAGGTGGGCCTCCTTTCCGTCGGCTGGTGACCATAACGTTGGGCAATGTTCCGATCGTCCATGGGCAAAGTGCCGCTAGGTTGAGCCCACGGAGTCGACACAGCGGCAGCACCTTCCTGCGGTGCAGAACTGTGCCGCAGATATTCTATGCGGCCGGAGGTGTCCCCGGATTTGGACAATTCCTCGCGCACAATCTCTCGAATCATATCAGCTATGCAATTTGGAGGACATTCTTCAACACTGGCTATAAAGGTGACATTGGCCAATGTGCCGAATTTAGGGGTGATTCGACGCAGCTTAAGAGCTTGAAATGTTCAGCAATGTTTTATAACGTCAGCGGTGGTGCTCAGACTCTCTTTGCTAATCAGGAAATTGTAAACGTCTTCCGCAATTCCCTTTAGAAGGTGGCCGACTTTGTCTTCTTCAAGCATACTGGTATTCACTAGCTTGCATAACTTTAAGATGGCTTCGATGTATGCCGTGCAAGTTTCTCCGGGTACTCGCGCGGTGAAGCTATGTCTGTTCCGCACGATTCTTCTTTGCCGATTCATCCCCAAAATTTTTCTTCATCTCGGTCGTAAAGGTAGCCCATGAACTCAGTGAATCTTCATGATTGTCGAACCAGTCAAAAGCAGTGGCGGCAAGGAAAAACGCCACGTTAGCCAGTTTAGTAGCAGCGTTCCAGCGATTATATTTGCTCACCCGCTCGTAGTGTTTCAGCCACTCGTCAACGTCCTCTTCAGGTTTTCCAGATAATGTGCGGGGCTCTCGATTGTTCGCTGTGGATGGCCCGGGTTGCTCGGCATTGTCGTCTCCAGGCATGTCCGATGGCAGTGGTGGGCAGCCTGCGAGTCTACGGCTCCTTCGATAGATGGAATGCTCCGTGGTTGATACCCAGCACCTCTCACTAAACTGTTACGTGCTTAGCACGCACGCGGGTTTATTTACAGAGGGGATCGGTAGAAGCAAGTTGGCAACAAAGCCTACAGGCGTCCTTCAGCTCTTTCTCTTCCTTTTTCTGTCCCGGTCAGTCCTTCATCTTCATCTTCTGCTTCTTCTGTCGATGTTCTGTGGAAGCATGTGACAATATCTTAGGATATCCTCAAATGTTCTACACCAGTTTCTGTTTCCTGAAGCCATACAGCTACCACAAACATTCTCCCTAGATTACATGTTATGCCAATAATTTCTCAGCAGTCCTCTATAGTTCCACTGTGCCAAAAAAGGCATGTTATCATTTTTTTGGGAGTAAATGAGAGGAATTTACTGTTTCTGTGCCCGTTATCACGGCTCTGTTTTTTTTTCTCGCTCAAGAGAGCTGCTCAGCCGGTGGACTGGCACGAACATCCATCGCCTTGCTAGAGGCTTTAGAGGAGCGTGGAGATGCCGCGGGTGTGTGGGTTTCAGGCATCTCTCGAGGAAGAAAATCCTACGGGTTGCCAACCCATGGTCTGAAAAAAAATGATAAATTGTTTTTTTTTGAGGAAAGGAAATGGCGCAGTATCTCTCTTGCTTATCTCCGTGGACTCCTGAACTGCGCCTTAATCGAAAGGAGGAAGGTCGCAATGAAAGAAAAATGGAGAAAGAGGTGCAGTAGTGGAGGTCTCCTTACTCATTTCTACCACCTGGGGATCATTAACTTGCACTGACATCGCACAGCACACGGATGCCTTTTGTGTTCCGCCTCCATCGATACGCGGCCGCCACAGTCGGGTTCGAACCCTGGTCCTGCCCTCCCGTCAACAGAATATGCATTCCGCGCGTGTTATCTATGAAGTCCCGTGTGGACGGACAGTCTTACTCGATTTGAAGGTGATCACCTCAGGCTTAACGCACTCAGATTAAGCTCTTCGAACACGGTTTATTTTCGCAAGAAAGTTGTGCTTGTAGCAGGCTAAGTGACCTGTGTACCAGGAAAAGTACCTTTTAGCCGGTACGGACATGTTGCGCTTCAAATCGCGTTCTATTTTACTGCGATTCTGTCGTGCATAGCTTCGATCATTGCGGATTAAGTTTCAAGCGTCAGATAGATATTGTTTCAAGCTCCACCTATAGCTACACAGTATAGATCTTCGGGGCAGCGAACAGTTCAGATTTGAGCGAACTTAAATGCAAATGCATGTGCACTCTTTTGTCAGCGCGTGCGCGTCACTGTCACTGCCAACAGGCCATTTACAGAAAACAGGTCATTTGCTTCTTGCCGCAACGTGCATTGAGGTCCCATATAAAATATTGTGAGGTGTTTTTAAGGAGGAACAAAAATTTTCATTCTGTGGTCTCTCTTTATAATGGCGCCAAAGACATGAACAACAGAAAACTACATGGCAAATTATGAGCGCATATTTATAAGTGGTCGCTTGGTGGTATTTCGCTGCGCGTCTGAATTTTCGGGCATTCAGGTTCTGTTTCTGGTCCAGGTGTCGTGACATTATATCTTCATTCGTGACATTCGTGACATTATCCTTACGGCTTTAGGGCAGCTGTCGAAGGGAATCAAAGCGAGCAAAAGCAGCGTTTTTTCTTTTAGTTTTTTCTATCACGCGAGCTTGAGTGCAAGAAGTTTTATTATGGGCTCTTTTCGGCTACCGAAAGCGAAGTAGCAAGGGAAAAGAAATTTATACTTCCTCCTCGTATCAGGGGTCGATGTCGTGATTTAAAAACCGATTATATTCACATACAGGCCAGTTTGTTGTATATGTCACTGCTGCTTTCCTCAGTATCTGGGCTTATGCAGGCAGACAGAATGTATGCTTGGTACTTGCGAGTACTGCACACACACTCAGCTTGATAACCTATGAGATCTCCATGCATATGTCACTTCTACAATCTGCACTTTCTGTTATTTTTGCGGTCCCATTGTAATTTACTATAACGTTTTGTCTTTAGCTGTAGGTCCTCATTGCCGCGTAAACTTTTTCGCGAGGCATAAAGCTTCCTATTTTCAAAAGCTTGTGTCTACTGAGCATAGTATAATATACACGAGTTATGTGAAAACAATCCTACTACAATATTCATGCGTATATGAGATGTAAGCGCAGTTTCCATTGAAAATGCATCTGTATTTTTTGCAGGCTCTGCACGAAGTGGCTTATCAGGCGCAGTACTGGCCACAGTCGAAGCGGTGGTCAAATGATTGCTTACGGGTGCCCAAGACAAAGATGAGCGGTCGTAAGGAATAAAGACAGCGCCAGGACCATCAACGATGACGGAGGATAAAGCTAAGTGGCTCCAGGTTCTTCCAGCCTCAGCCGCAAAAATACTGTCACTTTTTAAGTCGAAAGACTTTTATTGCTCATAAGTAGCGCGGATAGGATGCGTCACGTTTTCAGGGACCCATAGCTGATCGACAATCCTATGTACAGCCATCCAACGATCCAATGCGTAATTAATTCGTAATCTAGCAAGCCCAACCATAATACATAATCCAACCCGGAATCCAACAAGGCACGAACTGTGAGTGAAGGAATAAGCGAAAATTGATATCTAAACAAGAACTGAACCCAGGCCTGTGGCGTGCGTAACAGATGATTTCACGGCGCCACGATGGATCGACGTTTTTCGGCGGAATATAGGCGCGTCTAGTGAATGCAGACGTGTTTTAAAACCGTATCTTCTGTATGAAGTAGGAACGACAACCAAGGGTTTTTTTTTTAGATCCAAATCTACGACCAGCGCTTGTTGCATGTGCTGCTTAACCAACTGAGATAGAAGGAAAAGCAATCACCAAATTACCTGAGTTGGAATAACACTGCATGAAACGAGCATGGTCATGCGTTTGGATTCGACCATTGGGAGTTGTTTATCAGTATTTCTAAAAATGCGTTATAATGCTAACTCAGTTCTCTTCTATAATTACGACTTGTCTTAAGCAATCCTCCATAATTTGCCTTCTTTCTATGGCTACTAGCCTCTTTGGTATATATTATACATCCTAAAAAGCCCTTCGCTTTTATGCCATTGCCTGCTGACGCTCGTTTAAAGAGACTCGTAAAGCCAGTAGGGTGTTCAAGGAAGAATACTGCGTTTAGATTTTATGTTGCTACATTTGTAAATGTGCTTCACTCCTGAATGCACTATCGTGGGTGTCTTTTTTAGATGCATTCTTTGGTCAAGTCTTTTAAATAATGCAGTCTTCGTGCAGGTAATGATGTTCGGAGCTCTCTATAATTGACTGTTGACGCTACTTTTTTTTCTATTCTTATGTTGTACTGAGCTTTTGAATGCTGTTTCTCTTCGAAGGATTCTGATACCATTAATTCAGCAGGTTTTTAATGTTTACGCTTGAAAGTCTGCAGCTGATGAGAAACGCAAGCCGATTCAATCCTATTACGCAGTGCTCCCATAATACTATGCTTGCGTTGCATGTAGGTTCTCTGTAGTCACTGATTATCCCCTGAGTTGGTTTGTATTCCACTTCTTTGAGAACCTTGGGCTTGTAGCTATCTCTTTAGACACTTGGTGCTGCCTTCCCTCTGGCTGCTGCGTTTACATCTTGTGATTCAATGCTTCCAGTGCTGTGCTGAGTTCAACAGTGTATAGCATGTAAGCATTATTTCTGACTCGTAGACCACAGTTTTCTCTTTGTCTTAGCTTTCACCTTTCAACTTTTGCTACTTAGAGACAATATACAGGTTGTCTCATGTAACTTGCACCAAGGTTTAAGAAAAAAAACGCGCACCGGGCCTGGGTGAAACCAACCACGTATTCTTCCCTGCCGTGCGGCGCTCCTCACTGTATGTTTAAAATTCCACTCGATAAGTTAATTAGCTTACATTATTTGTTCAATAATTTTATTCACTTTATGTTCAGGTGCGTTTCGTGAAGTTGTAGAGGGGGTTATGAAACGACCCAGCAAGTTTTTCGTATCTGCGTTCTCCTTTTTCCTGGTATTTAATGAAAGCCCGCCAAAATAATAGCGCTGCCAAGCGCGTCCTAAGTGATCCAAGGGTGCCTCCCCACCGTCTCGAAGTGAGCGGCAGACGCCGCTTCCAGCAGTCTTTAAAGTGCGTCAGCACACCGTTCTTGAACGTAGAAAGCGAGCGCCGTTATCTGTGATAAGTAATAAGCAGGTCATCGACAACCGAAGTAGGAGAACCTTTTATTCAGCCAAAACAAAAAGAAACGAAAGAAAACCAGTGAAGCCGCGTATTTCGAGGTAGCCTGCGTTTTTTTTTTAAATATAATCTCGTACTCCTTCAAACTGCGCGGCGCCGCTCCCGTTGGCACGGTCAGTGCGCACGTGACGTTCGTACAAAATGTTGTTCGGAGCGCTAGAATGTGGTAGCTCTTGAGGACAGTCGCATGTTTTGTTTTGTATTTTTTTTTTTCATTTTTCGCGAGCTTTCTTTAAATGTCAAGAAAAAAGACCACGTATAGGAGATACGTTCCCGTTGAAAAATGGATTAGTCCTTTCTTATCACCACTGACAACTTATGGAAACGCACGTTACCGTAAAGTAATACCAGATAATTTGCATAATTAATCTCAACTAATTAGCTAACTAAGAGGAACTAAAAAATAGGAGGAGCTCCACGCGACGAGAAACAATATGGAGTTCGCTTTTTCCAGTAGTCTGGACGAGAGGACAGTTTATTAAATCGAAGTCGCCAGTGTAGGAAAAGGATTGGGATAAGGAAGCTCTCGTAGTCAGGCATGGCAGAGGTAGGGCCCGGACATGAAGTGACTGAACGGGGAAGTACATGGAGGCCAGACAAAGCTTCTAGAGCAGAAGCGATGCATTCGATCAAAGGAAGAGTTCAGCGATTGCGATTCCACAGGCTAAAACTTGGGCAGAAAGGCTGCATTTCAGAATAGGAAGGTAGGTAGGCTTGCCGGTGACGGTCAGTACGGTATGATGTGGAACGACGACATTACGCTGAAGGACAACGTCCCTGATTGGGTAAGTCACGCAGGAGCCATTGGGAACGAGGGGAAAGGGGGACATTGGAGCTTTGACTACAGGGTCAAGCGGCATGCGATTAAATTCAGCGGCCCGTAAGCGGGGTGGCTTGGTATTTATTTTTTATTTATTTATTTAATACAATACCTGCAGGGCCCCAGTGGGGCGTTACAGAAGGGAGTAAAACTCTAGTTTGAGTGAGTTGGTTCATGTTGAAAGAAAAACTGGTAATGGCGCAAGAAACGGGGACATAGATGGCACGCAAAGACAGGACTGACGCGTCAGTCCTGTTTTTGTGTGCCTTCTGTGTCCCCGTTTCTTGCGCCATTACCAATTTTTCTTTCAACAGAAGCGAGTGGATAAAACAGTGAAGGCAATGCAGCAAAAACGAAAACAAAAAGTAAATGCAAAATCTTATGTAATACAGCAAAGAAAAAAAACGTAAGCTTGAACCAAATACAAATCAGACTAGCTAACAAATCAGCCTAGTCAAACACATCGTTTTCGACGGCATTTTTAAATAAACAGGTGTAAGAAATATCGGCAACCAAGATGGGCAGGAGGTTCCAGTCGCTTGCCGTCTTGGGTATAAACGAGTTAAAATATACATTGCTTCGGCAGTATGGAATGCGTACATTGTGGCGATGATCTGCGCGAGGTGATATGAATGATGGTTCAGATAGAAGACTCCGATTTACCTGATGATTGTAGTAGTAATTCTTACAAAAAGTTAGCGTTCGGGCGAGTTTTCTATGAAGGGAAAGGCTGGGAAGGTTCAAAGTATTTTTAATTGCAGTTACACTAGCAGTGCGGGAAAAGGTAGACAAAATAAATTGGGCGCTACGATTTTGCACTGAGTCAGATTAGTAAGATTTTCGAGTCCCGGGTCCCACACAGAGCACGCGTATTTAGGCGAAAGCCTTTAATGCCTCATACTGTGGTGACCTAGACGTGTTACCAAATGTGTCCGCGCCGCCGCGGTGGCTCAGTGGCTATGGTGCTCGGCTGCTGACCCAAAAGACGCGGGTTCGATCCCGGCCGCGGAGGCTAGAATTTCTTTAGAGGAGAAATTCTAGAGGCCCGTGTACTGTGCGATGTCAGTGCACGTTAAAGAACCCCAGGTGGTCGAAATTTCCGGAGCACTTCACTACGGCGTCTCTCATAGCCTTAGTCGCTTTGGGACGTTAAACCCCCCAAAACCAAACCAAACCAAATGTGTCCGCGCTTCAGATTGGTCGAAATGCCCGTGAAGTCACTGTGCGCGAATTTTAAACCGGGCCAATTGTACTTTGGCTAGTAACCATGCGACCAATTAAAGGGATGGTATAGTGATGCTCCAAGTAAGTAGGACTGAGTTTAGTTAATTAGTTAATTAACCAACTAGCCTATTTAACCGATTAGGAAATTGGTCGGGTTGGGGTATCAAACCAGGGTCTCCGGAGTGCCAGACGATCATGCTAACCACTCCGCCATGCCAGCTCGATGCTTTGGAATGAACAAAGGCACGTCTAGTGAATACGGTGTCTTCGTTCATCCCCATCTTCATCCCTTCCCTTACGGCGAGGTTCAGGTGTCCACCGAGATATGCGAGACAGATACATTTCCTTTCTTCAGAAACCAATTTACCGACGAGCAAGGCGTAGAGCCGAAGGGGCGATAGCGTTCTGTGGACTCCCTGGTAGCGTTGCAAGACGCTGTTCCGTTCCGCTCTCAGAGGCGAAGCTTAACATCTTAACCACACATCAGTGCCAGAAGCAGCAACACTGCGCTCAAGGCTTTCGCCTTACCGCACATTAGGTCAACAAAGTGCTGCCTCATTTTTCTTTAATTTCGATCTAACTAAGGTTTTATTGAGTAGCATGTTTAAAGAAGATGGAACGATGGAAAAATTACGACTCAAGTAGCCAAGGATGCGTTTAGCATGGTCAACAATATAATCGGCGCTTTCCGAGCAGACCGGCAGCTGCAACCGAAGAAGACCTGTGGAGCAATCAATTAGCGTTGCTTGAATTGTTGAAAAGTCGATGCCAGCAATCGCATCGTGGAGGCAAAGGACCAAAAATGGATTTCAGCGATGGCAGCAGCCCTAGCGTCGCCGACACGAACGGCTGAGGAAACTGCGGTGTCACAACCTTCATCATACGACGGCAAAAGGCTGAGCTCAAGACAGACTTAGGTGCCAGTGCTAATCAGAGCGGAAACTGGTGCATTATCCACGCAGATATCGAGAGGGCTACGGCGAGGAGCGAGGGTCGGGAAAGGATTTTTTGGGCCGGCTCGTAATGCAGCATCACCTCCGGGAGCTACATTGGTTAGTTTTTCCAGTGAGAGCCAGGGAATGGTGGAGAGGATGGGCGTTGAGGTTCCGGTGAACCGGAGCGGTAAACCTGATATGGAGGCCAGCGTCTGGACCTGCGCGGAGTGTCGAATGCACGTCGTAACTCAGCACGGGAAGACATTCGGCGCGGTCCGTAGTCAGCACGACGATCGTGATTGCAGCTGCGTCCATACCCGAGGCGGGCTAGGTTAAGGCGGCGCAAACGAACGGCTGCGGCAGTGGTGGGAAATGTGGCCGACACGCGAACAGGTGAAGCAGATTGACCGGTTGTCCGAGGTTCACCAATCCACAGGATTACGGTAGCGGTAGCGCGGCGGAATGGTCGGTGAAGCAGCAGCAACTACAGGAGCGGTGGAAGGCGAACACAGCGACGGAGAGGGTAGGCCAGAATTGAGGCCCGCTCAAGCAGCGCATGTAATCGAACTAATACTGGAAACGTATTGGCAAAGGCCGGTTCTACAAAGGATCAGAGTGAGGCCATCCATTTGCAACATTGGGCCGATTGCTTGTGCTACCGAACTCCTTCACAACGATGGCTTGGATCGGACCAGTCGTAGCGTCGGTCGGCTGACGGGTGAAAGTAACGAAAGTCACAGCCACGGGAAGAAATAAGGGGGTGTTTAGTAAGCTCAAACTGCCGACGTGCCTGGAAGACGGAGTCGACAATTGCGCAGTTTTGCACAGAAGATTGAAACCGTCGTCAGCGATGCCCTTTAGGATGTGGCCATCCTTGTGTGTCTCTGACATGGCGCTGTCCACTTTAGGGGAGAGGGCTAGGACGTCCTAAATGCAGGATAGGTATGACTCGCTGCACGAATGAGCTTAATAAGCAAGGTCTTTTGTATCGCCGAGCTCGCGTTCAATCGACTTGTCAAAGGAGTCCCGGGGCTTCGGTGATAGAATGATAAAAGTATTGAGCTTAAAAGTTTTATTTTCTCAACTCAATTTGCGTTGAAGAGAGATAAATTGTTTGCCCCCTGTCTGATGATTTTTTTTCAGTATGCATCTTGTTTTGGAATGTTCGCCCCTGTCCTAGTCGCCCATACCAAACCGCAGTAGGTTAAGTAGAGAGGATAGGCGCACTGTATATTGTAACTTTACTTTTGTTGTTAACGAACCATGATATCGAGTCAGTGCCCCAGTTACACCTGAAAATTTCTTCCACATAAATTTGTTCCAAATAAACACGTTAATCCCAATTAAGCTAATTCACGAACTGAATATCTTAATGAGCGGGATGAAGCTGCTGTGCTGAGTACACGGCTTTATTCTTGCTTTAAGGTTTGTTGGATTAACCTTCAGCAAATTTTCGATGCACCACCTGTGTAGCTTATCTTGTTAATTATTGTGTTTTGAGATTTGAGAAGACTTTACAATTCATTTCTGTTTTTGAATTTCATTTTTTTTCCATTTCATCAGTAAATACACCGGATTAAAGAAATAAATTAAAGATATGGGCAAGAACAGGGGTAAGGCATTGCAAAACATATCTCATTAGTTTGGATTGAATATTACTAAGAATCAAGGCTTAGCTATTTTTAGATTTCATGACAGTTATTTAGACTTTGCACTCATCTGCTGGCTCAAGGAAACAGCTACTGAGGAAGTGGTCTATTAATAACGCAGTGCCCGCGATCGCCACCGAAGAATCTTGCGCACTCGGGCTGACGTTTACGAAACTGTTATTGAAATAATAAGCTCTGTTTAATAGAGCTGGTAATTATAGAATTTAATTTTTAGCGGCAAGAGACTGTTTCTTCCACCACCTAGGATGCTATATAGTATCTTCCAAGCGGAATCTGGGCATTTATTGACGCGTCAGTCAGCATTGTCTTGTATATGATCTTAGCTTGTCATATATGTACTCAAATATCATGAACTTAGCATCATTGCCGTTGGCAACGGTTGTTCCAAAAAGGAAGGACCAATTATATTAACAGATGTCCCACTCGAATAATTCTAGACGGTCGTCAGTTCTACATTATACTACGTATAGTTTATGTTCAGCAATTTAATTACTTTCTCTTTCCAGTAGGACATGAAAACCACGAAGTCATCACACAAGTCAGAAAGCTCAGTACCAGCATGCGCAGCAGCTGTTTTTCATTTGAAGATCTTCACCTTCTCGAAAGGATGGGAGTGGAAGAATCTCGTTGTAGTCATCGACACAGCTGGTTGCGCGCTGGAAGCAGAGAACTTCTGTTCTCAAAAGGTCCCTCCTGAAGCGAAAGGTCACGGGAAGAATTCCGTCGACTTGTAGAAAAAAAGCGCATTTATAGCGTATGTTGTGCAGTCGTCCGGGGCATCGGGCTTCAAGCTGTAGCACCTGCGATAAAAAGGCTCCCGGATTCAATGCCAGCGGCAAGATTGGACAAAAGAGAGGAAACAGCGCAAGTTGGTTCCCGTAGAAAGAGCAGAGTACCACCTGCTAAGTAACCCATTGTCCCTAACTGCTCTGCCTGCCGCCACTCAATTTTCGAAATACATAACATGAAATGGCTCTGCCTTTTTTAATGATGTCCAAAACATGAAGGATGCGCCGAAACCTTCCACGGGGTTATTTACTGCTCTTAATGGGTTACTGCCAGAAAAGCACGTCTGTGTTCTTCGAAACAATATCAGTAGTGCTGTCATTACCTGCCTGATCTTGGTTCCGAAAAAACTGTTCACTCAGGGAAACTATTTCTCCTGGATTGTACCGTCATTCAACTAGCCAAGGCAAGAGCGAAAGTGCATATGCCATACTTCACTGGCGAGGCTACAACGCATTCAATTAACCGCCCCGCGCACAACTTCGCGCACGTATCAGAGAACCTCACGATTCGAATCGAGAGTTAATGGACGTGCACATGAACCACATTGACACAGCACCAATTTCTCGAGAAAAGTACTCTCGCGGGATACTGCAATGCGGAGCTACCACCGCTGTAAAGGCACAAAAGGACAAGTTATCCCAGTTGCAGGTGGCACCAATCCAGTGCTGTGACGACACAAAAGACCAATTAGGTGAGGAGGAGCGGAAATATGCAGTACCTAAACGGCTCTTCCCTGCGCTCATTATGGAATTCTGGTCCAGCAGGGGTAACACAAGCTTCTTCCGTGGATAATCAAATATCCTTTACCGATATTGCTTCATGACAAGTGGGAGCAGTTCGAAGTGAGTTATTCTTCCGAACGGGTTGCCATCGACCTCTCCAGCCCTTCCTCGCGCATGTCCGACATAGGCAGCCGATACGTGGTCCCTCTGATGGGCTTCGAGACACGTTACCCAGGGGATATCGTCCTTCCTACCATTGACGCCGTGCGCGCTGCGGAAGCGCTCGTCGTAATGTTTTTCCGAATCAGAGGAAATCGTGACCCACCAGGGGGACACGTTCACCAGCGGCCTCCCCACGTCGCCTTAGCACGCGACGGGAAACGGCCATGTGGCGAAATTCAATGGATCTCTGAAGACAATGGTGGACTCAATGTGACAAGGAAAGCATACTTATTATGATAGGCGTCTGGCACCACTGCTCCTCACATGCCATTAATATCTGCAGGTGAATCTTGCGTTCTCCCTTTTCCAGTTGTTTAGGAACGCGACATTGCGACCGCCACTGAGAGTACTCAAAAAGCTGTGCACAACTGAGAACACCTTGGTGAAACCCCCTCCATGTAAACCTACATCATCGACGAGAAACTTCCAGGAGAACGCAAGAAAACTTGCTCAAGAGCCATTGGAGCAAACACACCAGAAACGAAAAAGATACTATGACCGGAAGGATCGTTCTAGAAGGTTCATTCCCACAAATGAGATTGCTATTTTGCTGGCTGCAGACTCAAACAAGCTCCTTATGCAGTGAAAATATCCATACCACGTCCTTGAAAGTTAAAACGACCTTGTGTAGGTAGAGTGCAAGAAGAAAAATTAAAGGGGACACACAAACTCCGTATTAAAGGGACACTGCACCAGTTTTAGAGTTCGATGAGCTTCAATGCGGCCAATGTTTCAGGGTTGCAAGTTAAGTTTCAGAAATATTGTGGCGCCAGCTTTTGTAACAGTGGCGTTATAACTGGTTAAAGCCGGGAGCCGGTTCAATCTTCACCGCAGTGCACAGCGCCGAGGGGGGGGGGGGGGTGATGAAAGTAGCAAACGACAGGAGTATGACAGACGGTAGTGTCGTCAGGGTGGGGGTCGAACAGATTTCCACTCTAGGAGCCGCGTGCACCTGGCTGAACTGTTTGCCGCCAAACATTGCAGAGCGGTAGTTTTCTTGTGTGCCGCTTCTTTTCTTCTCCGCAATCTTGATACAAGATTTTAGCGTCCGTTAGAGCGTTTTTGAAGAAATGAACGACCATGGCTGGATTCTGAGCAGCCTATCGCTGCACGAACACTAGCGGCAGAGACAACATCGCGTTTCATAAGTCCACAAAAGAACGCAAGCTATCACTGCAGCGGGTCACTGGTGACATCAAGCCACGTAAATTTTCAGTACTGTGCTCAGACCATTTCCTCGTGAGTGACTACCATCATTGCAGCGGGTCACTGGCGACATAAAGCCACGCAAATTTTCAGTACTGTGCTCAGACTATTTCCTCGTTAGTGGCTACCACCAAGTTTGTCGATCATGCGTTCCTTTGGGATCCGAGTGAACTTTGACGACTGAACTGCACTTACCAAAGACGAAGTTTTTAGGCCTAAGCAAGAACGCTAGGTCACAAATGCGTGCGACAATAATAGAAATGCAGATCCACACTGATGCAAACTCCCCTCTGTTCTTACATAATATTTTGATTATGTTGTGTTGTACAAAGCCCATTTTCTTAATTTCAGATTCCTGAAGAGCGTCTAGAAAATTCGGACTCCGGTGCTGCTACTCCTCCAGCCTCGCCATGTCCAGACTTGGCACCTGCAGACTTGCCGCCTCTAGCCTTTTATAAAGTCTTGTCATCACCAGGCTTGCTGCCTCTAGACCCGCCCCCTGTATGCTTGGAACCAGTAGCCTTGCTGCCTCCAGCCATGCCGCCTGTAAATGTTCATCGTCAGGCTTGCCACCGGCAGCCTTGCCGCCTTCCTGCCTACCTCCTCCAGGCATCCAAACAGCTGGCATAAGATACAAATGTTGTTGAAGGACTTGAGCTACACTGACTGCTTTGCAACAACAGACAAGTGTGTTGAAGTGGTAGCGAAGCCATCAAAACCTTGCTAAGGCTCACAAATTGTATGGAACAAAACGTGTGGTCAGATGATTTCTCTCTGTATTTAGTAAAACGAACTTTTCGGCAAGTTAGTTGCTAAGATTAGACATAACTGCAGCGCGAGCGAAACAACCACATGGAAACAGAACAGGCTCAAGACACGGTGAGCTGTGAGTGCAGCGTTTGTCAGTGTCTTGAGTGTGTTCTTTCTCTCTCTGGTTGTTGTGTTCGCGCTGCAGTTGTCTGTGCTCTTTGAATGTCCGTCTAGTTTCAATGCAATTATGTTATGCCCTTCCCCCCACTGCTCATCCACTATTTCTTGCAGTGAAGAGGATGCAGCGAGGGATGCAGTGTGATTGCTTAACAACCTACAATTGTTCATAGTTTCCACTAATATTTTATACAACGCAGATTAACCAGAAAAGAGGCCTGAGTAAACTGCGGGTCTTATGCAGCTCAACCGAGAGGAACGGAATTCATTACGTTTAAAAATTGCCATGAAAGTATAAATCACACAAAAAATGCTTGTTCCAGTTATCTAGGTTGGTGGCAGCATGATAGATGCTGTTGTGCAAGTCAAGGTGGCTACAGATTAATGTGTGGACAATGACGACAGCTGTAACGACAGCGAGCTGACTGTTGATCTGGATGAAGCCTACAGTCTGTTGGCCGAGTTCAGGTATGTATGCAGCAGGTTACTTCTGACACTATGCTTGCACTATCCCATGTGGAAATTTGGTTTTTTGTTACAAGGCATGAGGAATATATAGGTGAGCTAGTACCATGTTTTTTATGTGTGTTCTACTGTTCACAAGAAAAGCTGCTCCATTTGTTCCAGCCATGACGATCCAACTAGGACTGTGTGAGGGGAAAAGTCCCCCAAGGAGGCTCGAGCGTCCTCTGAGGTGGGGCCCCGGAGGATCCAGAAAACTGTCCCAGACCGAGCACGTCTGTAGATGGAACAAAAATAGTTTTACTTAAAAGCAAGCAGTCATTGTTGTGCATAGAACCGTGCGGCCGAGGGTCGAGTTGTGGTTCAGGCGGGGGAATCCGCTGTCTGTCGCTAGAAAAGCAGCGGGCCCAAGCACCACCGCAAGCCTGTTCCCGCAGAGGCCGGGAATTGGACGCTGAGCACTCGCATCAGTAGCTCCGATGAAGCACCAAAGAGGAGACGGGCCGCCCAGGTCTGTACACCTGGGCACGGCCAAGGAAGCACCTTTTCACGGCAGCAGGTGCCAGCCACGGGACGGCAGGCACTAACCGACAGCAGCGCCGGCAGGATCTCCGGGCCGGCAGCACCTGCCTGTGTCCAGTATGGCGCCCGCACTGCGAGGCAGCAAGAGGCAGGCGGGAGACAGGAGACAGATGGCCCCTGGTGGCGCTGAACTGGGCGAGGACGACTTCCCCAGGCCTGGTCAACCGGGTTCAAAAAGCCATTCAGCTGTGACCTCGCCTGTTCGTTGCCCGAGCTCGTCTCCTGGCACCGCTCGCGCCACGCCTCGTGTCACTTCTTTTCATTTTCCCTTTCCTGAGCGAGCGTCAGAGCGCCGCTAGTGCTACAGGGCGCTGGTGGCATCACAAACTGTAAGGGAGCCCACTCAACCAGCGCTCTAGGTGAAGCAGGTCAAACTGCTTTTCCAAACCTGCCTCACCTGCCTGGCACTACGCACTTTCAAAATGAAGTGCAGAGGCGCATTAGTTGAAGCCTACGCAGTATGTCCAGCAGGCCGCTTATTGTCCTGGAAAAACCAAGACGCGTTTAGATAGCAGCCTGATGTGAATTTCCAGCTGTCGGAAGCCATTTTGTTCTCGGGGAATAACCCCGTAGCCTCCAGACGGTGAAGCAGAGAGCATGCTTGAAATTTCAGCTTAACTCCGGCCTGCATTTGACGCTGTAAGTTTTATGCAGCTGGTATTTCATTCAGGAATTCATTGGAGACGCTTAGTGCTATGCAAAATTTCTTACAGGTTTGGAATGAAAAACAGGCGCAGCTATTCGAGGATGCCTCATATAGAGGACTGATGTTCGCTGGACATGGTCGAGCCGACTCGCCTGCTTACAGGGCAAAATTTGGGACGTACTCTATGCTGGACGCGGAGAAGAACAAAATCCTGCATTTCGATCTCGTCGGGGGCCGTTCAAACTATCTACATAGTCTGAGGACTTTCTAGTACCTGATAAGATTTCTTAAGCTAAGGTAGTTGCACGGTAGCGAGATCTATTTCAAGTTGCTCAATGGGTACATGCTTTGTGGTGTCGTTAGGTACAAATTTGCACTGTCTGTTTTGCAGTCGAATGAATTTGCTGGTAGTTGCCACATGGAGCTCGAGGAGCTAAAGAACTGCTTAAATTCCAGGAAGACCAAGGATGGTGCACTCAAGTGCTTTTTACTGACCAGCACTCAGATGTTAAAGCCTTTATGAGGAAGCAAAATGGAAGCATCAGCCACGAGTTTGATGATTGGCATGTCGCAAAACGTACTGTGAAGAAAATGGGTTCCTCATCCAAGTACGTCGCTACATTTTGTAGGGGGCGCATTAACTTTTATTGTAAAATCTGCTTCCAGGTGTTGCCAAGAAGATAACCGCTGCCGCAAAGCACACTGCTACCAGGAACTTGGGCTTTGGGGGAAAGCCATAGAGAACCACTCGTATTGGGCAGCAGTGTCAGGTGACGGATGTAAAAACCTGATCGTGACCAAGTGGACGTCAGTTTTCAAACATATCAGAAACGTATCCGTCCACGAGAGTACCCTCTTCCCTGCATGCCTGCATGACGAAATTGAACCTCAGCAATAGCTCAGTGAAGGTATGTGGCATTCTGGTCGAAGAAGATGAGGAAGATGCACTGTTCTTGCCATGTTGCTGCTTCGAAAGCACTGCTGCTCATGTACGACAGCGCCGTACCATACCTTTTTCTCTAAATTTTCATTTTCATATGAATAACAATTTATAATAAGCAAAACCTCTGATATCTTAAGTTGTATTGTTAATGCAATTTGACAGAGGCAAGAACAAAGCCGCGACGTAAAGACAACAGCAAAGTTGGATGCGTCACAAGCAGTGGCTCCTAGCACGTGATCATCTTATACCCAGTAGACTGGATGCTCATTGTAATGTTCAGTATACTAATTAGAATACAGTTCGAGAGGCCATTCTTGTAATCATTTAGCATATCTTGCAGGACGCACATGTCACGCAAAAGAGCCCCCCTGCAATGCACACAGAGCCAGTGCTGGATATTTCGACCAATTTTGTCTAGGATTTTACCATTATCAGCTCAATAAGCTCGACGTGCCTACTTAGTGAGCGTTCACCGTGAATTTTTTGCATTCCTCATGCTGCTCACGCGATACATGCCGCAGAGCACAAGATGAAAAAATCTGTCAAAAAATTTTAGCTATCTGTTGAGCATAGCAGGACTGAACAGCGCACAAACGACGAGGACACAGAGAAGAAGCGACAAGACACGAGCGCTGACTACCAACTGAATAGTTTATTGAAGTAACGTGTATATGTACAAAATAACATTCTGACAACTAAATGCGCATGGTTCGCAAATAGGATCGCTGTCATCAGGCAGCTTCGTCTAGATACGCGATTTCGCGGGAATGAATGATGGCCGATGGAATGCTTACGCACGTGTCAGAATTTTGGTGAATGAGGTAGGCTTCTTTTAATTCTCTGGTAACTTTTTCTTTGTGCTTGTACAAAGCTGATGTATGTTTAAACAAAGGCATGCAAGGAGAGTGTAACGGGGGCTTATGGCTGCATTCCTTACGGTGCAGTGCTACGTTCGGTGAGGGTGCTTTTCCCATTGAGTTCTCATGCTCACATAGCCTAATGTTGAGACAACTTCCTGTCTGACCGGTATAATTCTTGCCACATGACAAGAAACTCTCTGAAGAAACTGTTCTGGACAACAGGGCGAAATGTGCTAATTCATGGTGTGTGACGAAGGCCGCGCTGAAGTTTTTACGTAAAACAGGCCTGGGCACCCTCCTGTGACCACCTGTGGACTGCCTGCACGGTTTACACAGTCTGCTCACTTTACGGTCTGACATGCGTGAGAGTGCACATTTGTGTTTTCATGAAGCCCCTACTCCTGTATGTGCTAATGGCATGCGTCGGTGTGTGTTTATCACAGGAACTTCACATGCGTCTGATCACCACAATGCGAGTACCAGCCAGCGTGTGTGTGTGTGTGTGTGTGTGTGTGTGTGTGTGTGTGTGTGTGTGTGTGTGTGTGTGTGTGTGTGTGTGTGTGTGTGTGTGTGTGTGTGTGTGTGTGTGTGTGTGTGTGTGTGTGTGTGTGTGTGTGTGTGTGTGTGTGTGTGTGTGTGTGTGTGTGTGTGTGTGTGTGTGTGTGTGTGTGTGTGTGTGTGTGTGTGTGTGTGTGTGTGTGTGTGTGTGTGTGTGTGTGTGTGTGTGTGTGTGTGTGTGTGTGTGTGTGTGTGTGTGTGTGTGTGTGTGTGTGTGTGTGTGTGTGTGTGTGTGTGTGTGTGTGTGTGTGTGTGTGTGTGTGTGTGTGTGTGTGTGTGTGTGTGTGTGTGTGTGTGTGTGTGTGTGTGTGTGTGTGTGTGTGTGTGTGTGTGTGTGTGTGTGTGTGTGTGTGTGTGTGTGTGTGTGTGTGTGTGTGTGTGTGTGTGTGTGTGTGTGTGTGTGTGTGTGTGTGTGTGTGTGTGTGTGTGTGTGTGTGTGTGTGTGTGTGTGTGTGTGTGTGTGTGTGTGTGTGTGTGTGTGTGTGTGTGTGTGTGTGTGTGTGTGTGTGTGTGTGTGTGTGTGTGTGTGTGTGTGTGTGTGTGTGTGTGTGTGTGTGTGTGTGTGTGTGTGTGTGTGTGTGTGTGTGTGTGTGTGTGTGTGTGTGTGTGTGTGTGTGTGTGTGTGTGTGTGTGTGTGTGTGTGTGTGTGTGTGTGTGTGTGTGTGTGTGTGTGTGTGTGTGTGTGTGTGTGTGTGTGTGTGTGTGTGTGTGTGTGTGTGTGTGTGTGTGTGTGTGTGTGTGTGTGTGTGTGTGTGTGTGTGTGTGTGTGTGTGTGTGTGTGTGTGTGTGTGTGTGTGTGTGTGTGTGTGTGTGTGTGTGTGTGTGTGTGTGTGTGTGTGTGTGTGTGTGTGTGTGTGTGTGTGTGTGTGTGTGTGTGTGTGTGTGTGTGTGTGTGTGTGTGTGTGTGTGTGTGTGTGTGTGTGTGTGTGTGTGTGTGTGTGTGTGTGTGTGTGTGTGTGTGTGTGTGTGTGTGTGTGTGTGTGTGTGTGTGTGTGTGTGTGTGTGTGTGTGTGTGTGTGTGTGTGTGTGTGTGTGTGTGTGTGTGTGTGTGTGTGTGTGTGTGTGTGTGTGTGTGTGTGTGTGTGTGTGTGTGTGTGTGTGTGTGTGTGTGTGTGTGTGTGTGTGTGTGTGTGTGTGTGTGTGTGTGTGTGTGTGTGTGTGTGTGTGTGTGTGTGTGTGTGTGTGTGTGTGTGTGTGTGTGTGTGTGTGTGTGTGTGTGTGTGTGTGTGTGTGTGTGTGTGTGTGTGTGTGTGTGTGTGTGTGTGTGTGTGTGTGTGTGTGTGTGTGTGTGTGTGTGTGTGTGTGTGTGTGTGTGTGTGTGTGTGTGTGTGTGTGTGTGTGTGTGTGTGTGTGTGTGTGTGTGTGTGTGTGTGTGTGTGTGTGTGTGTGTGTGTGTGTGTGTGTGTGTGTGTGTGTGTGTGTGTGTGTGTGTGTGTGTGTGTGTGTGTGTGTGTGTGTGTGTGTGTGTGTGTGTGTGTGTGTGTGTGTGTGTGTGTGTGTGTGTGTGTGTGTGTGTGTGTGTGTGTGTGTGTGTGTGTGTGTGTGTGTGTGTGTGTGTGTGTGTGTGTGTGTGTGTGTGTGTGTGTGTGTGTGTGTGTGTGTGTGTGTGTGTGTGTGTGTGTGTGTGTGTGTGTGTGTGTGTGTGTGTGTGTGTGTGTGTGTGTGTGTGTGTGTGTGTGTGTGTGTGTGTGTGTGTGTGTGTGTGTGTGTGTGTGTGTGTGTGTGTGTGTGTGTGTGTGTGTGTGTGTGTGTGTGTGTGTGTGTGTGTGTGTGTGTGTGTGTGTGTGTGTGTGTGTGTGTGTGTGTGTGTGTGTGTGTGTGTGTGTGTGTGTGTGTGTGTGTGTGTGTGTGTGTGTGTGTGTGTGTGTGTGTGTGTGTGTGTGTGTGTGTGTGTGTGTGTGTGTGTGTGTGTGTGTGTGTGTGTGTGTGTGTGTGTGTGTGTGTGTGTGTGTGTGTGTGTGTGTGTGTGTGTGTGTGTGTGTGTGTGTGTGTGTGTGTGTGTGTGTGTGTGTGTGTGTGTGTGTGTGTGTGTGTGTGTGTGTGTGTGTGTGTGTGTGTGTGTGTGTGTGTGTGTGTGTGTGTGTGTGTGTGTGTGTGTGTGTGTGTGTGTGTGTGTGTGTGTGTGTGTGTGTGTGTGTGTGTGTGTGTGTGTGTGTGTGTGTGTGTGTGTGTGTGTGTGTGTGTGTGTGTGTGTGTGTGTGTGTGTGTGTGTGTGTGTGTGTGTGTGTGTGTGTGTGTGTGTGTGTGTGTGTGTGTGTGTGTGTGTGTGTGTGTGTGTGTGTGTGTGTGTGTGTGTGTGTGTGTGTGTGTGTGTGTGTGTGTGTGTGTGTGTGTGTGTGTGTGTGTGTGTGTGTGTGTGTGTGTGTGTGTGTGTGTGTGTGTGTGTGTGTGTGTGTGTGTGTGTGTGTGTGTGTGTGTGTGTGTGTGTGTGTGTGTGTGTGTGTGTGTGTGTGTGTGGACGTCCCCCATGAAACTCTCACTTTGTTATGCCATCACCCAACATTTTTTGGCACTTTCCCTTTCCTCCCCTTTACCTTCCCCAGTATGGAGTTGCAGGCCAGGGCAATATTATCAACGGCCGACCTCTCTTCCTTTCCTCTCATCAAAACAGTTTTCTCTCTCTCTTTCTCTCTCACTTGCTTCACCGTCAGGTGCGAAAGTTCGCAAACTGGGTTGTCCACATGCGCCACCGGGCGGCGAATCTCAGGAATGGCAGTAGCACAGACGTTGCAAACCGTAAATTTCAGCTAGGCTAGCAGCAGGGACAATCGCGATACATTCAGAGCAGGTGCTTCCAGGTGGTCGGTTGGTTCAGACTTTCATTATTCATCCCGAAAGTAGCGTTTAAAAGTGTTTGTGTGGCATTGCAAATAACTTTTATGTTGTGATCACAACGGTCATTTTTCTTCCCAACATGCAGATCCCCATATGCTTTGGGCAGGTGACGTCAAACTGCAAGCAATCCTAACACACAGCACAAGAAAGGATTTCAAGTGCTATCTATGTGTGTACTAAAAGGCTACTGTTGGATACAACTCCACGGCAAAGCGGACAACGTCTGTCAGAAAGGGCGCTCCACCCGATGTTGTCGGCATGGTGTCATGGTGTCACTTTCCCCTGCTGTGCATAAGTGTCATTAAGACCTTCGAGGAGAATTTGCAGCTTTGTTTTTTATTTGTATCTAACTGTAGTACCAGGGAAAAAAAAACGATGTTTGAAATAAATTTTTACTGTCCAGCAGATGTCTTGTTGTCCTTCCTGAACTGGAATTTCAGAAATGCCGGAAGAATTATACTGGCCATCTTTTGATGGTTAACGTTTTCTGATGGTGCTGATGATGCAGCTTGGCAGAATCTATCGTCTGCCTTTTTCCATTCTGTCCCACACTAGAAACACATATTGGTGATATGCTGCATATCTAAATTGCGTGTGGAACACAAAAAGTGACATTGCCTCATTCAGCCTTGAAAAAAGAAGCTTTTTTCCCGTTAAATGACTCTGTGTCAACTTTTGCAGCGACTTTACTGCTTCTCGTAGCAATTGCCACACACAGGAGGGTGGCATTCAAGCACTCGTCTTTAATTTCGGTGGCATCATAACGCACTGGGAGGACATCTGGCATTTAGTTATTTCATGCACTTCCTAGCAGCACATACATGGTTCTTCGATGTATATTGGGACACAGTGCATGCATTAGCACCTGTAAATGAAGGAAAGCCTGAAGTGTGAGCAATGCAGAGCGTTAATACATTAAGCAATTCCGAATTTTTCGGCTCATTGTAGCATAGAATATTAAAACCACCGATCGAGCGGCAGCGCTACAATTACTGCAATATGATAGCTGTCTGTCGTCAAAATCGCTATGTTTTCCGAAGATAAATTTAATTCGCAAAATCGGCACTATGGGAGCACATGATTGCCTATACCTACACTGATGTTTACCGATTCTCTCCAGCGTTATAAATGGAATTACGCGGGTGCTGCGGCGTTCTTCGGTCTGGCTTTTTGCCGATCTGCCACGCATCGGTGCGACACTATCGGGAGTCGCACCGCGCTCTCGCGTCAATACCTTTCCGAATCATGCAATCATCATCATCATCATCATCAGCCTGACTACGCCCATTGCAGGGCAAAGGCCTCTCCCATGTCTCTCCAATTAACCCTGTCCTTCGCCAGTTGCGGCCACGGTATTCCCGCAAATTTCTTAATCTCATCCGCCCACCTAACTTTCTGCTGCCCCCTGCTAGGCTTGCCTTCTCTTGGAATCCACTCCGTTACCCTTAAAGTCCAGCGGTTATCTTGCCTTCGCATTACATGCCCTGCCCAAGCCCACTTCTTTCTCTTGATTTCAACTAGCATGTCCTTAACCCGCGTTTGTTCTCTAACCCACTCCGCCCGCTTCGGTTGAAATGTGAACTGTACACATTTGAGCTCACGGTACCTAACACCACGACTTTTTCTGTGCTTGTTTGTATACAAATCTCTAATCCACGCGACGAAACGAGCACAATTTGTGTGGCCGCGCCGTTTGTTTGCAATCTTTATGAATCCATCAAGCGCTTTAACGTGTCACGCACGATGAACGCAGATCTGTTCATACAACAGCTGGCCACAAGCTGATGCAGCAGTGCAGCGCACCGGTGCGTACCATTGTGAATTTCCCATTGGCGAAAATACAGGTGCCATCTCCTCGCTGTTTGTATGCGTCGCGTTGCCATTGCAACTGTGTGCAGAAGTCGCCGCTGGCTCGAACCAATAGGGCTCAACGCCGAATTCTCTTGAGCAGCGCGAACGTTGCATGTTTAGCCGATTACGATCAGAGAAAAACACGTGCGTACATTCGCATTCAACAGCCGCTGCCAACCGATTTTGACGTCACGACGCGCTTGACCAACGAGCATGCCGCTTTCAGAATGCCCTGCGGTGATGGGACAAATTTTTGCAATATTCAAGTGGTTCTTGGTTATTTAGGACCAGTTTTAGTGTAATATTCTGTTAAAGTGAGTCTAAACGCTCAATTCGCTCCCCCAACTCATTTTTTCGGAAGTGATGTGCCTTGCCTTTAAGTGTATCACGTGTTATTGTTAATCTGTTAATGGCCATGCGTGTGGAATTTCTCCTTCTCGACATTGCAGTCATAGATCCCCGGGACTTCTCGTACTACTCCTGGCGCAGTGCTGCAGGAGTTAAGCGATTTGCCACTGCCCTGCGAAGGCAGGTGCTGCCACCGGTGGGGCTTGTGCAACCAAGGTTGCTCTGAGCCAGCGACCTCTTAGTACTACTGTAACTGCCAACTGCCATAGTGGTCAGTTTTCTCATAATCGGGTGGGAAAATTGTGACAGCGCCACAAGGTCACGTGTCCTAGGTGGACCACCCACGTTGCGCCTTCGAGGATCTTTCGCTAACAAAGCCTACGCGCCGCCGACGACTATGGATTTTCTGCGGACCGCGCGACGTGACGCTGTCGCGTTAAAATATTTACCATTACAATGCTTAAGAACTACGAACGGCGCCGTGCTAATCAAAGAGATCGGACGCAGCTTAGATCGGCCGCCTCGCTTTGGGGCCTTGGAACGTCCGGCGGTGATTGCTTATGTGAACTGCCTTTTGTGAGCCTGTGTCGAACACTGACCTCTCGAGATGTCAAGTTGACTTGTAGTGTATCTGAGCCAAAGATTGTAGAAGTACGATTCTTATGAATTTTTTTCTTTCACATCGAACAGTTCTTTTCTGATTTCTCTGGAAAAACCACTCCATTCCAATGTGCGCTCAGCCTGACATCCAAGTAGCCTGCAAATGTTCCGCGGTGTCCCATTCCGTTGGAAGTGCGATAATGTTTTGACAAGGACATGTAGAAAATGCTTAGGAAGAGGTATAATAACGGGTCGCAATGATACCACGCTGCGAATGTTGTAAAGAAGGCAGATAATGCCCTCGGACTCTGCAATATTTTCTGAGAACTGACAAAGTTCATACATTTGGAGAGTAAGCCAATCACATGTATGGATGAAGTTCTTCCACTTGACTTAACTAAACTTGACTAAAGGCACTTGCGTTTGGGCTAGTTGGTTCATCATAAAATTTTTGAACGGCGCAAAGGAACAAAGGCAGGATGGGACAGAAAGAGCCACGCTTTCTGTCTCCGTGTCTTTCTGTTTGTTCCTTTGCGCCATTCAAATATTTTAACTAAAGGAAACTGGCAAGTTGCTGTGCCCTACGATAGCCGCGAGCAAACGGTGCTTTTTTTTTAGAATGTCGGTGCTTTACCCTATTTTGTACATTGCTTTCTCCCTCAAGACCGTGCTAGCAGTTTTTGCGCCCCTCATTTGAGCGGTTCTTTGTGATGTGAATGCTCGCCGCTTTTTGATGATATCCTCAGCACGACAGACACATGGCAGGAGTATTAGTTAATACTCAAAGAAGTGTTCGCTAGGATAGACAGGGCGCCCTTGACCATTAAGTCAAGCAGGTGCGGGATAAGAGAGCATGCGACATGATTTGAATCCAGCATGTAAAGAACAGAAAAGTGGAACTTCTCTTGAAGGCACTACGCTATTTTAAGGCTAATAGGCCAACAACCGAGTGATTAATCTTAGATTACCGAAGGTTTATACAACTATGACCGAAAGTTTATACCCAACTATATTGTGATCGGCAAACCATTGACCGATCTCACGAAGAAAGTACAAGCAAATTTTGGGGACTGGAGCATGAACAAGCGTTCGCCATCCTCAAGAAGGAACTCGGTGATACTCCCATCCTGAAAGCACCTGGCCTGTAGAAGCCCTTCCTACTACGTACGGATGCCACTAATGGCTCCGCGAACGCCATGGCGCAGTAATCCTGCAGGCTGATAGCTACAAAATTCTGTATGCCATTGCCTACATTAGTCGCATCATTTTCGCACAAACACGTTAATCCATCATTTAGCGTGAATGCTTAGCACTAGAGGGGGCGATGCAGACCTTTGACATTTATGTGTATGCGAAAAATTTTCTCATCAGGTGCTTTCACCGACCAGTCGAATACTCTCAATCAGCCAGGCACGTGAAAAATAGTTCTGCGTTGAAACTTACTTTCGCAGGAATAAGCTCTCAGCACAGACTACTTGAAAAGTAACAATACTGTGGGTTTTGAGTACCTTAGCCATATCCGAGTTCCTGGTGGCCGAAGGAGTTTAGGTGTTTCGAATAGACGTTTTCCTGTATACTCCTTGCTGGCTTCATACAGCTCCATTCCACATTGCGAGGACTCTCGCTTGTATAATTATAAAAACTTTTCTGTGAAAAAACACCGGTTCTAAGATGTGTACCCACATCCTTGTGTGGAAGCGAGCCTTCTATTCCCCCTACTGCCACCTGCGAAGCCACCGCAATTGCAAGTCACAGTCTAGAGACTGAGGGAGGTTGTGGTGATGTGGAATGTGTCACAGCGTTGCTTCCGGGCTGACAACGACAAAGTGTGGCCGCGTACGTGGCGAGCCGGTGCGCCAAAAATACCGGCACTCCGAGCTCGGCACCACCACAGGCGCGGCAGTTCGTTGCTTTGCGGCATGAGGTCCGTCGGAGCTAGATAACCGTTTTTTTTAACAGTCAGTTAGCTACCACCGGTCGCGCACTGAGGTGGAAAGACCGGCTGCCTGCGCACAACTACACCACATAGCCGCATGTCAACGCCTACCTCCTAGTGAGCAGGCGGTTTTGCGACATGCTCCTGCGCGCTGATTTCAGCATGCTTGAAGCCAGGCAGCTTCCCGGCTGGCTCCTGCATGCTGGCACCAGCTTGCCTGTAGCCAGTTAATAACCACCAGCCACTTCCTAGCACTGCCCGGCGTAGATTGCTGATGTTAGTCGCTGACCGACGTCCGCCAATGGCTATCAACCTGCAACACATGGCAACGGGCCAACAGAGCTACGCGCATAGGAGGCCGCACTAGGACGCGTGCTTGCTGACCAATGTTAGTTTGGAACATCCCCTTAGTGTGTGTTTTCATGCTAGCTATGTCGTCTTGAGCCCACGTCGCTTAAAAGAAAGTCTTAATGAATGAGTTTAGTCTACTTTCTGCCCTGGTCTGAGGAACGGGCCTGGTCCTATTAACTACATCGCAGACTAAACATCTCTTCTGGATATTTTTTGCAAGCGACTTTAATGCGCTCAAACGAGGAGCATACCGCATTTCTTAAACAGCAGAAGAAACAGGGACGACCACAAACACCTTGATGGAAGAAACATGTCTTCGTGCAAAACAATGTGCACCTAGTCCAGATTTCTAAGCGTTCTCACGAGGTAACACGGTAAAGATTGTTGTAAAGAGGTCGGCTGCGTCCGTCATCTGCAATCGCATGCTTCCTAATGTGCATTTGTCCAACCACTGAAGGGGAATAACACTCGCAGTGAATTTGCTAGAGACTGCAGGTTTGATCTTGTCTGTTCTTGGGCAGGGTTCGACTTATGTTAGGGGTAGGCGGGTTTTCTTGCTTGAGTTAATCTTCTACGGACTGATCAGAGAAGGAGAAGGGATCTCTAACGTGTCTGCATTCTTCGCTGCAGTTTTTGACCACGAGTTCTGCTTGCCCAATCTTTAAATGAGCTGTGCCTCTTGCGTCACCGAGGCCTCGTTCCAAGTTCAATTGCTTGTTTTCTTTCATGATGCCTTGCATGTTTTCGGACGCCGGGGAGGTCTTGTATGCTCTCTTCGGATCGTACGCTTACTTCGCCGCGCACATTAAGAGCGACGTGACGCGTCAAGTTTGTGCCCACAGATGCGGCTTCGTCCCTCTAAAGCGGAATAAGCTTCGAGCGGAGATCGATGATCACTTCATTCTGAGTGAAAATGTCGATGTTCAGGATGACAATCCCGGGAACAATACTTGGGGGCTAGAAAGTGGCATCTTAGGTACGTTCATTAAACGTTACACGTGCAGCGCACCGTCACGCCGAGGACATAACGTGACCTTCACCGATGCATACCTGTAGTCCGTCACAAACACTTGTTACTTTCTTCAGCCTACGCTTAAACCATCCACTGATGAGAGAGTGGTCCACTCCTGTGGGCGCGAAAGCAGGTAACATGCAGTAGACGGCAACCACTTCAAGGTATTTTGTTTAATATCTCGCATTGCACATTGGCCTTGACGTCCGGTCTTGGATTCGAGGAATGTGCGGTTCGGGGACGGAGCATGTTGTTCCAATAGTAAGATCGTTGCCAGTTCACTCAGTCGTGCCGTTGTAGACTTTTTTTGAATGTTTAGCGTCGTCGTCGTTGGAGCATCCTCGTATTTTCATATCGAGACAACCTCAGCACCGCATGCTACTGCTTTGAGCTTTCCGCACAAAGGCTGGGTGGCCTCCCCATGATAGCCGATCTGTAGCTTTCCCTTGGCGATGTAAAGCGACCGTGTGATGAATATGGGGAAATCAATGAACTGCGGAGTGGGTACTGCGCGTGGCGTAAGTACGCTTTGGCCTACATCTTTCGTTGGAATGGTTACGGTGACGATATTTTGTAGGAAAAGCCATGGAGTTCCATTATTCGATATGGGCAGTGCCGGAGACTTTCCCTGCTTCGCCGCTTCGAAACGGAGTGTTCTGTTCCCCTAGGTTCACTGGGTGCCACAATTCCTCACGCCTGCGCGTCGCTCGTACAGGAGGCGGCTGCGTACAAGACGGTGGCATGCTGGCTGGCAGGTTGCTCTCGATAGGAGCTTCGGGTGATTGGGTGGGGGCGAGAGGTATTTAATCCTGTTGCGTAGCACATGGGTGGTACTTCTTGCGTAGTGTTCCTTGCTACCATAGTTATCCGTGGTTGCTGTACCTACTCACGCACAAAATCCACAAAGACGGCTATTTGAGGCTGAGGCGAGGATGGGAGCAGCCGAAGCAGATGAATGATAATAACTAATGTTGGCCCCACACCAGGCATATAATCAAGCAGTTTCCCTGAAAACATATAGACACACGGTACGTAGCGAAGAAGATAAAGCAGTCCCGCAGTTATGAACTAAAGACCCAATCGAACCATTAAGTTGTACATAAAGTTCATGACAGCTCTTTTTTCGCACGCAACAAAAGCTGCGTTCAAGGCATCAAGGATGGATTCCTATAGGAAAGAAACTGAGCCACTATTTGAATGCTTGCTCCGAATTCAAGGAGCCACTCAATTTACTGTATAAACGTCAACAAGGGAGGCTCCTGACTTGCGGCATCAGTAAAATAGCCTGCCACTGCAAACATTTTTTGCAAACGGGTGGAATAGTATCCCTGCATGACACATGCGGAAAGTTATACGACGGGTCGTGAATGAGGAATTTCGCTTCGTGTCGCCATCACCCAGCCAGCTTCACATCGCACCTTTTATGCTCTAGGAAAAATACAGCAGGAGTTCTCAGGCAGCAAAATATTCCGCTGACACTAGATTTCTGGATTATGTCTTGTGTCGCTGCAAGACGCAGCGAAAGGCCCCCCGAGGATATGCACCGAAGGCCTCATGTAGCGTGACAGCGACTACTGCCCAACTTTTTGTCCTTTAACCGCCCTTTATTGTGGATTGTTTAGAATGCGCACGAAAAGGAAAGTAAATAAATCAATACTTCACACAATATAGGCGGGTCAGCTTGCCCAGGGTTGCGTCCAAAAACGGCTACTGAGGAGTTCCCTGCACTACCATACCTGATACAGGGCAAGCGTACTAGGAGTCAAGACCACATACGTAATGTGTGCAGACACTATATAATCGGCCTAATGAGCCGTCGTGTGAACAGGAGCTAACGCAGTGCTACGACCGAATATACGATTTGCCCTGCATGACTTTACCACTCCCGTTGAGGAATTACGCACGCACTCTTAACAATACGGCAGTAAAATGCAGTTCACGGATATCAGGGCCATCCCTTCCACGAGTTCAGCTACAATGTTTGAATCTACAAACCATATGTATGGTGGTGCTACCAGTGACTTATCAGAAAAGAAAAAAAGTCATCTTTTTGGGGAAAGAAATTATTTGCGCGAAAACCTTATCCCGATGGGTAAACCCCGAGCAATATAGCGATGTTTGCGGGTTTGCGATGCTTGTGGGCTTGTGCCAATGAAATAAATAAATATACATAAATAAAATGAACACCCGCGATTGGAATTCAAATCCGCGACAGCGCGAAGAGATCAACTTCGCTGGCCATTGCGTGAGAGCAGTAGGCTAACACCGCATCGGAACACGCCTGGCTTTAAACTGCAATACACTCTCGTGCTTGCATTGCAAATCGTCATCTTCACCAACTAATACTACTATCAAGCTAATATTGATGCTCTCAGCTGAGTGGTAATAGTGACAGAGAGGTGAGCGCTGCATGCGTTGGCGTCAACATTGTTGTGGCAGAAAAACGGCAATAGCGCAATACGCGTTGCCGTCGACAACTCTGCTACAGAAACGTAGCACTGGAGTATAAACCATTTGTGTACAATGGGTAAACTGGCATTGAACTGGCAATCATGGTGAGCAGACACCTCAATCGCGCCTTCAGGTACGTGGCAGTGCTGTCCACCTGAAAATCACGCACAATATTTCGCGCTAGCAAGGCTGAACCTGCAACGATTTTTCAGAGGAAGAGTTTTAAAATAGCAGTTTCAAACTTTATGCCTTCATCGTTCGAGGTTAGAAAGAAGTGAAATCAAATGCGTGCGCTGGGCAGAAAGAACAGATAGAGAGAAAGAATGGGCTTTCCAGTGGTTGGTGCCAGGAGCCTCAAACACGGAAGAGTTCGCAGAAGTACTTGCTGTTGGGCCAGTTGGTTCATCATAAAATTTTAGAATGGCGCAAAGGGACCAACACAGGAAAACGGCGTTCTTTCTGTCTCTGTGTCTTCCTGTGTGTGTTCCTTTGCGCCATTTTCTAAAATTTTATGAAGTGTTCACCGCCGCTGTCTAGAAAAAGTGCTGCCCATTGTCAACGCCTCCCATTCAGAGGCTGCGTCTGTTGTGTGAGCGCGCAATAATCTATTACTACGTCAAGTCTAAGTGACACGAAAGGGTTCACGAATTAACGGTCTCAATTTTTGACCCAACAACATAGCAACAAAATGACGTAATCACGTGGACTCGCAGTTGTGTGCTTCTCATGCCCGCTGAAACTCCTTGTTCCCACTGAAAACAACCCTCTGACGTCTTTAAAGTGCTGTGAATCTCCATGCCCCAAAACCTTCCCGTATATCCCACCCATCAAAGTCTCGAATGGCAGGTGGCAAAGTGGGGAAGAGTGTGGCGCGACGTGAGAAGGTTAGAGTACAATGGAGAAGGGGCATGCCGTGTCACACAGGGATTGACAAACTGGATCACGGTACCCGCTCGCACGGTTTATACCCGTCAGCCAATAGGCGTGCTCCGTCGGGGCGGCAACACTAACGCGAATGCATATCGGATGCATAAATTAAGTGATCTGTACATTTTTATTTTCTGATTGCAGTTCGAGTGGCTTGAATTCTACAGTGATGATTTATTTCGTTGCCCGGAAAGAAAGTGGTTATCCGTCTACAATTATGAAGCATTAAGCCCACGTAGTCCCTATTTAGCGTGAGGTGGGGAGCAGTCTGTTCCAGAATAAATACAGACGACGTCAAAATTGTTTCAATGCGCCACAAAAAAGGCGCGCATAAATTTGATTTCAATTTTCGTTTCTTTATGACTAGCATACAAACTTCGCGACCGTATTAATGCACTTGAAAGCGAGAACCAAAATAAACTATAGAAATGTCATTTTTGAGTTGTCACGAAATAAATTAAATTTCGTTTGTAGGCGGATGTGACGAGTGGTGCGCGTACACCACTGCCAGCAGAAACCCGGCCAGTGACTTTCCCTGGAAGCCTTTTTTTTCTTTATTTTCGAGATTGACATGAAAACAATTAGACCACTTCAGCTACACTTGAGCTGATACGGATGAAGTTAAAATTTCTTAAGTTTCACTAGATCATGTAGTAGTGTTACCCACTGGGGTGGGCCACGCTGCGCCTGGTAACACTCCCGCAGATGAACAGCACTTTCAACAAAGTTCTCACGTCTACTACGAGTGTTTATATCCGCATGCCTTACTTGCATTCGCGTTTTCCACAAGCTGTGGAGGCCAAGAAGCATTAATAATCATAGGGTACCTCTTTGCGATCAACTGGTAGAAATCGGATACCATAAGGGTGCAGTGGTAGTTCTTTCTTGATGGTTCTCTGCAGGACATCCCAGAAAAGTATGGCGTCCCAGCAGTCTAGGTAAACATGTTCAATTGTCTCCGGCTGCTTACATAACAGGCAATTTGTTGTCCATGGGACAAAGATTCCTTTTTCATGGAGCCAGGTTTTAACGGGTAGTGTATTAGAGTGCAATTTGAAAAAGAATGTTTTCACTGTCGGCCGGACCGGCATCATTTTCACCCGTTTTAAAATATCCTGCCCTGGGCCTCCACGGTAAGGCGCACGATACAAAGGTGGCGGCAGCATAATATCAACAAGATCCTTATACAGCTTCTTTTTGGGAACGTTATACAGGTATTCTAGTGAAAAACGCACTTCCAAGAACCTGAAGGAAAGGAGAACCTCACGCAAATATCCGTTTACAGCACCACACACGTTTTCACACGATGACACTATGATTCTGGGGAGCAGCCTTTGCAACCGCATTTGCATAACAGTTCTCAAAAATATGCCATTTTGATCATGAAGGAAAATAAAGCGCGACTCCGCTTGACGCAAAAACATATGAACCAGTCCAACGACTCCGCTTTTGACTGAAATAAACAAGTTTGTTCGCCTGGTTTTCTCCCAGGGCGACGCCCAAAGAAAGACTGCAAACACTCGATGGATTTTTTTAATATTGCTGCGCGACGCACAGAGCACATTCATCACTTACCATATCTTAGAAATCAAGACAACATTGCACACAAAGGCACGTGAAAAGATTGACAGCTGCCTTCCTTGCCACGCGTCCGCTTTCTCTCTTCCCTTTAACGTCTCCTCGTTCCAGTGTGTGCTGGGATCGCGATAACTTTTTAGGGGCACCCCAAGGTACCGCGTCGGTAAGTCAGTCCATTTCAGTCGAGAAAAAAAATCTGGTGAAATATCCCATTCCCCATGCCAATATCCTGAGCTTTTTCCCCAGTTTATGTGACATCCAGTTTGGTCGCAGAACTTTTCGACCACATTCGTAGCTTCACGAATGCTGTCTTTGTTTGTGCAAAATACCGCTATGTCGTCCGCGTATGCAAGGATTTTCACTTCGGCTGCCTGAAGCTTGAATCCAGAAATGCAGTCACTGTTAAGAATGGCCAAGCACAACGGCTCGAGATATACTGCAAAAAGCCCCAAAGCCCAAAAGCACCAAAGCCCCGCGACAGGAAAGGCAGTTCTGGCTTAGTATGATATCGATGTCATGTTGCCGCAACAGGTCCTGACCTACGAGGCCCGACATGTCTTCCGGCAACGACACCGCGTCGGAAAAAATGTACCCTTGGATGGTCAATGCTATCGTTGCCGATTGTGGAGCGCAAAAAGGTAGAGTCCTCCCGTGCCAAGATCAGTTCCTGTATTCCCCACGAATCGCATTTTCGGAGATTCTCGGGCATCTTGTACCTGCTTGTCTGCCCTCGTCAGCCAATCGAAAAACGTTTGCTTGAGGAGAGGTATCAGGGTGCCAGTGTCAACCAGCATATTGCAAGTGGCCCCCTTTACCACGCATTTCGCAATCGGATAGGATTCTCCAAACACTACTGCTACAAAAGAATCACTGCTCGCTTCCTACACCGTCTCGGCTGCGGGGGAATGTACAAGTTCTTTGATCCCTCTCTGCGTCGGTTCGTGCAGGCTGCTGCGCACTTGGCGCAATCGATTCGCGGTTTAGCTCGGGACACAATTCTAGCAATTTGACTGTACCCTTTCCAAGCACAGCAGCGAACCTGCCTGCGTTCACGGTTCCTGTAATTGCCTCTGTTATTCGGCTGTAGCCCTCCAGCGGGGAGAGCCTCCAGCCCATCCAGCCTACAAGCGCTCGCGTCGGCTCTTGCGCTTTTTGACTCCGTTAAATGCCGCACCCTTGCCTCACTAAACACCAGCAGCTCATTACGCTACTCTTATACAGCTGCCTCTATCGCTCCCTCAAGAGTACATGGGGTTCTAGACAGGACAAACCTGCGTACTGAATCCCTCAGGCCAGTGAGGAACTGGGACTGCATGTCCTCCAGAGGGAGCTCTTTGGCATACTTTTGCTTCGCAGTACCAGGTCCCGGTTCTCGTGCTAGGGTTTCGTTCACCAGGAAGCGAAGGCGGGAAGGAAACGCGCGGCGTCTTTCTTTGGCCCCTGTCGAGCGTCGAAGAACCGCCTGAGTTTTACACTGGAATGTTCCCTGTCAAAACTTTGAACGCCAGGCTTTTCAAAATAAGCCAACCTCCCAGCCTTCCTTACTTCATATCAGCAGGCAATTTCATGTGCTGCCCCAGAGAGGCGACATTTCGGCATTCCCAGCTGTTTGCATCGTTTAAACGGCCCATTTTTCACACCGGCTCTGACATGTCCAAATATTCAATAATAGCCGACCGCTGGCCACGCCAGTAAATTTCTCTACCATGTTTGCCAAAGCAAATACGCTTCTTCCAAAGGGCCGTCCAATCGAGCGGGCCTCATTCATTTTAGACCAAATAGTCAGTGACTCAAGCTCCTCTCGCCGGAGGTGCAGTCCAGTCTAGCTTTTGGCCAATGATTTAAGGGTGGACCCCACTTATGACACCAGTGTGATGGACAGTTTCTTAAAATCGCACTCGATCCACCCTGGCCATGAGGAGATTGATGCACAGGCTCCAAAAACAATTTCTGAATATGATTTAAAAAAGGAACCGGGCTTGTTGCCGCCAACTGGAATGCAAAAGGTCCACGTCGGGGCTGCGTCAGCTAGGTGTGGCATGGGCTAGACGAATGGCTGGATGTCTGCAGCAGGCTGGCTGGGGATTCTTCGCGGCTGGGCGGCTCTCGTTCTTGGCCAGTCGTTGGATGAGCTGCCAGGTGTTGAAGCGCACTGTCGGAGGCCGAACGTGAGCGTAGGCTGCATCCCGGGCTTCCTGGTCACTGCGCGACCCCGGACTTCTGCCTTCCTCCATCGCGTCCGCTCGTTCGAACCGTCCCTCTCTGCCCGTTACTCTGTTCGGCTCTCCCTTTCATGTCCTTTGTTTCTTTTTTCTGCCGCCTTTCCTTCGCCTTAGCCGCTGGCTCCTCCTCGCCTCCCCGCAACGCCGCCCGATCGCTTCCTTTTGTAAACTGCGCGCAGCTCTTCCTTGTGATCCTCTGTACACGCACGAATCGTCACAGCAGCGAGAATGCTCAGCGGGTCTCCAAGGCATCAAATTTCACTTTAAAAACGACAGACCAAGTAAAAGGTACAAATGCCATTTTCCAGTTCTGTGGGAACAAATTAAATTTGGGTAATACACGGGCACAATGCTGAATGGGCCTCCGCGGAATCAACTTTTTATCGCTAATAAATATAATTATGCTGAAATGTGAGATCTCAAAATATTCCAACTTCCATTGCTCCATATGCATCCCTTTTTAGCTTTGAGTCGCGCTAAACTCGTGCACAAAACTGAACTCATACACAAACCTCTATATATTGCAGGCAGGCTACAACGTTCAGTTAATACCATTGGACTTTATACACCCAGAATTGGAAGAATTGGAAGTAACATTGGCTATTCGCAGACCTAGAAATGAGTAAGTCGTAAACGTGTAATTTCTTCTAAAGATGCCATAATTGATTCTTTTGCGAAGTGCTGAATGCTCTGTTGTATCCGAGGGAATGTAGCGGTCTCTTCCGAAGTCCAAGGACAGCAGCACATACAGTGATTGAAAGCGACCTTTACAATTCTTCGGGATTGCAGAGAGGCCTTATAACCCACACGGTTACTTCAATTTGCAGCTCTTGATTGTGATCACAGGTGACCGAAGGAAATTTAACTTGCAAATAGAATTTGAGGCTGCACGTGTTGCGCCTAACTGAAAGGTAACGCAGAGTTTTTAACATTTCTTGACAGTGCCCAATGCAGGGCAAATGTCTTAGCTATATTTCTCCCGTCAGCTCAGTCCTGCAGCCGTCTTACTCCCAGAAACTTCCTAATCTCATTTGTCTACCTTACAGCTTAGTCGCTGCCGCCACTTGCTACGCTCGCCCTCTCTTTATGTCTAGTTTTTTTATCTAGAGCGAATACGCGTTGTAGGTATATCTTTTCCACTAAATGGGCTGCTGGTTCCCGTATATTCCGTGTGCGATAAGAACGCCATATACACATATTTCTTTTCTGACCCACTCTGCTCCCTTCGTCTCTCATAACGTTAGGCCTATATATTTCATTTCCATGGCTCGGTGCACTGTCCTCAATTTAAGTTATTCTTTCATTAAACTGCACGTTTCTTGCCCATAGGCGAGCACCGGGAAGATACACGTGATACGCACTTTTCTCTTGAGTAATACTGCTAGACTTCTATTCAAAATATGAGAATATATACCAAATGCAATCCACCCCATTATTATTTCTTGGTTATTTAACTGCCGTAGTGCGCTTCTGGCGTCATTAGAGGCTCTAAGAAGACGTATTCTCTTGCCACAGCTTGCGTGCCAGCAGCAATCGTAAACCGCTGTTTCCTTCGGCGACCCTTAAAGATAACTTCAGTTCTCTGCATTATCATTTTAACATTCACCGTTCCACTTTTCTGTCCAAATTAATGATCGCGCTCTCCCCTTCGTCCCCTCAGTTTCATAGCAAGGAAATGTCATCAGCGCTTCGCGGGTTGGTCACCTATATTCTCTTAACTCTTATCCCTAACTATTCCCAATTCAGGTCTCTAATTATCACCCGAAAACAAACGGGGAAAACTATAGAGAGATGATGCCTCTCCGCGAAAGAGCCTTTTTTAAAACGATTTTTTTACTTCCTACTGGACCACTATGGTGGTTGTGCAGCTGCTGTGAATTTCTACCAGATTTTTACATATGACTCTTGTGAACCCTGGTTCCCCAATTCCTGCATTGCTGCCAAGCTTTTAACTAAAATTATTTTTATTATGCGATGAAGGCAGTGCGTAGGCCATGAAAATTCACCCTTTGTAGGGCGCAAAGAGATAACCAAATTGATTCTTCTGAACAAAAAATTTGTTTATTGAAGTAAAAAAGACGTATCTAAAGCAATTTGCATTACTGTTCATCACTGTAGCAAAGCGCAGAATGTGGGACAGCCTATGGCCCAATGCACGCGATAGAGTAAAAAGCGAAGCTAGAAAACAGGCATCATAGTAAAGATGAGGCGCTTATACTTGGTGACAGGTTCAGCGCGAAATGCGCTCATCTGCTTGAACGAAATGACGGGAAATAATACATAATTTCACATTGCGAGCTGCACACAAGAGCTGCGTATTTACTTCGGAGCGCTTTGTGGAAAAACAATGGCACGTCCTGCTTGACTGAGATTCGTTTGGAAAGTAGTCCTTACCTTGAAACCTGACGTCATCTTGGACACCAGACGTCAAATCGCCACTGCTTCTTCACTTGTTGAGGTCAAAATGTACTCGTAAATTTCTTCTTGTACCAAAGCATTCCCACCGGATAAGCTGTCGCCCAAGAATGAAATATTGTGTGGCCTTCAGTTTTCAAGGCACTAATCTGCCGGACAGAGACTCAGCTCTTCTACGAAGCGACCAACACCGCCCATATAACCATTGTAGCCTTACAGTGCTTCGGTGCAGGTCGCTTGAATTTTTTTTTGCCACAAGAAAGAGTTCCCTCCAATGAGGTTGCTTGTTGGGGTCGTGGTTTTGCAAACTATATGGACGTTCTTTAAGCTCCGCCACTGGTACACGGAGATTGGCTGTTTCGACCTGCAGATGGAAGATTCAAAGGTGAGCTTCTTACGGTCTTTTACTTCGGGAGGTAGGTCGTTTCTGTTGGGCCTGAGATTGCCACAAGAACGCACTCCATGTACTAGCATAGAATAAGCCTTGAGGATGAGAACAAAGTTTTCGAAGAACAACTGTACGCCTTCTCCCACAACATCACTAATGAAAGAAAGGACATGTTCTCTCAGACATAGATTGCCTGGCCTACGCTCAGTGCGTCCCGTATACACAGAAAATTTGCTCAATATCCGGTTTCATTGTCGGCAAGACACCAACGTTAATAGCAACACCAGATATTACGCTTCATCGGTTGTAGTGTTTCACGGACGACCTGCCCTTGAAAAGGGTCGTAGGTTTTTTGACAGCAACAAGGGAAGAAGGCTTATACTCTTATGAAAACTCTTGTTCGCTGTATTCATGAGAGACCACACCTTACAACGCCTACCCTGGTTAGGCACGATCTCTGCGTGCAGCTAAGAGTAGTTGTTAAGCCGTTCTCAGATGATCATTTTCAAAAACCACTGAAATATCACGCTGCAAATTTCCGGTGCATTGAGAAGCTATCAGAGATTACTTATTGATACACTTGTATCGATGGGTGAATGCTCATCAGAATAAGGATGCCTATATATGCCTTTAGAGCGCTTACCGTTATTCGATCATAGTGTCGTCGCTTCCTAACGTTCACAAAACATTCTGCTATTGCCATCAGCATCATCTCTTTATCAGAATACAGGGAGAATGCATGATAGGATCTGCTTTGTGGATTCGGATTTACTGGAAATGTGGGTGACTTTCAAGGGTGGTGTTAGTAATATCGGTCGCCACTCCTGGAACCTTCGTCATTGTCTTCGTCATCTTCGTCACTATCAGCCGATCCGTAATCACCCTCAACGGTCTTGCCATGCTCTTTAGTGCCTCGTTTTGTTTTCCTTGTTTCGAAATATTTTGCACGTTCTTGGTGCTGACTCGTCAATCGCATCACTTTGTGATGTTCATCCGGGAATAAGAACTGATGCGCAGGACACATTGGTATCATCCCTTGAAGAATATCTCACAGAACCCGTAATGTAGTCGTTTTGGACCCTGAAGAACTTAGGTTAAACCACCTCGGCAGTAAGATTTTCCTTCCCTAAAAAAATCAACGCATTGCAGTTTTTGAAACAACCAGCGGTGTTGTAGCGCAAGTTTTAAGTATTAGCTGACAGTGAAACGCAAACTGCTAACCGGTTCCTATGCGCCGTAGGCAGACCAAACGCCGAGTCATCCCGGGACAAGTTCTACGCCAGTCATCAGGTCTTGGCATGCGCAATTATCAAAATAGAGCTGAAACTCTGGACACGAATATCGGCGCACACGTGGAAGAAGAATGCCCGCTAGTATAATTTGTTTATTCGATTCTGGTTAATGATGTGCCTGGCGGTGACTATTATACTCTCCTCCTGGCTTGCTGGGAAGATAACAGCAGTATGATACGGTTTTCTTTGATTTACCAGTTTTTACTCTTTCAAGAAAAATTAGAAAGCGTTTCAGCAAGGATTTGAAATGAAAGCCCTGCAAATTTTGAATAATTTGCCCCGAGTTCCAACCACATATCAGTGCTGCGCTGGATGGCGATAGCGAGACAAAGCTGGTGAGGGCTCGGGCAGGCACACAAATCCTACTGCAGGAGCCCGTGGAATCTTGTAGGCTTTCTAAGGCGAAAGGCTTTTATGGCTCAGGAGTGGCGTAAACAAGATGTGTCATGCTTTCACCAATCCATAGCCTATCCACAATCTAATCGATAGCTATCCAACAAATTAATTAACAAATACACAAGCCAGACCATAATCCATAACCGAAAAAGGCACGAACTTTCAATGCAGAAAAATAAGAAAATTTGGGTACAGGCGGAGAATAGCATCAAGGCATGCTGCGTACGAGACAGAATTATTCCACTGCGCTACGACGGTTCAACATTTGCAGCTGAATAAAGGCGTGTCTAGTGAATGTGTAGTTGTCTTAGAAGTGCACATGAGTAGTTACGAGCACATAAATTACAGCTGCCACAATTTTCCGAGTACAGAAGTACGTTTCTGGTAAATTTACTTCTTGCTTGATGTGTCGTAGCGCCATGATCTAGCACCCACTGAAAACCCTCCTCGCAGTCCACAGTGCTGGCCCAGCGGATGGCGCCATAATGCAAGCTCAAATATTTTCCAATTACCGCACGTAACTTGTCTTAAGTACCTCCTTGATTTTTTTCCTTATTGCATACCTACTCACTGCCAGAGGATTCACGAGTAGCGTAGTATCCCCCTGTGCCCTGTTATTTATTGAGTATGGACACGTGGAATGGTTATCTGCCTTCCTCTCTCCCCTTTCTATCTGTACCTTAGTCCACTTTCCACGTCTAGGGTAGCACACTGTGCGTCGCCTATTTACCCCCCCCCCCCCTCCGGTGTCTTTACATTGATTATTCCCTCCCTCTCTCTGAGCATTATTTGGCTGCAGCGCCCGTTTCTGGTTCTGGCTGCCTACATATGTTCCGCGTTCGTTCCGAGCACGGAGCTATATCTGCGCTGCGTTTGCCAGCACCTCCCGAGAACATTTTCTTTAAGGTTTTATAGAAGTATCTTCAAAATCCTTCAAAATGGTTGGAAAAGTGTGCTTTTAAGAGATGCTTATTAGACACAATCAGGCATTAATCACGCAAACTTCCTCCATTATCACGATATCACCCCATGGATGCAGCTCGTGCCTCACTCCTATTGCCAACTTAATTGTCATCGGGTGGGACGTGCGGTTGTTAACCGCTGCCATACGCTTCAAACCATCATTCTAATGCTCTGTGGGCTTCTTTAAATCGAAGAGGCTACGCTCTTTGAGACCGTGGTCTTCTTTAGCGATCCTCCTCAATATACTGGTGACTTGCGCTGCGTATTGTTTCTAATTTTTCAATGCCGTCTGTGTTTTGTCCGTTCCTTTCAGTGAACATGCCCGAAATTCTAATTTCTTCCATAGTCTGGACGGTCTTGCTTTCTACCTCAATTTTAGAGCGCAGCTCTTTGGCGTCCGTTCCTGGGTTTCTCGTCGTCGTCGGCGTTGTCGTCGGCGTCGGCCTCGTAACCAGCTCCGCCCCCCTTTCATCCGCAGCTGGGGTTGACGCACTATCGGCGTCAGCGGCATCAGTCAGTCGCTGCTGTCTCTTCCCTCCTCCCTTTATCGTGTTGTCCGCTTGCTGCGCGCGCTTCTGCCCCCATCGTTTGCCGCTGGGTGTACACGCCGCCCCCTCCCCCCTCTTCCTGCGAGTCTCCGGTTGTCAAAGCGCCGGCTCGAGTAGTGAGTAGAAACTTTATTGATTTATAAGATTTAGCCTGCGGTGGAGGTCTTCTTCAAGTCTTCTCTTCAAGTCTTGAGGTTGCCTCCTTAGCCTTGGGTGGTCCCCTAGTCCAGGGCTCCACTGAGTCTGGCCACCTCGCCTGCGTGTGCTATGAGTGCCCTTTGGGCCTCTAGCTCGCAGCTGGTGAGCCGGCTCTCCCATTGCTCCGCACTTGGTGTGTCGTGTTTGTGGAACGATATGTTTCTGTCGCATTCCCATGTTATGTGGTATAGTGTTGGCCTCGCTTCGCACCAAGGGCATGTGGCGCGGTATTGTGTCGGGAACATCTTGCTTAGTATATATAAGTTGGGGAAGGAGCCTGTCTGTAGCTTCCGCCATTTTGCGGCTTCTTCCTTGCTTAGCTCTTTGTGTGGTGGGGGGTATTTGTATCTTAGCCCCCTGTATAAACTTAGTGTTGCAGAGTACCCAGCCCCTAGGCTAGTCCAGAGCTCCTCCGGGGCTTGTGACCCCCCAGCTCGGATAGTAAGCCCTCGAGCTAGTTCGTCCGCCCTTTCGTTGCCCCAGACCCCCGCGTGGCCTGGTATCCAAATTATGTTATGTTTCTCTCTCCTCCCCGAGGGTGTCCCCTCGCTGAGGATCCTGAGTGTCGTTTTGCCTACCCTTCCTTTTGTGTAGTTTCGACGCGCTTCTTGTGAGTCTGTTAAAATATTCAAGGGTCTCCCCTTTCTATCCCCCTCCCTCATTGCTAGGGCTATCGCTATCTCCTCCGCCTCTGCTACATTTGATGCCCTGGCCGTGAGGCTCGTTATGTGTTCTCCCTGGTGGTTGACGACTACCGCCACCATTTTATGTCCTCGTTCACCATAGTACGGGGAAGCGTCGGTGTATACCGTGCTGTCCCTGTGCCCTATTGTTTTTTCATAGTATTCTGCTCTGGCTCTCCTCCTGCTGGCATGGAGGTTTGGGTCCATGTTGCGGGGGATGGGTTGTACGCTTATGTTTCTTCTTAGTGCGTCTGGTATGTTTGCCCTGTTGTGATGGTTCTTCGTCTCCCGACCCAACCTAGTCAGAAGTGCTCGTCCGGTTCTTGTGTCGCTGAGTCTTTGAAGTTGTGCCTTTATTTGGCATTCACTCAGCTCTTCAAAAGTGTTGTTTAGCCCTAGTTGCATTAGCTTCTCGTTGGACGTGTTCCTTGGTAGATGTAAGGCTATCTTGTACGCTTTGCGAAGGATAGCTTCTGCTCGCTCTCTTTCAGCTTTGATGGTTACGTGGTATGGTAGTGAGTATGTTATTCGACTGACTATCAGGCTGTTCACCAGTCTGATTGTGTCTTCTTCCTTCATGCCATGCCTTTTGCTGGCTACTCTATATATCATTCGGCCTACTTGCTCCGCCGCTTTGCGTAGCAGGCTGAGTGTGTGGCTGCATTTCCTGCTACCTTGCAGCCACATACCGAGTATTCTTATCATTCTTTGTTCCGGTATGTTCTGCCCTTCTAGTTTCACCTCGAGGTTAGCCTCTGTAGGGTGCCTTCCTACTCTGAGAAGTTCGGACTTTTCGGTGGAACACCTTAGTCCCCTCTTCTTCATGTATCCTTCAATGCAGGTGGCTGCCGCTTGTAGACTTTCTTCTTTGCTTCCTAGCGAGCCTTCGCTGGTCCATATGGTGATGTCATCCGCATACATTGCGTGTCTGATTCCTTGTATCTGGCTGAGCTCTTTGGCTAGGATGATCATTGATATGTTGAAGAGCACTGGTGATATCACTGAGCCCTGTGGAGTTCCCCTGCATGGTGTTTGAAAGACCTTGCTTCGCTTCGTAGGTCTCCCAAACCCACCGTTGCAGTTCTGTTTGTGAGGAAGCTTCTCACGTAGTCGTGTGTTTTCTTTCCGCAGTTGGTGGCGTTGATGCCTTCCATGATTGCTGCGTGGGATACGTTGTCGAAGGCCCCTTTGATGTCCACGGCCATGACTACGTTTTCCCCTTTGCTTGGCATTGTTTCTAGTACTTCTTCTTTGAGCTGAAGCAGCACGTCTTGGGTCGATAGATGTTCCCTGAAGCCGAACATGGTGTTGGGGTACCATCCTCCGTCTTCTAGGTGTCTTTGTATTCTTTTAGTGATGATTCTTTCGAAAAGCTTGCCCAGACACGATGTTAGCGAGATAGGTCTGAGATTTTCTATCTGCAGTTTTTTGCCTGGTTTGGGTATCATAACGACTTCCGCGTGTTTCCACTCTTTCGGAACCGTTCCCTCTTCCCAGAGTTTGTTTAAGTATTTTGTGAGCTGTTCTACCGCTTCATCGCTGAGATTTCTTATCAACGAGTTCTGGATCTTGTCCGCCCCCGCTGCCGTGTTCTTTGTCGTTGCCCTTATGGCTTGAATAACTTCTTCTCTTGTTATCGGTTTGTCCATGTCCTGGTTTTCTTTCCCTTGGTATTCTCCTTGGTAGGCTTTCACCTGTTCTTTTCCGTAGCATTTCTCTTTTACTGCTTGGATTAGCTGCTCCTCCGTCCCTTCGTATTGGTGGATCAGTCTTTGTACCGATTTGTTACTTTCTGCTTTGTTCTTCGATGGGTCCATGAGCTTCCTTAGTATTTGCCACGTTCTGGCCGTGCCTAGGGTGCCATTCAGTGTTGTGCTGAATTGTTGCCATCCCTGTCTAGCCAGTTGTGTTGCGTATTCTTCCGCTCGCTGGGTGATTTCTGCTATCTTCTTTTTTAGTTTCCTGTTAAGCTTCTGTTTCTTCCAGCGTTTGGTCAGGCTTTTCCTTGCCTCCCATAGGCCGAGGAGTCGTTTGTCTACCTCTGGTGCATGTTCTGTGCGGTTAACTTCTTTGGTATATGTATCTCTTATTTGTTTAAGTTGTTGGCTCCATTCTTCTAAAGACGTGATGTCGCCTTTGATGCTTTTGCAGTGGGTGCGGAAAGCGTCCCAGTCTGTCAGTCTTGCCTTGCCTATTTTCCTTCTGATGCTTTCGGCTTCAATGGCCACTCTGATTATAAAGTGGTCGCTGCCTAGGTTTTCCTGTGTGTTTTCCCACTCTGCTTGTTTAGCTCCTCTGACAAAGGTTAGGTCGGGACACGTGTCTACGCTTACGCTGTTGCCTTGCCTTGTGGGTTGGCTCTCATCCGTAAGTAGCTCGCAGCCTGTGTTTTCTGCTGCTGTACATATGCTCCGCCCTTTTATGTCATCTTTTTTGCTGCCCCATTGCGGGCTTTTCGCGTTGAAGTCTCCTGCTATAACTAGGGTGTTCTGCCCTGCAAGTTTCTTTGCCTCCGCGAAAAGCTTGATGAAGTCTCCCCTGTTTTTAGGTGGGCTATATATGTTTATAACAAAGGTGCTTTTTGCATTCCTTTTCCTTTTGGGAATTATTTCAGTTATCACGTGTTCTAGCTGTGTGTCTGCTATTTCCCCATGATTTATTGCTGTTATTTTGTCGCTAATGAGTGTTGCTGTTTTCCCTTTTTCCTGGCATGAGTAGCCTCTTAGGGTTGGGGTACAGTTTGTTTCTTGTAATAAGATTAGGTCTGGTGGGGTTCCCCTAGTGCTAATGAATTGCTGCAGGAGCCCCTGCTTGCGCCTGTAGCCCCTGCAGTTCCATTGCCAAATCTCTAGTTGTTGTCCTCCTGCCATGTTGCTGTGTTGCAGCTACTATTGTTCCCTTGGGTTTCTGTACCGAACCTCCGCTCATTAAAGAGGTGGTCTCTGGCGTCGTTTAGTGTTCTCTGTGTTGTTTGATTTTTAACGTAATTACGGAAGCTCTGGTCTTGCAAAGCTATCTTCTGGCTTAGTTGTTGCATTTGTTGCTGCATTTGTTGTTGCATTTGCAGCATGAGTGTTTTTAGGTCTTCCCCTGCCGTGTTTGTCTCCCCCATGTTTTGTGGGTTCTCTATAGTTTGTGGTGGTGGTGTTGCCGTTCTCACTGGTGAGAAACCTGTTCTCCGTATCTCCTGTAGTTCTGCGATTAAGTCGCTGATCTGCTTTCTTAGCTGCCTATTCTCCTTTCTTATGTTGTTGATTTCTGCTCTTAGGCTTTCGTTTTCTGCCTTGGTGTCTGTTGTGTTGTTTTCCTCGTGCGGAGCAAAAAGTATTTTGGGAGAGCCGCCTCCCCAGCTTACCTTAACTCCGCCGCTTTTCTTCTGCTGCGTTTGCTGCTGGCTGGCCGTGGTCTGGCTCGCCTCGCCTCGTCCCCGGCTCTGGCTCCGGTCCCGGCTGCGGCTGTTGCTGCGTCCCCTGGACTCGCTTCCGTAGTGGACTCGCAGCCGCAGCCAAGGCAGAAATGGAGGACGACGACCACGCTGGTTCCGGAACGAGGACCAGGAGAAACAACCTGACTACGGAAGCGCCGGCTCGAACTTAATTCCTTTCTTCGCTCCTCCTCCAATGCAACCCCTGTGCGGTGGCAATCAGAGAGCCAGATCGCTGGCGGCGGATCTGTATATGTGCACCGCCCGAGCCGAAATTGCCGCAGCCGTTCGCCCTGTGCGGTGGCAATCAGAGAGCCAGATCGGTGGCGGCGGATCTGTATATGTGCACCGCCCGAGCCGAAATTGCCGCTGCCGTTCGCCACTGTGAAATTATCTGCCAGTTCTTTCTGAGCCATGAGCGAGACGACCGATGGAAGTCCTCCGTCTGCTAAAAAAAAATTCTGTGATAGCGCATACATGTGTTGCTCGAATTATTTGCCTCAATCTATCGAAAAGGTGAAACAGCTTATATGCTGCGCTCAAAGTTCGCATTAGGAAGTAACGTAATCGTCGGTAATTTTTTTTTTATGTTGACGTATCCTTTTTACAATGCGCTACAGACGAAAAATTTCATTTTTTCCGGGAGCATGATAGACCTCTGTATGCGGCGAACCTGACTAGTGAGTATGCGGCAGCTTGGCGCTTTTGTTCCATCTCCGCGTCGCTTCCTTTGTTGATCCAGAGGTTTATATCGTCCGCGTGCATGCTGAACTTTAAGTCTTGAATTCTACTTGGCAATGGGGGGAGTGCTCTCATTGCTAAGTTGAACAGAAACGGGGATAGGAGGGAGCCCTGAAAGGCGCGCTTGCTCCCTAGTTTGGTCGTGGGGATTCGATGTCTTGGAATTTCATGACTTTTCCCTGTTTGAGAGGAAGTCTTTGATGTAGTTATATGTTTTCTCGCCTACTCCGACGTCTTGGATTCCGGCGAGTACTGCGTAGCCTCTTACATAATCAAAAGCTTTGGTTAGATCTAAGCCTAGTGTGGCCTTTGTGTCTGGTTTTATTGTCGACGATGGCGTGTTTGAGTCTCAGCACGGCATCTTGCATGCTGAAGCCCGGTCTGAAACCTACCATTACGTGCCGCCAGAGGTTCTCTTTTTCCATGTATTTAGTTAATCTCGTCTGCACTACATGCTCTATAAGTTTACCCTCGCATGAGGTTAATCAGTTGGGTATATTCAAGAGAATCCCTCCAAAAGACCACAGTCTCAAAGAGCGTAGCCTCTTCAAAATGAATTAGGCCTGCATCGTCAGCCAATTATATCACGCCACACCCTTTCTAAACATCAAAAAAGCGGAACGCCACAGAATCGAAGCCATAATTAGGTAATGCGTAAAGTGAGCACTAGCACTCCCCATATCCAACGCAACGGAGGCACTAGAAGCAATGGGCGTCCAAATAAATGGCAGGAGCTATACGAAGCGGTGAGCACTGCACAACTAGATAGACTGAGTCAAACAGAGGCCCGCGCGAGAAAAACATACGGGTTACGGAGCATCGTTTTGGTTACGCGGTCGTCGCCGGCTGCGGCGGTGGTTTTAATGGGGTTGAAGGCGGCGCGCATTTCTGCTGCCGTGTAGCCGGCGTCCATGTTGAAGCTCTCAGCATCCGTGTATCCTGAAGGGATGGCGATTTCAGTGCAAGTATAGATGCATTTTCCTTTCAGGTTGGCTAGGAGTTCCTCAGTTGTGCCCTAAAAGTCGTGCATGGCGCGTGTGAGGTTCTTGTGAGATGTGCATTTGGAGTGAGTTGGGTGCAGTATACGTCTCAGTAGAAACGACGAGTTTTTGCATCCTAACTTGCCGTTAAGACGGTCGCAGGTCTGATGCCATTAGTCCTAACTTAGTTTGATGGAGTACGCTTCGATACCTCACTCAAGGCAAATCAGACGGAACTTGAAGGGTTGATTGTGTTTTTGGCGGAGCCAGCGAGCGTTAAGACTGCGCTGGGCCTCCCACATGTGTATGAGCTTGGCGTCGAGAGTGGCGCCATCCTCGTCCTGGGTAGTCGTGGGAGTGGCATTGGCGGTGCCTTCGAGAAGTGAGCTCGTGCATGTGTTCAGATCGCCTATGGAGGTTGAAGGTGTGCTGAGAACACAGTGGTCGCTACTTATGTCATACCGAGGTTTCCCCAGAGACCGTCGAGGATGTTGCGGGTGAAAGTGAGACCGGGGCAGGTGTTCAGTGGGAGTCTGTTGCCAATACGAGTAGGCCTGTCGGGGTCTACTCGTATTAGTGCCAATGTTTTCGATGTCTCCTACGATGTCTGCGCCGATTCTCGCAGCGCCATTGGTCAGGTGGTCAGGAAAGGAGAGAGCCTGGAAGAATGCTCCAGTCGCTTCTTTCCGGCCAGATGCCGTCGTGCCCAATAGAAGTGGAGAGAGCCCCATTCATACACTCTAGGTTACGCGCTCTCTGTATCGATCGCTTCATGCAGAGACGCGACACATCAGTATCTAGGCCAGAAAAGACGCCTCGTCCTTTATTGCGCATAGATTTATAGCTGCGGCTGCAGCGAGGGAAAGGGAAAGGAAGAAGGGGCGTTGACATGTTATCAGGCCGCTTGCTTGATAGCCACATCTGATACATCTTCTTTCCTCTCTGAAAAGATCAGTTTGACAATGCTCTAAGAAATTTGCCGAAACGTGTGATCATAAGTCAGCCGTTTAGGTTCCATGCGTGGCCGGGTTGTCCTGCGTGGAATGGCTGGCATGGTTGATCCAGCAGCTGCACCTGATGCTGTGAGCTGCGTGCTTGTGGCAAGTCCATCACGTGGCAAGTCCATGCTTGATCCACCAGCTGCACCTGATGCTGTGAGCCGAGTGCTTGTGGCAAGTCCATCACGTGGCTCACCCTGTTCATCGGCGGTACCAGGACTTGAAGTTCTTGTAGCCTCGGAGCGGATGTCCACGTCGTCGTCGCTGTCATCGATGACGTTGTAGTGCTCTTGGGTTCGCAGCAGATGTTGCCTATTACGCCTTAGAAGACGGTCGTTGTCCATTCTCACGATGTGGGATCGTGGAGCCACCTTCTGGAGAACCATCGCTTTGCGCGACCATTGGCGGTCGTCACGAACCCGTACCGTCTCTCCTTGCTGCAGTGGAGGCAGTAGTTTGCCCTTGGACGACTGGCGGTGCTTGACTACCGGGCGCTCCTGTTCGACGCTGCATTCAGGCAGAGTAGTGCGCAGCCGACGACCCTGCAACAATTCTCCCGGTGATTGTCCGTCCTCTAATGGGGACGCGCGATATGATAAAAGACCCATCCAGAAGTCGTCACGAGACTCTGCAGTTTTCTTCATAATGCGCTTCACTATTTGTACTCCTTTCTCGGCCAAACCATTCGACCGCGGAAATTCAGGGCTCGAAGTAATATGGACAAAGTCATAGCGCCGTGCAAACTCCGCGAACTCTTGGGAAGCAAACTGAGGTCCGTTGTCGGTACACACTTGGGCAGGAATTCCGTACCGCGCAAAAATAGACGCAACCTTTGTAACGACTTCGCGCGCACTGGTGACGGCGAGTTTCTCAACGTCTGGAAAGTTTGAATGCGCATCAAACACCACTACGTACATGTCACCAGCGAAATGAAAAAGGTCGATTGCCACCCGGTGCCATGGCACCTTGGGTGATGGCCACAAAATAAACGGCTCAGAAGCTTGCTTGTAGGCGTACTTTTGGCATGCGCTGCATTTGCGAATGAGCGTTTCAATGGCACTGCCCATTCCTGGCCAGAAGATCAGGCCCCGAGCTCTGGCTTTACTTTTATTCAGCCCAAGATATCCCGCGTGCAACTTCTGCAGCATCTCCACTCTCATTGTCTTCGGTACGACAATTCTGCATCCTTTCAGCAGTATTCCATCAATTTCCGATAGTTCTGCTGCAAATGGCTTTAACTCTCCTTCAATCTTAGTTCCTTGTGCCACCTTCTCCAAGACTTTGCTCAAGTATGGCTCCGCTAAAGTTTCACTTTGCAGGCGCCGTTTTGTTGGTGTGCTTACTATGCTTGAGAGGACCTGTACAGCATGAACGTTGACGTCTTCGGTTGACTCCAGGACGGCACGGACGGCAGGAGCACGGGTCAGCATGTCCGCCAACAGCAGGTCCTTGCCAGGAACAAACTGCAGTTCGTAGTCATAACGAAGAAGACGAATAAAGAAACGCTGCAGCCTTGGTGGCATATCTCCGATTGCCTTTTTCGCGATTGCCAGCAAAAGTCTGTGATCCGTTTCAATGACAATCTTGCGGCCATATACCAGCTGGTGAAACTTTTCGCATGCGAAAACAATGCCCAGGGTTTCTTTCTCGATTTGCGAGTACCGTGTTTCGCTATCGGTGAGCGCTCGCGAAGCGTACATGACTGGGCGCCACTCAGTGCCATGCTTCTGCAACAATGCTGCGCCTAACCCTAGCCCAGATGCGTCAGCCGAAATTTTGGTTTCTTTCTTCGCGTCGAAGAAGGCCAGCACAGGAGGCGTTGTTAATGCTTCGCAGACCTCTTTCCACTCACGCTCATGAGCCGAACTCCAGTCAAAAACGACGTTCTCCTTCACCAAGCTGCGAAGTAGGGACGTTTTATCGCTCAGTCGAGGCACGTACTTGCGGAAATAGTTAACGACTCCAAGCATTCTGCGTACTGAATTTTTGTCATTCGGGTGTGGCATAGCTTGAATGCTTGAAATTAGATCAGAACTCGGCAGTATGCCATGTTCACTGATGACGTCTCCAAGAAATGTTATTTCCTTCACACCGAAGGCACACTTCTCACGGTTGAACGTAAGACCAGCTTCCTCTGCCCTTCTCAGTGCTGCTCGAAAGCGCTCATCATGCTGCTGTTTGCTGTTGCCACAGATTAGCACGTCGTCAACATATACATGAACCCCTGGCAGGCCGTCGAAGATCTCTGCGAGCGTCTTCTGGAAGACCTCACTAGCAGACGAAATACCGAAAGGGAGCCGAAGGAATCTGTAGCGGCCGAACGGAGTCCCAAACGTGCATATTCGCGACGTGGCCTCATCTAACGGTATTTGGTGGAAGCCGAAGTTTGCGTCAAGGCGGGAAAACAGTCGCGCCCCTGACAATTCGCACTCAATGTCTTCACGTCCGGGCATAGGATAGTGCTCACGCATGATGTGCTTGTTAATTTCTCTTGGGTCCATGCACACCCGGAGGCTTCCATTCTTTCTGCGAACTATGACCAAGGGACTCACCCATTCGGTGGGCTCGTCTACCCTTTTGATGATGGACACCTTCTCCATGCGGTTGAGCTCTTCACGTAGTGGTTCCCTTAGGGAGAAGGGTACCCTTCTAGCTGGTTGTACCACTGAAACCGCACCGGGCCGCAGAACCATCTTGTAGTGTCGTTTCACGCAGCCGGTTCCACTGAAAAGGTGCGGGGCCGTTTGCTCTGGTGTTTCATGCCCATCCTGCATGTTAACGGCATCGACAACTGATGGAATGAGGCCAAATTGCAGGCATGTGTTAAAGCCAAGGATTGCTTGTCGGCCTTTTTTCACGATAAAAAAATTCGTCTCGTGCTTCGCTTTGTTCAGGAGCAGTGATGCTGTGGCGACACCCAGGTGCTTGATAACGCTGCCATTGTAGGCAGTAAGAACCACTGTACTCTTGCGCAGGGGCGTTGTACTGCAGATGCGTCGAAAGATGCTGAGGGGAAGAAGGTTTGCCTGGGAGCCCGTGTCAACTTTGAAACTGATGACGCATCCGGCAATCTGGCCGTGCATTGTCCAATCTAGCCCTGCTTGCCTGTTGACACTACATATGCTGACGTCCAAAACTTGGAAGTTTTCATCGCTTTCCACCTCTTCCTGTACTTGGTTGACTTGGCGACTTCTGCAGCACAACGAGAAATGATTCATTCTTTTGCAAGTGTAGCAGCGCTTCCCGTAAGCTGGACACTGTCGCGGCGCGTGCGCCTGGTTGCACTGCTTGCATCGAATCCGCCTTTCTTTACCAGGCTGGTTTCTTACGGCGTAGTCAACGTGGACGTCGCCTTTGGACCAGGTAGCATTTTGCTGCGCGGCAGTCTCCGCTGCCTTACACATCTCTTCTGCTTTATGCAATGTGAGACTCTTATCTCGTAGCATTTTTTCTCTGAGCGGGGTACTATTAGTGCCGAAAACAATCTGGTCTCGTACCATGGATTCTTCAAGGCCACCAAAATTGCAGAGCTTAGCTTGCGTTCTGAGGTCTCGTGCAAAGGGCTCAAATGGCTCGGACTCACCTTGTACCCGCATACGAAATACATGCCTCTCGTAGACTTCGTTTTCTTTTCCGTCGAAGTAACTGTCAAGTTTCTTGAGCAGCGTGTCGTAATCATCTTTGGACTCATCTTTCGCGTAGCTGAAGTTGTTGTAGATGTCCAGTGCCTGGTCGCCGGCAGCGCTTAGAAGGATCGCTGCTTTGACTGCTGCTGACTTTGGGGTGGCGGTCGACGTCGCTGTCAGGAACAGTTGCAGCTTCTGCTTGAATATTAGCCAGTTTCTTCTGACATTCCCAGTCAACTGAAGTGGTCCCGGCGGTTTCACGATGTCCATTGCTTCGGCTGCTTGAATAATCCAGCTGGCACACCGGGCCACTTCTGACACCATGTATCGATCGCTTCATGCAGAGACGCGACACAGTAGCTAGGCCAGAAAAGACGCCTGGTCCTTTATTGCGCATAGATTTATAGCTGCGGCTGCAGCGAGGGAAAGGGAAAGGAAGAAGGGGCGTTGACATGTTATCAGGCCGCTTGCTTGATAGCCACATCTGATACACTCTCCATCGGCAATGAGTAAAATTTTCTCCTCGTGCCTTGGCAAGCTTTACGAGCGGGTGGTTAGCAAAGACTACAACATTACACCGAAGATAACGTCTGTGGCCCCCCCCTATCATGCTCGGCTTCAGTGAAAAACTCTCGACGCAGGACGTACTCCGCCAGATACAAGAAGATATGCTCCGAAACGCACCCCGACCGGGTGAAAATGTGATAATGGCCCTGGACATCCCGGCGGCTTCCGATGACGTCAGGCGCGAAACAATCATTACGGGCCTAGGCGACATGAACTGCGGACGCAGAACCCACGGCTACGTCGAAGCCTTCCCATCCGATGTAACTGCCACCATCGGCATTAGAGACCTTCGATAGGACAAAATTCGCACGCCAAACAAGGGAACACCCCAAGGGTCAGTTATCTCACCCATATTCTCCAACACAGCTATGATAGGCCTCGCTCGAAAACTAGAGAAGATCGAAAGCATCAAGCACGCCATCTATGCCGATGGGGTAACAGTCTGGAAAAGCACGGGCTCCCTCGGAGACAAGGGAGAAAGGCTACAGGAAGCGGCCTCCTTTGTATAGCAGTACCTTGTACCTTGTAGGTAGCTTAAACATGAAAGTAGACTGTCACTGACTAGAAAGGGCAGTGGGTGGAAAGCAGCCAGATTTTTTTCTTCGTAAAATTTTCGGTCGTAGCAAGATGGATCTCGGTGCGATTGTTATGCCCGAATTAATGCTCTTAGCCGGAGAGTTGGGCGTAAAGGTGACGAAAGCCATGAGAAAGCCCGAGTTCATCTCTGCCATTGAAAAGTGTGGCGCGGACGCCGATGAAATTCTAGAATCTTGGACCGAGGTGCAGAGGAAACGGAAGAAATAGGAACTTGAGCTAGAAATGCTTAAGCACAAGGTTAAGAAGGACGAAGAAGCCATGGCGGGCGATATATCGACAAAATTGGACATGCGAAGTCTCTTGCAGCCCTTTTGCGTCGAGGGAGACATAGGTCTCTACTTAGTAAATTTTGAGCGGGTGTGCAGAAAAGGGGGCTTCGTGGAGTCGAGCTGGCCGCAAAGGCTTCTGAGCTTGCTGCCAGCGGAAGTGGCTGATGTTTTGGCAAGGTTAGATTGCAAAGAGGCGGATGATTACTCGTCCGTAAAAACCTGCCTCCTGAAGAAGTTCAGGTTGTCCCCTGAGGTTTTTCGAATAAAGTTTCGAGAGGCAAGGAAACAGCCGGAAGAAAGCTATGCCGAGTTCGCTTACAAGTTAATGGGCTTTCTAGAGAGTTAGCTCCGTGGTGTAGACTCTTATGAGGACCGCGAAAAGGTGCTAGCGCAGATTGCACTTGAGCAGTTTTTCTGTTCTATTCCTTCAACCCTGAAGGATTGGATTCAGGATAGGCCAGATGCAAAAACCGTACAAGTGGCGGCAGATTACGTAGACCTGTATTGCTCCAGACACGGGAAAACATTTCATAACGAAAAGCCTAGCTTTGTCCGAAGCTTCGAGCGAGGAACGGTTCGTGCGTTATCTAAAAACGCAGAGCGTTCGACGCATGTTCCACCTTCAAAGGAAGCGTTGGATCCAGAAAAGCGAAAGCTAAAAACAAAGTCGTTTGAAGCAAGAAAGTCTATTCTTTGCTACAAATGTCACCAGCCGGGTCATGTGGCTTCAGGCTGTCGTGTGCCTAAAGTGTCACCGGTTAACTTGTGCATGGATAAGGCAGAAGACCTGCTTAGGCCATACTTGTACGACATAGAAGTAAATGGTCAGTCTTGCAAGGCTTTCGGAGACACAGGAGCCACACACGACCTGGTTCAATCCTCGCTAGTGAAGCAAGACGATTTCACAGGCGACTGCGTGTGGGTTCGACAGGCCCTAGAAGATCGTACAATCAGCTTGCCAGTAGCCAGAGTAAAACTAGACGGGCCTTTCGCTGTAATAGACACGGAGGCAGCAGTGTACGACGGGGTATTGCCAAACTGCCCGTACATTCTTTCGACCAGAACGGCAAGGCAGCACGATGACTCGGGCGTCTCGCTTGACATGATCCCGTTCTAGTAGTAACTCGCTCCATGACGTCAGCAAACGGCTCTGAGCCGCAAACGCTCGCGACGAGGGCAGAAGCTGATAAGTCAGATAACGAAACGGCAGAAGGGATGCCGGAGGATACGCTCGAAGAAGCAGACGTAACCACGCTGGTTTCGCCGGAAAGCGCGAACTTCTGTGCTCTGGTAAATGTTAATAAGGCCACACTTACCAGAGAACAGGCCACCGACCCAACGCTAGAAAAATGTCGAGATAGCCTGGGAAAAAAATGTAACACCGAATATCTCGTTTTATGTGAAGGACGGTATTATTATTTCCACTTTAACGACAAAGGAGGGAATGAAGTAGACCAGCTGGTAGTTCCATGCAAGTGCAGGCGTGACCTCTTGGAACTTGCTCATAAGGAAGGATGGTCGGGGCACTTAGGAATCACGAAAACTAAGTGCAGGCTATTGGCAGAGTATTATTGGCCCAGTTGTTTCAAGGACGTTGAGGAGTTCGTTCGTTCGTGTGGCACGTGTCAGAGGACGGGACGTCTGAACGAGCGACGAAAGGCACCCCTTACCCTGGTACCGATGGTGCTGGTGGTGATGTCTTTCATCGGGCTGATGAATTACTACCATCAGTACATTCCCAGGTTCTCGGAAAAGGCGAGTCCACTTACGGATGCCCTCAAGAAAAAGGATCACAGCGAGATAATATAGCGCAGAGTAGGACAGGAGACACGAAGAAGACACGAACAACACGAGCGCTAACTTCCAACAAATTTTTTATTTCACACATGCAACATATTTAACACCAAAACCACGTCATCACCTGTGCTATCAGTAACGTTGTCTGAGAAAGTATAGTTCTTTATCCGATAGAAAGATAGAAGGAGGGCTTGCACATGTCTCTCTCGAAGAATTTATCCTCTCAGCTTCAATTATTAACCGCGTGGTCATGTCCCTACTTTTTGCAAGCACAGCAGTTTTCTCAAAAAATGGTTTGCAAGTTTTAGTTTCGCATGAATGAATGTGATGAACAAGTGATTTCTCTTTCCCGTTCTTGACGTCGCTTGCGTGTTCCATCAATCGCTGATTGAGGCATCTCCCTGTCTGGCCGATGTAATGGACCCCGCATGATAACGGTATTTTATACACGACACCTTCAATGCATGACACGTACGGCTTCTGATGACGAGTCGTGCATCAACGTGTTCTGTTGGTGTTGCTTTTCCCAATCTTGCACAACGAGGCAAGTTTTTTTTGGCGCCGAAAATACGACAGTTGCGTTTGCACGCTGTCTAATCCTTTTCAGATTATGAGAAATCCGTGCGTGTCATGCATTGAAGGTGTCGTGTATAAAATACCGTTATCATGCGGGGGCCATTACATCGGCCAGACAGGGAGATGCCTCAATCAGCGATCGATGGAACACGCACGCGACGTCAAGAACGGGAAAGAGAAATCACTTGTTGATCACGTTCATTCATGCGAAACTAAAACATGCAAACCATTTTTTGAGAAAACTGCTGTGCTTGCAAAAAGTAGGGACATGACCACGCGGTTAATAATTGAAGCTGAGAGGATAAATTCTTCGAGAGAGACATGTGCAAGCCCTCCTTCTATCTTTCTATCGGATAAAGAACTATACTTTCTCAGACAATGTTACTGATAGCACAGGTGATGACGTGGTTTTGGTGTTAAATATGTTGCATGTGTGAAATAAAAAATTTGTTGGAAGTTAGCGCTCGTGTTGTTCGTGTCTTCTTCGTGTCTCCTGTCCTACTCTGCGCTATATTATCTCGCTGTGATCATGCACCAACAAGCCCAAAAAGCTACGCTTTTGAAGAAAGAGGAGCCCAATAACATTGTATGGGACGATCGTAAGCGTCAAGCGTTTGAGTCCCTGAAGCTGGCATTAACTCAGCCTGTGCTGGCCACCCCAGACTACGCGAGGCCTTTCCTGGTGCAGTGTGACGCTAGCGAAAGAGGTATGGGCGTAGTACTAAGCCAAGAAAACGACAAAGGGGAAGAACACCCGATTTTGTTTGTCAGCAGGAAGCTTACTTCGAGGGAACAAGCTTACAGCACAATTTAAAAAGAATGCGCTTGCCTGGTGTGGGCTGTTGAGAAACTTCGCTGTTACCTTTTAGGCTCTGAATTTATTCTAATTACTGATCATTGACCGTTGACATGGCTCCAGCAACTGTCTCAAAAGAACGCGATTGCTTCGGTGGAGTTTAAATCTCCAGGAATATGCTTTTGTGGCAAAGCATAAGAGAGGCAAACTTCATGCGAACGCAGACTTCTTAAGTGGGGCGCACGAATAAGTACGCCATCTAGAGTTCTTGTTTCTTTTGGCTCATCTGCATCACTGTACATAGTCTCATCAGGCAATCATTCATGCTTATTCCTCTTTTCAAATGTTCGCTACTAATATTTTTCTTTTAAGGCAAAAATCTGGTTGCATTTAGGAACACTTTTGGGTAGTATAATGAGGCAAAGACATTTTCGGTGAACGGAATTGACATCTCGGGCACCTCGGTGGCTTCTGTGGGGCTTGGTTGTTGTTTGTTTTCCCGTCTGCCCAGCTATCAGCCTCTTTCAAGAATGGGACACCGGTGGCTTCAGCCAGAGGTTCAAAAAGACACCGTCGGGGCAACCCTTGATGCCTCGCCATTGCAGTCCACATCTCTTCAACGGCACGGAGGCCGTCACAATGATGTGTGGGTGATTTCATCCTCGTGTTACAACCCCCTCCTCCAGCCAAACCTCGGAACGGTGTGCTGCTGTGCTCTCCTGGTGCTTTCGTCTGTGTACTCCGTCGCAACAGATATCGGAAGCAGGATTTCAACAGCGCCGAACCGGTCGTCATGACTGTTATATGGAGCAGCGGTGCGAGTTGCACTCATGAACTTCGTTATTGTCGACTTGCGTGTGTGGAGGAGCTCTTCACAACTGTTGGCACAACAACGAATAACTGGTTCAGTTTATGTGGTGCCCTCCTAAACAGGGGAGGAGTTGTTACGTTCTGGGCGAGCCGAGTGAGACGCGCGCCGGCGTTCTGGACCAGCCGAGTGGGACGCTTGCCGGCGTTCTAGGCGAGCCGAGTGGGACGCGCGCCGGCGTTCTGGGGATGCTATATAAACGCCACGGCAGAGCGCTGCGCCGCTCTTTCCTACCCGTCTGCCGAGTTGGAATAAAGGCGTTCTAGACAACCTTCGGTGTCGCCGCTTGCTCGTCGTTCGTGGAATCGCCCGAAACGTAACAACCTCGGAAAAAGGGGACTCGACCGAGTCTTCAGAGGAAAGCAAAACTGGCCCGTCCCTACAAACAAGGACCTGAATCCCAAGGTCTACCTGGAAGGTACGCCAGTACTGGAAAGGAGAACAATAAAAATTTTGGCGTGCGAGTCAGGTCCAACCAGCTCAGTACACACATTTTCACCCTGCTCAAAGCAACAACGCTACAAGTCGCACGCATGATCACGCGCATCACCAACAGGCGGCATGGCATGCGTAAAGAGGACACTAGTCAGAGACCAGGTAGCATGCTGAATGCCGAATCATATACAGCCTACCCTACCAGTGCCTCAACAAGAGCGAAATACAAGGAGCGGATGCGCTGCTGCGAAAAGCTTATTTTTTTCCCAACACAATAAGTGGCTGGAACCTGCTGCCTAACGAAGTGTTTGAGAGCGAGAATTTCGAGGCCGCAGTTTACAATGCAATGATCTGATTATGCTGTTCTCAGTGTTGGTTCTGCGTCTCGGGTGTAATCAGAAAGCTGTTGTCTTTATTGGAAGTTCTTAACATATTTCTGTAACTTTTTTCTGTTTTGTTCTCTTTTGCTGTATTTAATTTTAGTGTTAATGTCCTTACCCCCCCCCCCCCCCCAACAATAATGCCTGTGAAGGCGATGTAGGTATCTTGAATAAATAAATAAATAAAGACAGAGTTCCGACTATTGAGCAACACGGCGATTGAAAAACTCATGGCCTGGGGCTGCAAAACACATTTCAGGTGCTACGAGCGGCGCACATTGAGTCGCAAAAACTCAGGCTGCTGCGGACGACTAGAAAAGCGCTCTTACAGAGATTCGGATGCCGCGAGCAAATGCGAGAAATGAAGAAGACAGAAACGATCCTCGAAGAGTTTCGAAGTCCCTCAAGGTAGCGCCAGTACCAGGAAGCATGGACGCCAACCTCCACCCTGGCAGAAGAGAAGTGAGAGCCAAATTCATGGAGACAACATACGCTCCTGAAGACACGAGCGTGTATGCAGACCCGTCCTGGAGGCCTGGAGAGGAGACACCAAAATCGCAGGGGCCGCGATGGTCCATTCGTTTCTACGCAAAATTACCAAGGCGCCTATGCCAGAATGCACAGCTGCAGAGGCCCAGGAAGTAGCTGTTGCCCTAGCTGTGGTGGAGGGCTATAGAACCAAGCTGCCGCTAACAGTACTCACGGACAGTCAAACAGTCTGCCGAAATCACATGAATGGAACGATAGGTCATCACACGCTCCGCATACTCCTCGCGGTGAGCGACAGAATTAAAAAGCAGTAAAAAGAAAACGACAAGACCACCAACAAAAATGTGCGGGCAGCGGAACACATGGGAGTGGCAGGGAACCAAGAGAACGACAGCATAGCTTTAGGATTACATAACTTTCGAAGCATCCCACGAGACCGCCGACTCACGCAAACACCGAAGGAATACTCGGCCTTACTAGAAAACTACACAGGGAGAAGGATGCGATACACCCCGCCGCACTAATCTCTCAAGAGACAGGAAGCTGACAGTTGGTAGCAATTACAGACAGGCTCTTATCCAAACCTTCCTATACTAAACAAAATGCACCCTACGGTATAGGCGGAGAAGTGTCTCTGGTGCGACAAAACACCAACTCTATACTACATCCCACGAGCCCGCCAAAACAGACGTGCCAACAAGGTCTGGTACAGCGAGCTCAACAGGTGGCAGTGGCAAGCGTAGCCCTGGACTGAGGGCAACAGACCATTGCTTAGAGGTCGACGACGTCGACACTGAAGACTCCTGGGGATACAGTCAAGAAGAGAACGTGCCTGACGGTGTCCCAAACCCACAGAAAGAAGAACCAGAGTAAAATATAGTTTTCCCTTACTTCTTTCGTTCTGAGGTTCTGAAATCGTTTACAGGGCTTCCGAACGAGAATCCTTCCGCGCCACGGCTGCTTTACAAATGTGCGCCGACTTTTGCGACACAACGTGACGCCACGCGACTTTGTTTATGCTGTTATCACCAACTAGTGAAATCCCTTCCAGGCGCAGGACGCAATCGGTTTATGAAGGGAAAGCTTCGCTACACTAGGTAAAGCTGTCAACGTGCTCGCAGGCCACCTTTTGACTTTCAGATAAAGCAAAGAAATTGAAAGGCGCATGACTGGCCCCCTTGTGCAGTGGACACCTTAGTCGCGTTTTAAGCTACGAAACCGATGAAGAGCAGAAGCTTCGAACCCGCCGCGGTGGCTCAGTGGTCAGGCGCTCGTCTGCCGAGCCGACTACCCGGGTTCCAAAACAACCGCGGCGGCCGCGTTTCGATGGAGGCGAAACGCAAGAGGCAGCCATGTGCTGTGCGATGTCAGTGCACGTTAAAGATCCCTAGGTGGTCCAAATTATTCCGGGGACCTCCACTACTGCACCTCTTTCCCTCTTTATTTCTTCATTCATTCCCACCGTCTTCGCTTCCTTTAAAGTGCGGTTCAGGTGTCCGCAGAGTTATGTGAGGCAGATACTGCGCCATTTTATTTCCTCAAAACCAGTTTACCAATTGAATTATTGGCCGTCAGCGTCCATTTGGCTGACTGGCGTTGGCGTTGACAGCGTTCTAAGCTACGATGATTTCATGTAAAGGAAGAACGCGTGGCGCTCCCAAGGTGAGTGGATGCCTGAATTGATTTTGGAGGTAAGTGGATGGATGGAAAACTTTATTTTCGACCGCGCAAGGTCTCAGGGCCACCGCACAGCCCTCACATTACGCGCATGTGTCCAGGCCACCTAGGGCCATGGCACCCTGGATCACACAGCGAAGTTGCATGTCCGGGTCCTGCGACGCAAGGAGGCCCTCCCATTCATCCCATGTGCCGATGGCGGGCTGTTCCTGCGGGGAGAGGATCGGCAGGGCAGCCGATGAAGATGTGGTCCATGGTGGCGTCCGATTCTGCGCTGAGAGTGCACTCTCGGGAACCAGGACGGAATTAGGATAGAAGCTGAGGGGTAGGAAGAGTTCGGGTCTGGTGTCGCCTCCAGAAGATTTGTTGAGAGTGGGATAGGCGCAGGTGGGGAGGGGGATAGAGTAGACGGGCATGGTGTGCTTGTTGAGTCAGTTCTGTGAACGTGTGTGCCCGCTCCCTTGAGAAATCCCGGCTGGGGTCGCCATTTGCCCGACAAATAAGTCCTCGGGCTATGTTATCGGCGGCCCAATTTCCGAGATTGATAGAGTGACCCGGCACTCACACGAGCTCAATACGCCTATCGGAATTTACGGTGCACATTCTCAATATCTGCCACGCGGGGGGATGGGCGCGTCCGCGGGCGAAGTTAAGAATGGCTGTTTTGGAATCGCTAACTATATCAGCCGCATTTTTTGGGCAATGGCTATTGTTATAGCTGCTTCTTCTGCTTCTTGCGAGGTACAAGGAGGGTGTATGAAATGGGTACGGGAGGGGACTTCTGGATGGTAAGCCACAGCTACTGAACGGTCTGGACCCCATGCGGCGTCCACCCAGCGCACATCCTCTGGAGTGCCATATTCTTTATGCAGAGCTTTTGCTAGCGCGACTCGGCGGGATTGATGGTATTCAGGGTGGACATTCTTGTTAAGGAGTTTGAGGATAACAGCGGTGTGTATGGCGCGAGGGAGAGAGATGAAGACTAGTGTGTGCACGTATGCGAATGCCCAGAGAATCTAGTATGTATCGTCCGGTTTCCATGCCAGCCAGACGAAGGTACTGTGCGTAGCGATGTGCATCTATAAGTTCCTGTATAGTGTTGTGCATTCCTAATTTTAAGAGCCTGTCCGTGCTAGTGCTCTTTGGTAGGTTGAGCTCTGTTTTGTAGCCATGCGGATTAAAGCATTGATCGTGTCTTTATCCGCACAGGAGATGTCCAGGTGAGGAGGGGCGTAAAGGATGCGACTGAGCACAAAGGCATGCAGCACGTTGAGATTGTCTGCTTCGTCTAGACCGGCTCGTGAATGTGAAACTCTTCTAAAAGATGGATGACGGAGTAAGGGGGCTGTTTTAGTGCTTTGAGGCTAAGTTTTTTTCCCCGTGTCCTGTAAATGCAGTCCAATAATGTGGCGGGTAAGTATTTGCGGTATGACAGTGTCATGCAGGTAAATCGTGATGGGGGAGGTAGGGATGCGCCGCGGGCGGATTATAACGAATGCTGACTTTGTGGTGGAGCTTTCAAGCCCAATGTTTGCCGCGTGAGCAGCTATAGTTGTGGTGGCTTCCTGAAGGGTCGATTCTATGTCGCCATACGAGCCGTATGTGGTCCAAACCGTTATGACATCCGCGTAAAGTGTGTCCTAAGCGTGGGATGCGGCTGAGAGCCTTGGCCAGGGGGATGAGGGTGAGGTTGAAGAGGACGCGAGATAACAGCGCCCCTTGCGGGGTACCAATGTTACCAAGCGCGAAGGAGGGGGTCTGTATATCATATATATGCAGGGAGACGGTGCGACGTTTAAGAAGTCCCGAATATAGTTGTAGGTCTTAGGCCCAAACTGCAGCTCTTGAATACCCTGCATGATGGCGCTGTACGTAACTTTGTCGAATGCTTTGGTGAATTCGACTGTGTGCAACATGTCATTGAGGACAACGTGTGAAATATGAAGCAGGGCGTCCTGTGCCGAGAGATGGGCTCGAAATCCTACCATAGTATGGGGATATTGTCCATGGGATTCTATGTGTTACGTGAGACGGGTGAGGATGGCATGCTTAGTTTGCCCAGGCAGGAAGTCAACGAGGGCAGAGATTTTGGGCTTATATGGTTTAGGGATGAAAATTATTTTGCCGTGCTTCCATTCAGCAGGTAGCGCCCCCACTTCCCAGCACTCATTGAGGCAGTCGGTGCGGTCATCTACATTTCTGAGCATGACATTTGTGCTTTTGGTCCTCCCCAGGGGTTGAGTTTCGGAGCTTGATAAGGGCTGCTCTGACTTCAAACTCATAATGGGGGCCTAGAGGGAGGGCTGATCGGAGCCTACATAGTCGGGATATGATGCAGCTTGGCCCACACTGGTACAAGTTTATTGAAGTCGGCGTAAGAGTGCTTGATGATTTTGTCGATTTTAATGGGTAAGTGTTTGAAGCGTAAGCCGAGTTCGCTTTTCGCTTCATGGGGGCTATCATATGTCGTAGAAGATGTCAGGCCCTGGTGGAGGAGAGATTACCGCTTAATCCGTCACATAATTGGTGCCAGTTAGATTTACTGAGTGCGGCACTGTGCTCTTCCATTTGTTTTTGTAGCTGCGCTAATTTTAGCTTACGCTTCCGATTCTGTTTCTGGGTTTTCCAGCGTGTGATACTTTTTTGAGCTTGGAGTAGGTTCGCTAAGCGACTATCTGCAACAGGAGTCTCGAGGGTGGCGTGTAACGTTTCCGTGAATGACTTGACATCCTTTCTAGCTCTGTCATCCGTGTGTGGAGGCTAAAGGGGGAATGTAATGTTTTGGCCTCTCTGTGCTTTCGAAGATTATCCTAGCTGGTAATTTGGACATGGTAGTTTTTAGCTTTTTTGGCGAAGTCAAGCTGTATATTTATGATACTGTCACGTAGTGGTGACTGCGTCTTCGTGTCTACGTGTCTACGCGTGTCCCCAGTACGTGTGTGCATTTGAAGTCACCTAATATAGTAGGGGGTCCTTTTTCGCAGCGTTGGAGGCAGTTTTAATTTGAGAGATTACATCTGAGACCAGTTGCCTCGGAAGGAGGTAAGAGTTGAGGATGAAGAGGGAATGAGATCTGTGAGTGGAAGGTCTTAATTCTAGGAATGTGTGAGCTACCGGTGAGGATAGTACATGACAAGTGTATGGTACAAAATGTTCGAGATACGTGGTAACCCTGGGGTTTGGAGTGGTGTCAGAGGGTATCAGAGCGTATACTAGCAGCGATAAGTTTGTGCCAGCATCCTGAAGTGCTACTATATCAGGCGATGTGGAGGAAGCAGAGAAGAGCTGCTGCAGCGGGTCTCGTTTGCGACGAAACCCCCTGCAGTTCCATTGTAGGATGCTTAATTGGAGATTATTGCCTGTCAGCTGGGCCATGCTGAAGGGTGGGGAGGCGAAGGATAGGAGCAGCTATGGGGTTGGTATCTGGGATATGTGAAGCCATTCCAACAATAATTTGTGTTATTTGTTGTAGAACGGCAGTGGTTACCTGACGGATAATCGTTTTTGTAAGCTTAGTGACGGCGGCTTCAATGTAATTTTGAGTCTGAGCCAAAATACTGGCTTCGAGCTGTTGGGTAAGATTTTTTAACTTACAATCCATGTCTGGAATGTCGTCTGGTCTGCGTTTCTTTTGAGGAAGGGGTGTAGAGGGTTTGGGTGATGGTGAATAGGTTTGGGGTGTTCGTGAAGAAGTGAGTGGCGAAACGGTAGGAGGGATAGAATTAATGGCTGCCCGAAGATGCCTTACGTCTTCCCGCAGGAGAGCTATCTCTTCCTCCTGCTGTGAGGTTTGGGGTGTACTGGTTGGTTTGGTCCTGGCTCGCTGGCGATCTTGATGAGACACTAGCGGTGGAAAGTCGTTTGGCGTGGGCATTGGTTGATTGGGTTTCGGCGCGGCCTGTCTTTGCACGAGCCTCTGCCGGTAAGGTGGGAGCCAGCACGAAGAATGCAGCTTGGCGTGCATGGGGTCTCTTGAGGGGTGTGCTTCTTGCCACCCTGCGGGCAGAATCTAGCCTTCGGGACAGGGCACAAGTCGTACTTGTGTCCAGGTTTCCTGAAGTTAGTGCAGGCATCGGGGCTACCCTTGTATTTGGTGCAGCGGTGTACCACACACACATATTTAAGTGTATGAGGCACGGGACCTGAGGCAAAGGTTATTTCAATGGAGGCTGGTTTTCCCATGCGTCGGTGCACTATAATGTTAGCCTCCAGGTTTCGGTACTTCAAGTCACTTAGGATTTGCTCTGGAGTCTCATTCCAGTACGCCCGAGAAATAACACCCTTGACTGCCGTTGAAGGGGCCGCGATGTACGCGGCTACCGGATATTGCTGTCCATCTAAAGTAACTTGCTGAATTTTGACCAGTGCCAAAGCTGTTGCCTCCGCTACCGTCGCCACTGTGAAGGTGTTGTTAGTTGGATGGATTCTTGTGTGCAACTCGCCTATCACTGAACAGCTCAGCGCCGAGTGAAGTGCCTGCAGGATACTGGGAGCCGGGAACTTCTCCAGGGAGAGGCCTCCTCGCAGGCGAAAGACGACACTGATAGTTCCCGCCGGCAGTGGGCCGAGTTGCTTACTTCTATGGACGACGGCGCGCGTCATGGCGTCTCCTTGAACACTTTCCGAAGATTCCAGATGCAGCGCCCGGTGTCGCGCCGGCGTTGCTGGCGCTCGGCTTATATTGAACGAAGGCCGATGCCGGGTGTTTTGGGGGCAAATTCAAATCCGTGGTCTGATTACGGTATGTATGGAGCACAGTTTTTCACTCAACAGGGTGGCTATCCAACGTGTTAGAGGTCTTTCCATCCACGGCCTCCTCCATGGCTGTTGGGGAGTGAGGAACGCGGCGCGCCGGCGAGGGTCGCCTCGAGGAGGCGAGGCTTAGCGCAGCGGCGTGGCTGCCAGAGACATTATCACCAGGTAGCTCACCGAGGTCATTGGGGCCATCCAAAAGATGGAAGCGATTGGGGCTCGTGAACCTTCCAGGATCTGTGAGGGCCTTTGTGGGTCCTAGAAAACACTTAGCTGGGCAGAGGAACCAGAAGTTAGCGGAGCAGATAATAAACGCGTCCGCTCACTCGTGCCTCCTAGCGGCCATCCGGTAGGTGGAGTGATGGCAGATGTGGATTGCATGCGTTAGCGCTGATAACCTTGTTGCAGACAGGCGTCACTGCAGGAATAGGCCTCAGCGTTCATTGAGGGAGCAGACCGTCGCGACCGGCCGCCGCGGTGGCTCAGTGGCTATGGTGTTCGGCTGCTGGCCCGAAAGACGCGGGTTCGATCCCGGCCGCGGCGGTTGAATTTCTTTGGAGGAGAAATTCGAGGCCCGTGTACTGTGCGATGTCAGTGCACCTTAAAGAACCCCAGGTGGTCGAAATTTCCGGAGCCCTCCACTACGGCGTCTCTCATAGCCTCAGTCGCTTTGGGACGTTAAACCCCATAAACCGACCAACCAACCGTCGCGACCGCTGTGCAGACCGCTGTGCGATGTTTGTGCACAATAAAGATCCCCAAACAGTCGAAATTATGGCTGCGATCGCCGAGGTGAGCGGACGCGTTCACCTCGGCTCTGTCTTCTACAGATGTTTTCGCAGCGATTTCAACAGCATTTTACCGCCAATATTTCACCAACGGATCCGTTAAGTCGAAATGCATCGACGGATATCCAGTTTTGAGGTGGGCCACCATTCTTCTCAGAGATATTGAATTATCTGCATTCCGACCACGCCGTAGCCTCGCTGGGCCTAGACGCGTTCGCCAGACGCCAGGCCTAGCCGGCACAACAGCTGCGCGCCGCCGACGAACGCGGCGCCAAGTGTACGGACTCTTTTGAACGAAGCGGCACAAGCCGACGAACGTCACTCAAGAATGAACGTGCAAGTGATGGGGGAAGACCTTTCCGCCGAAGAAATTACCGAAGAAGCCGGATGGAAGACCGCCGGAGAGCGGCGTTCGAAAACCCGAGACCGCGGTACGAATTCGACGCACGACATTGAGGCAAGAACGAACGCGCATGGCACCAGCCAGCAAGGTACGAAACCCAAGAATGTCAAGGGAAAGGTTATTAAAGCGGGACGCATGCCAGACTACCGAAGGAGGAAATCAAAATCGTGGTTCGACCACAAGGCGGTCTCGACATCGTTAAGGCCGGCGCCCCGACGGTCACCGCCGCAATATTCGCAGCCGCTGGCATAACGGGAGACGAAGGTGCAGAGGACACCGTCTGTCCCAACTCACACCAGAACATCGTCGCCGTCAGCACAGAGAAACGAACGAACGCGGACCGCTATGCCAAAATACGGCACATTGACATCCAAGGAAAATCACATGCAGTCAACGCGTATGAAACGGCACCCGATAATACAACCAAGTGAGTGATTCATGGCATCCCCATTGCGCACGAACCCCAGGCACTGGACGAGAACATCGTAAACCCGAGAAACCCACTTGCACTGGCGGCCAAACGCATAGGCACTGCGACCACGGTCGTTATTGCCTTTGACGGACTCAAGGTGCCCAACATCGTCAGGTACGGCGCAACACTCGTCCGTTGCACGTTGTATCGCAAGCAAATTGACATTTGTTACAAGTGCGGACGCCTCGGCCACCGCATAGACGTTTGCCCAAATCTCTCCAACCGCATTTGCGGGGGTGCGGAGACCGCGACCCCGACCAGGGACACCAGTGCTCGCCCAAGTGTAACCTGTGCGGCGGCGCTCACATGACGGCCGACAAGGCCTGCAAGGCAAGGTACAACACTCCGTACGTGATGCGCAGGCGACGATGGGAACGCCAAAACGCACATGCCCAACTGACACAGCAAGACTTCCCGCCCATCCAGCCGCCCAGACTGAGATCAACGTCGAGCTCGCGTGACGGATCCCGCTGCCGCAGCCGGCAAAGGGACAGCCGCGATCAGAAAACATCGAGATCCAGGACACCAACTCGCGGAGACAAGGTGAGCTGGGCGGATACTGACCGGGGCACCGCGCGGGAGGGGATCGTAACAGCGCCTGTAGTCCCAGGGCAAAATCAGCAAAATCACAAAGCCGACAATGGCATTTTAGAGGCGCTCAAAAAGAGAACGCAGAAATACGGAAAGAGAACGCGGTAATGCGCGAACTAGTGCAACAGCTCATGCTGGAGATGCAAGAACTCAGACGCGAGCACGCCGTGGTGGAACGAAACAAATAAATCGCACAACAGCAGGTGCCAACGAGCGTTCCGGACGCGAACGCGCCCGCCCTGAAGAAACGCGCGCTACAACAGCAGGAGGATGGTTTCGAGACCCAGGTTCCAGCCGAAATTACAGACATCAAGACAATGCTGTGCACTATGCAAAATACCATTGAGACCCTTCACGAGTCCTCGGGCTAGCAAACAGGACCACTAACCTCGAAGGAAACATGCAGATAATAATGAATCACTCCGTATTCACGCAACACGGACACTTGCCGGCTAGCTGTGATGCGGGACCGAGCCACCATCAAGGGCAGGCAGACAACTCGCTTCAGCATCAACGTGGCCAATGATAACCAAGGGATAGTATTATGGCAGTGGAACTGCCGTGGCTTCGCCGGCAAAAAGGCGGTTCTACAGCAACACATCCGGCACGCAACACGTAAACCGGACGCAATATTACTCCAAGAAACACTCACCAATGCGGCTACTTTGTTTTGGCTACAAAACGCATGACAGCAAAATCAAGGGGAGGGGTGTATGCACGCTCGTTAGGAAGCGTCTCACATTCGTTGAACACGAACTAAGTGGCGTCCAGATGGAACACGCTTTCATCGAACTGATACCCACCAAGCAGAGGAAAGAACGCGGCAGACACAGCATGGGGTTACGGATACAGCACGACCAAGGGAAGACAACTCGGACAAGATGCGCATGAATCGACTTCATGTTACTTACGGACCCGGCGCGCCCGACAAGAATCGGTAACCCTACTACCAGAGACACGACCCCGGACCTTATGTTCGCCCGAATTACCGGGACGACGGCCACCACGTGGAAAAACACGTCGACCGACCTTGAGAGCGACCACATGATCGTCGAAATATACTTCCTGACGCCAGACAAGGAACAGGGCAGTAAGCGAAAGTTCCAATGGACCGACTGGGAAGACTTCAGAAAGAAACGAGACCAAAAAGAATCTGCAGGCGATACGATCACGGACATCGAAGCTTGGACCCGCTCGCTGGTTGCAGACGCCAAAGCGTCAACCAAGAGCGTCGAAACTGAGGCTGAAACTGACAAGATGGACAGCCGCCTGGCGCATCTCATCGAGGCGAAGAATTCGATCCTGGCCAGGTGGAAGGGCTAGAGACTCAATCGAAGACTTCGAAAGAAAATAGCGGAGATCAGCCGCAACATCGAGGAACACTGCCTAACGCTCAACCTCCAGCAATGGAACGAGTTGTGCAATGCAGTCGATGGACAACTGCACAACGGGAAATCGTGGAACCTGCTCAGGTATCTGTTGGACGAAACGAAGACCAAATCCCACCAGAGTGACTGCCTCGCACGTCTATTACACAGGGAGCTCGAGAAGTATGGTGAAGATGCAGTGACCGTCCAGTTACGAGCCAAGTACTTGCCGCACACGTCGACTGCACAACACGGCCCTTATGATGGGGATCCGAATGTAGAATTGGATAAGGGCTTTAGTGCAGAAGAGATCAGGACGGCGCTGCACAACATAAACAGCAGATCGGCGCCAGGCCCTGACGGGGTGTCGAATCGCGCCCTGAAGAATCTTGACGACAAATCCGTGGAACAGTTAACGGCATTTATCAATGACTGCTGGCAGCGCGGCACCCACCCGCAACAATGTAAAACTGCGGAAATGATACTAATCTCGAAACCCGGAAAAGCACCGAGCCTCGAAAACCTTCGCCCCATACCGCTGACGTCCTGCGCGGCAAGACCATGGAGCACGCACTGCTTAACCGCTGGCAAGCCCACTTAGAGCACAAAGGGGCATACCCACCATCCATCATAGGATTCCGCCCACAATTGTCCACGCAGGCCGCAATGATACAACTGAAGCGCCACGTTCTTGATGGCAAGACGAGAGGCACCAAAGCAATTCTCGGCCTCGACCTTGAAAGCGCATTCGATAATATCGCGCACTCGGCGATCTTACACCAGATATCGCGGCATAACCTAGGTGTACGCACGTACAACTACGTTAAAGATTTCCTGACAGACAGACAGGCGAGCTGTTTTAGTGGCAGGGGACCTCCAGCTAGAAGAGCAAACGCTGGGGAGCACCGGCACGCCGCAGGGCTCCGTCATCTCGCCCACGCTCTTCAACCTGGTCATGATCGGCCTAGCAGAAAAGCTACAAAAACTGAAAGACGTCCGGCACACAATATACGCCGACGATATAACAATTTGGGTGCACAAAGGCAGCGACGGTCACATCGAAACGGCACTGCAACTAGCAATCGAGACAATAGAGGAATACGTAGAGGGTACGGGTTTACGATGTTCGCCGAAAAAGTCGGCACTCCTACTCTACCGCCCCACGCAGAGGGGCAGACCGCCCGGGAGTGGTCGGAATGCGGCAACGACAAAGCGCGAGTACGAAGAGATCAGACTACGTACGAGAAACGGAGCAACCATCCCGATAGTACACACAATTAGGGTCCTCGGCATGATAATCGAGGCCAACGGCGTCAACGGCGAAACGATCACTAAATTAAAGCACAAGACAGCTAACGCCATGCGAATCCTCAAGAGGGTCACTAGCAGAAGAAACGGAATGAGGGAGGAGAGTCTCACACGACTCATACACTCTTTCGTCATTAGCCATATTGCGTACGTTGCGGCATTCCACAACTGGTACAAGAGAGAAGAAGCCAAGATCAATGTCCTCATTCGCAGGGTGTACAAGATAGCACTGGGTCTACCCGAGTCCACCAGCACGCATCGCTTGCTCCAGCTCGGACTTCACAACAAGCTTAGCGAAATCGCCGAGGCGCAGAGCACTTCACAACTGGAAAGATTAACGGGAACGACAGCAGGCCGCCAGATAATGGAAAGTCTCGACATCCGTTACCACGCACAACAAGGCCAGAAAGTCGTCATTCCAAACGCGATCAGACAAACGCTATGAGTCGATCCGATTCCACGAAACGTTCACCCGGAACACAACCGGGGAAGAAAAGTGGCCAGGGCCAGAGCTCTCCTGCACAGCCACGGAGACGATACGAACAAGGTTCGTTGACGCCGCAAAATACGCAAAACGCTCGCGATTCGCGGTTGCGGTCGTCGATTCGTGCGGCAAAACGCGCATAACGTCAAGTGTAGCGTGCGAACGCGCAGAAAAGGCGGAGGAAGCGGCGGAGGCAGTCGCCCTCACGGATCCGACGTGCACTGTGGTTCTCTGCGACTCGCATCAGACGGTTAGAAACTTCGCCAAAGGATGAATCTTACAGAGAGCGGAACGAGTCCTGAGGAACCGACAAGTCCAGCAGGAGGTAGAATTACAAACCAGAATTCAATGGTTCCCGCCGCACATGGGAGAATAATCGAGGACGTATCGCAACCGCAACGAGACGGCACACGCCAAGGCGCGCGAGCTCGCGAACCGCGCCGGCGACCGTCGTCCGTGGAATAGCACCAAAGACTGATTGACCAGCTACAACGAAATTACCAAGGCCCTCTGCCTGGCCCGCCGAACCTTCCCTCCGCCCAGCGACAAGCTGGACAGGGCGCACGCGGTGGCCCTCAGACAACTGCAGACGCTCACGTACCCCAACCCGGAACTATAGCACAGGCTTTACCCCGGTACATACCCAACAAATATATGCAAGGTCTGCCACGCTAATGTAGCCACTTTAACTCACATGCTCTGGGACTGTAACAAAAACCTTCACGGTGCTAATTCCGGAACCCTCCCGCCGCGGTTGGCCGCTGCCTTGCGCAGCCCCAGCCTCGGGCACCAACTCTGGGCCGTCCAGCAGGCCCGCGAGGCGACGGCGAGGCAGCGCCTCGACGTCCCCACGTGGGAGACCTAAGGCCCCGTCGGCGAAAGATGTGCAGGACTATGAATAAAGTTGTTACCAACCAAAGTCGAAATTATTCCGAAACGCTCCACCATTGCACCTCTTCCTTCCTTTTTTCTTTCACTTCCTCCTTTATTTCTTTTGCCGCGTAGGTGGGGTGTCCAGCGAGAGATGCAAGACAATTACTGCGTCATCTCCTTTCCTAAAAAAACATTTTCAATTTCTCTCCAGTGTCCGAGAACGCACTCAACGTCAGAGACGCCAAGCCGTTGTTAAGGACGAGGTAGCAGCGTCCCGCCGCTGCCACCAGTTTGTTAGGGACGAGGTAGCAGCATCCCACCGCAGCCACCAGTTTGTTACAGACGAGGTAGCATGGTCGTGCGCCGGAGTGGGAATGAGGGACGTCTGAGACGAGGCTGCTGGGAAAAGACAATGAAAGAGGACTTTATACAGCAATTTTCATATTTACAAGTGAGCTGCAGGAACGCTGCATCACGACAGCTCATCAGGAGATCATTCAAAGACAAAGAGCTCCCCGGCCGTGCCGCTGCCGGGGTTTTAAAGAGTTCCCTTCCCTAGGTTCCCAAGATGAGGGCCGGGCGTGTAGGGGAAAGAAGTTCTCACTGGCACCAATCACAGACACACACGCACTCACTCACTCCCGAGAGATCACACCGCCGTCACGCGCTGGGAGAGGGGGGAACGATGTCATCCACGTAGCGCAGACGCCGGAATGTCCATGAGCGGCGTTCACGCGCATTTCGAACGCGCGTTCCCACTCGGGGTAGGCGAAACGCTCGCTCAACCGGGCAGACGGACGCGGCTTCCGTGGCAATCCAGGCGCTCACCCAACGCGCGTCTCGGGGTTTGTCGCGTTTCGCTGCTGCCATGTCGTTGTCTTCCCAGGACGAAGGCGAGACGTAACACCGTGTATCGTTGCCCGATATGCTACAACTTTCGCTCTCTAACTAGTTCAGCAATAGTTGAACCGAGGAGGGGTCAAAATGTTTTAGTGCTGCCGGGCACATCATGTATTGGTGAGAAGGCGGAGAAGGAGCCGCTCTTTACATGGGCGAGGGTAAAGGTGATGACTATCTTGATAGTTGATTGTAACATCTTTGATGGAATAGATCAGATTAGGATCGGCTTCCTGATCGGGGGAGGAGAAGGCAGCCAGATGAGAGAGCGCGCGGGTGGGTGCATCTGCTTCCTCGTTTCCTGCAAGCCCCTGATGAGCAGGGGCCCATATAAGGTAATGGTGTACGAAGTCTGTATCCCGTATGCAATTTTGGTACATTCGATAGTCTAGGAAGGTACTGCAGCCTTGTTCGACGCCCCGACAGGCCCCTTGGGAGTCGGTAATTAAGCATTTTGAATCGGAATGTGAGGCTGCGAGAGCAATCACGTCCTCTTCTGCTTGTGTTGCACTGCAGGTTCTGAAGGTGAGGCGTTAACTGTGTTGCTGTTGTGAACTATCACGACCGTGTACCATCCCCCGTAGTGAGGACCGGAGGCGACCACGTAGCAAAACACGTGTTCTGTTGCCATACAGCCGGGCTAGGGCTTCCGCCTGTCCCAGGAGCCGGCCACTATGGTCTAAGTGTGAAATAGTTGGCTGGAAGAGGTGGCAGATTGAGGGCGCGTCTCCACAGCTCTGGGATGTGAAACCTGTCTTCCATGGGAGTGCTGTGTTGGATATGGATTCGGGCAAGAAGGCAGCGACCCGACTCCGTTAGCGACAAGCGGATGTACTGGTTTGTAAGGTGCGCCTCCCTGAGCTTCCGGAAAGTTCCGAAAGATGACCTCAAGCGCATCCTCCTCCTACTTTCGTGGGGGGAGATAAGGAGTCGAATAGAGAATTAGACTGGCTACAAAGTCGTCTGCCAGCTGCAAGTCATCCTTACTTCGTGACAACCAACGGTTGTTGGAAACCCGGCGGACCATGCGGCCCCCCTGGTCCTCCGCCTTACGGAGTTTAGCCAACGTAGTGTTTGGCCGTCTGTATTTGTGAGTGTATATTACGAGTACCTGTATCTCTTCAGTTTCGCGTATAGGACCAGTCTCAAGAGAAAGAGAGGTTTTAACTGTGCATTTTTGTGAGCGGCAGAGGTGGAGAAATTCCGATTTTGGAGGGGAACATTAAAGACCGCAGCAGTGGTCATAGCAGTTTACTATCGTCGCCGCTGTTTGCAGGCTAGTTTCAATGTCCCCTGTGCTGCACTGCGTGGCCCACTGGGTGATGTCATCGGCGTGCAGCACGCCTTGTACCCAGATGGACCCAGCTGTACCCAGCTGGATCGGCAGGGGCATCATAGCAAGAGTGAAAAGCAGCGGGGAAAGTACCGCCCCTGGCAGGTTGCCCGCGTGCGGAGTAGGTAATGACAATGCTCTCTACCTTAGATGCAGATGTGGGATTCACGATATATTAGAAATTGGCATATGTATCAGAATATGTTAAGGCCACAGTTGGCCTGGCTTAGGTTAGTGAGTATGATCACGTGTGTTAAATTGTCAAATGCCCCATTAAGATCCAAGGCGAGTGCTACCCGGTCATTATGGGGGCAGCATCGATGAAGTAGCGTGTGCCAGTTGTTAAAATCGTCGGTTATAGTCGACAGGGCATGTAATGCAACAGATTGGTTGCCAACAGAAGTGAAGAATGGCAGGAGGTGGGAGAAATTTACGTATTTAGGCGGGTCAAGCTTCGGAATTTTGCGAGAATAAGGTGGATGCAGCTGGCACAGGAGAAGGTTATTAGGGGAGGTATGCGAACGGCGTTGTCCTTCAGGGGGCGTCGTTAGCTGATCCTAATAATTGTATTGGTCGCACCCCTGAGATAAACAAGTGAATATTTACGCATTTCTAATCCTTGCTTGTCTCCATATAGCCTATACAGGATAGTAGTCCTTGCTGTGGAGATAATTATATGATTGGACACATTATAACTAGCTGTTATATATTAATAAATTGAAAGCCTATGTATGTCATATTCACCGACTAGACCAACTTCAATGACGAAATCAACACTGAGTGCCGGCAGTGCAATTTTAACATGCAGCCGAGATGGCGTGACACGGTACATACTCCTATCTCGTAAATTACCGTTTTCTGATTTGTAGACATTTTGTAGCGAGAGCTACACCAAGCTAGCCGCTTCGCGAAGTCAGGGTGGGTGCGCACTGAGCCGTGGCACCACGGGCAGGTCGTCGCGCCGAGCGGCATTTGGCGTTCCTTCGTAAAATTGAAAATTGGTTTTCAATTTTAGCCGCCCCACATATCTCTATGGACACCCGATCCGCGCCATAGAGGAAGGGATAAACAATGGGACCAAAGAAATGGTTCATGGTCTATGAGTGTTTAACGTCTCAAAGCGGCTCGGCCTATGAGGAACGTCGTTGAGAAGGGCTCCAGAAAATTGCACCACCTGGGGGTTCTTATTGTGCACCCACATCGCGCAGTACACGGTGCTCTATAATTTAGACTCCGTCGAAATTCTAGGCGCCCGCCTTGTCCGTTGTGCGCATGCGCGGAGTGTTGTCACAAATGGGGCGGGTATATATATCACAACGATACCGAGCCTCTGGTAGAGGTTGAAATTATGTTGGGATATGAGTATCTCTTGTTTCAGCCAGCGTCTTCGCTTCGGCGGACATAGTTGTTGCGACCCGCGTCTCTTCTTTCCCTCTTTCCTCATCTTTTAACTCTCCTCTATGTGCACGTAGCAGCGGTGGTGGCTCGGCTCGAGTCAGTCGACAGGCCCGTGCACTTTCCTTTTCATTCTTCTCTCAGCCGCAACAACAACAACAGCGTGTGGTAGAAATGGACAGCTCGGGGGAAGCTGCAGGCTACGGCCGCTTATCTGTTTTTGTCATCCAGCGTGCGCTTCGGCGGACACGGTTGTTGAAACGCACGTCTTTTCTTTTTCTGTCTAGCGTTATCTTTTAACTCTTACAACAGTATTAAGGTTACCTGAAGCAATGGCTGCAGGAGGCTACTTTAGAATCGCAACGTCCACTTGACGTAAGGTTTCAATATGCAGCGGTACGGAAAAAATTGGGGGCGCCGAATGCCAGCCTTTAAGAGTATAACAAGACAGGATTCTCGTGTCGTGTTTGCTCTCTTCCTCAGTTACCTAATTTATCACTAGCGAACTCATAAGCAGTTGCGTACATATCACGACATGCCTCTAAGGCACTTCGCTCCGTCAAAACTACAGCGCAGTCACTGGGCTCACGTTTATTCCGCTTCAATCAACGTGCATTCATGCTCTGGTATCCAAGTATTGCAGTAAGGTATTTGCCTGGGCTAGTCGGTACATTGTTAAAACTGAAGGGACAACGCACGAAGGACATGTCTAAAGCAGAGACGAACACAGCGCTCTATTTCTATCTCCCTTAGTCCTGCCCTTCGTGCGCTGCGCCTTCAGTTTAATCTGGTATCCAAGTATCCGAAGGTCCTGGGTTCAACTTGCACCCAAACACCTCGCCTAGTGGTTATGGTGCTCGGCTGCTGACGGGAAAGACGCGGTTTAGATCCCGTCGGCGTCGGTCTGATTTCTAAGGAGGCAACATTCAAGAGGAACGTGCATTGTGTGATGTGAGCGCACGTTAAAAAACCCCAGGTGGTCGAAATTTCCGCAGCCCTACACTACAGCGTCCCTCATAGCGTGAGCCGCTTTGTGACTCAGAAGGGGCTGTAATCAAACGAGTGGCTGTAATGGGCACAGTGTGGGCACGGCGAGGCCTTCAGAATGAAGCCAGCTGAACCTTTTGTCCTGTTCTTACAGGCCTTCCTGTGCCATGCTTCAACATCGGATCACGCCTGAAGTACGTGCTTTGTTGCCGACAGCTACGACGGTCATCTTTTGCGGCTGCCTGCGTGGAAAGCTACCGCATGGAACGGACTGGCGCATGCGCTCCCTGGGACGACAACTTCGTCGATGATAACGGACAGCACCGGCTATTTAAGCTCAGTCTTCATCGAGCCTTCGTGTGGGCACGGCGAGACCTTCAGAATGAAGCCAGCTGAACCTTTTGTCCTGTTCTTACAGGCCTTCCTGTGCCATGCTTCAACATCGGATCACGCCTCAAGTACGTGCTTTGTTGCCGACAGCTACGACGGTCATCTTTTGCGGCTGCCTGCGTGGAAAGCTACCGCATGGAACGGACTGGCGCATGCGCTTCCCTGGGACGACAACTTCGTCGATGATAACGGACAGCACCGGCTATTTAAGCTCAGTCTTCATCGAGCCTTCGTGTGGGCACGGCGAGGCCTTCAGAATGAAGCCAGCTGAACCTTTTGTCCTGTTCTTACAGGCCTTCCTGTGCCATGCTTCGACATCGGATCACGCCTCAAGTACGTGGTTTGTTGCCGACAGCTACAACGGTCATCTTTTGCGGCTGCCTGCGTGGAAAGCTACCGCATGGAACGGACTGGCGCATGCGCTCCCTGTACGACAACTTCGTCGATGATAACGGACAGCACCGGCTATTTAAGCTCAGTCTTCATCGAGCCTTCGTGTGGGCACGGCGAGGCCTTCAAAATGAAGCCAGCTGAACCTTTTGTCCTGTTCTTACGGGTTAGTAAACAACAAATATGTTTTAGAAGTGATGATAGGTTCATTATTGTTCTGCCGTGCCCCACAGTGTGTGTTGATCTTGTACTGGAATGCATCTCATTGTTGTTGATACTTGCTGGTGATGTTGAGCAAAATCCTGGGCCTGATACTGTCGAAAAAATGTTCAGTGACCTCTTGAAAGGACAGAAAGCGCTCATTGAGGAGATGAGGCAAGTTAAAGAAAACCAGAGTTTGCTTTCCCAGCAATTTGATAAAGTGAATGAGAAGATGCTAGAAATTGAGAGCAATTTATTGAATATGCGCAAAAAAGAGAGAGAGAGAAAGGAATTTTAATGAGGGAAAGGTGGAGAGGCGCAAAAAAGAAGAAAAACCTGAAGCATTGGTGCATGACCTGGGAGTAACTATCCGTTCACAGCAAGAGAAAATAGTCGAGATGGAAGACCGAGGCCGACGAAACAATCTTCTCGTAATCGGAGTATCGGAAACTGATAGTGAAACTAGCGTCGAACTTAAGAAGAAAGTATTGGACGATGTGTTCCACGAACGCCTTGGTGTCAGAGTTAACACGGTGGAACGGATACACATGCTCGGAAAGAAGGGCGTGGACAAGGTGCGCCCAATGATCGTTCGTTGCTTCGACTACAATGAAAAAATGAATTTATTTAGGAACTGCAAGAAACTAAAGGGCAGCAATACTTCTTTATCACATGATTATTCCCAGGCGACTTTACATGAGCGCAAGAAACTGTGGGCAAGTGCACAGCATGAGAAGGACAATGGCGCAAAGATTTGGCTTCAGCATGACAGGCTTTTTATTGATAAAGAGGAATTTGTCTGGGATGACGACAACCACTGCCGCTTGAGGGTAGAACGCACGCTTGCTACTGATAATAAAAACGAATGACAGTTTGGGACAGAAGAAAGAAATTTTACATTGATAAATTTGAATGCACGCAGTCTCCTGAATAAAACTACTGACCTAGAACACATTATCATGCTTTACCAGCCAGATGTAATTGCAGTAACAGAAACATGGTTGCGTCCTGAAATAACTGATGGTGTGATAGTACCACCTTCGTATCGAATGATACGTAAGGATCGTGACACGCGCGGTGGTGGTGTGGCGCTTATCTTTAAAGAAGGAATCGAATTTCTTCTTATGAAGGATTGCCCTAACACGGAGAGCATCTGGTGTCAGATAAAATTTGGTGTTTCTTCTTGTGTTATTGCCGCAGTATATCGACCCCCCAGTGCCCCTATTACATTTCTTGAATCGTTACAAGAATACGTTTCAAATAATGTACCTGGAAACGCAAGTGTGATCATTGCCGGTGATTTCAATTTGCCGAGTATATCTTGGGAGTCACTTGATGCAGGCACAACTGATGCTAAACACTGTGAGGTCATGTTAGACATTGCCTTTAATAATGATCTCACACAAATTGTCAAACACACAACAAGGATTGGAGAAAGTACGGAATCAATACTAGACTTGGTTTTTGTAAGCAGCAAAATAACTGAATATGATGTGTCCGTTAAGGAAGGGCTTTCTGATCATAATCTTGTTTTAGTTTCTTTCAAACGGCTTAGACCACCGGAAAAAACGAAGAGGCTAACTATTTCTGTTAACGATTTTTCGAATGCTGATGATGTCAGCATCATAGATTACTTGGAAATGACCTTGGATTCTTACCACGGGGAGGATGACGTCAACACTTTGTGGGAGAGGTTTAAAAATATAATCAGGTACTGCCTGCAAAAGTTTGTTCCGCAACGTAAAAAAACGATAAAGAAACGTAAACCTTGGATAAATCGTGAAATAATCCAGCTAAAGCGAAGAATAAAGCGGAGAAAACGCAACAGAGTAAGGAATCAAAATGAAATGTCGCACCTATCTTCGATACTTAAAGAGAAGTTATTGACAGCAAAAGATACCTATTTGTCAGAAAAGCTGACCCAATTTATGAAAACTTCCCCACAGCGTTTTTGGCGTCACCTTTCACCCTCGAGGGAAAAAAATGAAGTTTCTTACAGTGGATGGTTGTGTTGTTACTGATAAATCAGAAATCGCTAACAGATGTAATGCCTATTTTCATTCTGTATTTAGCCCTTCTAACTCTAGGCCCCAGAATTCTATAAGCGGATTATGCTCCCAACCGTATGACATACCCGCTATTACCTTGTCCACTGAAAGAATATTTTCCCTCCTCCTTAATTTAGATACAAAAAAGTCTTCCGGTCCTGATTATATTCCTAATGAGTTCCTAAGAAGATACGCGGAATGGATCGCAAAATATTTATTTATCATATTCAACGCATCACCGAAGCAACATTCCTTGCCAAATGACTGCCTGCAGGCTAGGATAGTTCCAGTACACAAATCTGGAAGCAAGCACGTTCCCGACAATTACAGACCTATTTCTATCACCTGCTCCTGTTGCAAGATGCTTGAGCACGTCGTGGCAAACTGCTTATCCAAATATCTTGAGGACACGAACAAACTAAATCCCAATCAACATGGTTTCAGGCGGGAGCTCTGTACTGTTACCCAACTTGTAGAAACACTGCATGATTTTCCAAAAGGCTTAAACAACAGGGACCAAGTGGATGCAGTTTGCCTAGACATGTCTAAAGCATTCGACCGTGTACCCCATGATGAACTTCTTAATAGGCTCATTGACTTAGGCATAAACACAGATATTGTGTACTGGATTAAAGCTTACCTTACTAATAGAACCCAGTATGTGGAGGTAGACGTTGTGAAATTTGACGTCCCAGGTGTACTCTTAGGTGTCCCTCAGGGGTCTGTGCTGGGGCCCATAATATTTTTACGCTGTATTAACAACATCGCAGTCTCACTTCCTCCTCAAATTACAGTCCGGCTATTTGCGGATGACTGTTTAATATACTCAATCATATTGTTACGCGGCGGCCAGCCGAAGAATGAGACGTGGTGAACCATGGCTATGAGAAGATTTAATGGCCGCTGGCCTAGCGCGGGCGCTCCGTCCCGCGCCACTGCCAGCTTCGTCTTCGTCACACTACCCGGGGCCTCCGAGCGATCGTCCCGATCGGTGACGAACAGACGGCGAAATGGCGATGGTCTTGAGTGAAGGATCGAACAATATGTAAAAGATGGTGCAGTGCTGGCCGCCACGATGAGAAAGATGAGAGAATGAGTCCCGGTCAACGATGCATTCGGGCCGTAGGGTGCCAGGAGCTGACGGCCGAGGTCTCTGGACGCACCGAACGGCAGAGGCAGGGGGACGGTGTCTTCACGTTTGGGTCAGTGGGGTCTTGGGTCGGTGGGGTCTTGGGTCCGTCGGGTCTTGGGTCCGTCGGATCTTGGGTCCGTCGTGTAGTGTGGTCCGGGCGGGGGACGGGGCTGGGGTGAGCGTCGAAGTCGGTTCAGGTCGAACGGGCTGGGGCACGGCCGTGCGTCGCTGACTAGGTACTCACGGCCGACGTCCACGGCAGGCCCAGGACGCCGAAGCTCCGTGACCAGGATGGCGATGAAGGGACCCCAACACCTCACAACAAATGTTACGCGGCGGCCATCCGAAGAATGAGAAGTGATGAACCATGGCTATGAGATGATTTAATGGCCGCTGGCCTAGCGCGGGCGCTCCGTCCCGCGCCACTGCCAGCTTCGTCTTCGTCACAATATCAAAGCCAGAAGACCAGCTCACATTAAATTTGGCGTTGAACTCCATTAATCAATGGTGTAGAGCTTCCAGAATGAAAATTAATTATACAAAAACATCATATATTACACTGACAAACAAAACGAAAAATATTTTTTCATTTGATTATAAAATAGATGGGCGGAATATAACAAGTGTCAACTCCTTTAAGTATTTAGGTGTCACTATATCATCTAATCTAAGTTGGAATTTACATATTGACAACATATGTTCAAAAGCCGAAACTAAATTGTGGTACATTAAAAGAAAACTGAAACTTGCATCCACAAAAGCAAAACTAACTGCCTATCTCGCGCTGGTACGTCAGACATTGGAATATGCAAGCGTCATATGGAATCCGTATCAGTCAAATCAAACGGATAAGATTGAAAAAGTTCAAAGAAGGGCCACCAGGTTCATTCTGTCAAAATATAGATATACTGATTCCGTGACTGACATGCTACATGAATAATAACTTCCTTCACTGTCGAAACGAAGGAAGATTCGCCAGGCTAAAATTTCTTTATCTTTTGCGCAATAATCACTTCAACTTAAACACAAGCCTCTATTTGCAACAGCGTTCGTGTCGCCCTTTAAGAAGCTCTCACAGTTACCAGGCTACACCCATGATGGCCCGTATTAACTGTTTTAAATACTCCTTTTTTCCTAGAACAATAACAGAATGGAATTCCCTGCCTCAGGCCTTTCTGCAAATAGACAATCTCCCCAAATTTGAAAATTGCTTGTACCGTCACTTACCTGAATAGACATCCCTGTAATTTTGTTTTTCTTTTTATACGTTTTGTTTCCCTACTGCTATTTTATGGTTGTACGCTAAAATATTTACCCAGCGTTTGTACTTTAGGCCTGTATCTGCAGTGCAGGACAGCTGTGTTTCGACGATTGTCGTTTTCAATTTGACTGTTTTGAATTGTGCACTGTTCATACTTGTGGCTGTGTGACATAACTTACATATGTATCTGTTTCCACCCTGTAACGGCCTACGGCTGACAGTATAAATAAATAAATAAAAATCGAAAGTGGACAATGTGAGGATGCTGCGAAAAAAATATTTTTGAAATTGGATGAATAGTTAATTAGAGACAAACATTTTCAAAATGTGGACAAGGCCAGAGGAAAAGTGGTGCTCAATTTGAAAATGCTGGAAGTGTGGGCCACGTGACCAGAAGTGTGGGCGGAGCCAACGTGTGGCGCCAAATGTGGAAGTCCGGAATGAGTACCGAGATGAAATGAGAGAAAATGTGCAGTTAATCGGGATCCAATCGGTAAATAATGATTATAGAAAGTGTCAACAAGGTGAACTAAGGTGCATTAATTTTGAATAAAGATTATTTATTCTTGAATTAAGGAAAATTATTGCGATTTAATTGTGAAATAATGCAACATTAAGGTGAACTAGAGTTAATTAAGTGAATAACTGTGAATTAATTGTGAATGAATTTATATTTAGGGGGAATTAAAATGAATTGTTTTTGATGAAGTGGGTAATCAATGAACCAATTCAAAAACAACAAAGGAATTTGTAATGAGGAGGCCTCATTGCTTTCGAATTGCTCGAATGCGGGGTACCCCAGCGGTCTTGAATTTTGCTGGGGAAACACTCTTTGTACGAAGTACGTTGTGTGTTTGGCATAATTTCAAGGGAGGAATGGAGCTTTTCATAAATTCCGCCGTGCTACCAAGCGGCCGCGCAAAGAACTCTGGGAAAACTAAGCGCCGCGGCGCCCGGGGCGCTGCGCTTGCGTCTTTTCGTCTGTCTCTCCGACTCTGTCTGATCACCGGAAAGCCTTTCTCTGCCATCTCGTCGCCATCGCTGTGTATTAGTCTTCCTGTGTTGTCTGCTGTTCCTTTGCATCGCATGACACAGTTGGATGTTGCGTTCCGCGGTCATGGATCACCAGCCGAGCGCCAGTAGACGCCAAGACAGGCGTTCGCCCAATGTATGTATACATAGAACCATCGCCGCTCATGTGCCCATGGTAATGGTGAAAAACTTTATTTATAAAAGCCTAAAAAAAACAAAAATTATTGCGCAGCATTGCGGGAGGGCTTCAGGCTGCCGGTTGTTCCTACGTCCTCTGCCCAGGTCACCAGCCGTAGTTGGAGATTCGCATGCGCCTATCGCTCCACGTCCCGCTGCTGTCCAGCTGCCCGAAATGGGTGTGCCCTTTTCGTTTGGGGCGTATTGTAGCTTCCAGGAGTGTTTTTCTTTGCTGGTGCTGTTGACAAGTCATCAGACAGCTTGGTCTTGCACTGATCGCTCGGGGTCGTGTTGTTTTAACTTCAGCAGCAACTGCATATGCGTGCAACGTTGCTGCCATTTTGTCGCAATGCAATAGTATGCCTTTTGCGACGTGAATAAGTGTCCGCGCGAGAGGAGGGAGAAGTTGTTTCGCCGCCAACGCTTCAGCCACCGCTTGGGCGTGTAATGTGATGTTGCATAAGGTCGCGTTCATATGCATGTTAGGTACGATGAAAATGGAAAGTTCGGCAAGCATTAGCAGCCGACAACCATCTTCTCTCGAAACGAGTCTTACCCGTAGTCACAGCAGGTGTCCGTTCCACATACACTCGGTATGGAAAGATCGTGGGGAGACGATCCATGTATCCCTTGCGCCCGCTAGTGTTGAAATGCGCACCACATATTTTGTGGTATTTCGAAGGCTTCCACAGGGTAATTCGCCTTTGCGAACTTTGCCTATTTATCCTGCGCACCCATTCTAGCTTCAGTTTCTTGTCCTTGAGGTATGTGTGGAATGAAATGTTGATGTACTTTCTAGTGTTTTTACTACAGCCGGGCACGCAGCACGTTTGACCGCCACCGCGATTCTCCTTTGCAGACATGTCGAATGTCTAAAAAAGTCACCACAGAACTGCAGAAAGACTAACAGATAACCACCTCAGCACTGCGCTGCAACCTTTTGCTAAGGGACACCAAGAGCGCGCACTAGAAGACGCACAATGGCTGAACACGGTGCACAACCCAGCAACATGGTTGACAGCAGCCGACACGGGAGGCGATCGCTCCTTTCTCCCATCATGCTTTGCGCGGATCTGCTAGGGAATGGCAATTTGTGGAAAGGTCCATACGCTGGGCATAATTTTAACCAAGGAATAAAAAACGTTGCAGAAATCTTATGTTGCAGTCATGAGCTGACGCGATAGCGTATGACAGTGTATGCCATTTGCTGCATCATCCAATCCTGATGCGACTCTTTAGGTTTTTTTTCGGTATTTCCATTTCTCGAGTCTCTTGCACAAAGCAGTGACGTGGCAGTCTCTGAGAACTTTTATTTTCTAAAAAGGTTCATTTATTAGGATAATTATACGACTACACTTAGCATCAGCAAACACTGGCTGCCCATTCTGAGCAGTTTCACACCTTTCAATTCATTTTCCACTTTTTTCAATTTTTTCAATTCATGATCGATAAATTATGCCCTCTAAAATTTTTAATTACCATCGTCAAGCATTGGCTTCTCATTCATGAGCAGTTTTACACCTTTTAACCCATTTTTGCAATTTTTACATTTTTCTTCTCACTTCTTTATTTAATCATTTAATCACAATGATTTCATTAACTCGTCATCATGTGTCACACAACAATCAATCGTCAATCACTACTACCATAAATTACCATGATACTGCTACGTAGCGGTGACTGCAGTCCGGGAAGAAGGAAAACATCGAGAATGGCTTCTAAACGAAACTCTTTATTTGGGTTGGCTTGCGCCCGCACAGGCCTGAATTATGGAGGATAGCGAAACGAAAACTTCAAAAACAGTCTGGCCAGCGGGAAGCAAAACGGCGACAGCCACGTGAATGGGGCTTTCACTGGCATCGGCAGCGATACGAAAGTACATCAGACAGGAACACCTATGCACAAGTGGCAGCTGGGAAGTCTAGAGGCGATGGAGAGAAGGGCATCAAGCTAAACCCAAAGAATGAGGTCTCAGTCACTGAATAGAAGCAGCGAAATCCGAAAATTAGGAGGGTGGGAGTAACTTCGTGCTTATCGGTGGTGACTCAAACATGAGAAGGGGCAAAGGAACTATAATTGAGCGTATAAAGGGTGATAGGCGGGTATCAGTCGGTGTATTCCTAGGAAGGACAATGGGTGAGGTACTGCGCGAGACGAAAAGTGAAATTTCTGAGAATGTTGCAGGGCGTATCTTGGTAGTGGTAGCGGTGGGGCTAAATGCCCTGAATGGTGACGCTGCACAAGTAGTGGAGAGATTAGCTGAGACAGTCGATAGTATAAGTGCAATAGCACGGCAAGTGCGGAGAGTGCCGTGTACAGTGTCGGAGATGCAAGGAAAGAATGGAGAGGTTGCCAACGACGATGTGAATCTCAATCGACATGAAGTCTAAAAGAACTAATGCAGCACTATCACAATGGGCAGGAAGACGGGCAATTCAGTATGCTACACATGGAGTGCAGCTTAGGCAGATTGGAGCAAACTCTTATCGCTGCATGTAGAATCGCTACCGACAATGGCTGGCAAAATGGGTAGGGGACAGAAAAATTGGAAAGGTGACGTAATCCAGCAGTGGAACTGCAGGGGATTCTAAAGAAAAGGGGGGGGGGGGGCGGGGTTCTTCAGCTGATAATTTAATCGAAGGAAAAGCCACCCTCGAAAATTGCATTGCAAGATGCCAACGCCAGACAAGTTGGCCTCAAGGGATACAAGTGTTTCCGCAGCTCGCGAGTGGACTCGGCTCAGGTGGCCACTCTTGTTGAACACAGTACTGCACTTACCCAGCATGAGGTTTACGGAGACATAAAGGCGGTTTTGGTGGAAATCCATTCAGACAATAATTAAAAACAGAATCTCTTTGTGCTCAATATATACAGCCCACCCAGACAACCTAATGCGCAATTCTCGCCCTTTTTCAGAAAAGGACTTAGGGTTGCCGGCTTCGAACCACTTCTAATCCGCGGGGCCTTTAATGCTAAACACCACAAATGGTGATATAATACACAATGCCGGAAAGGAATAACCCTGCTTGGATTTATATTATCCAATGGGGTCTCTCTAATTACAGATGCGCCGACACCCACGCGCATGCGGAACGGCGTCTGCAAAGACACCACGGCGGATCTTACACTAACTCACAAATGTGGCCCACTTGAATGGTGCAACACAGGAAAAAACTATGGTAGCGAACATATGCTCATAGAAATGCGGCTCAGGTTTAATCTTCGCGACTCAGTGTTACGAGTCAAAATCATAGATTGGGATAAATTTAGGTCCATCAGGGAGGCTGCATTCAATAAGTCCTGGCCTTCTCTGGTTGGTAGAAAAAAATTTAATCGGCATATAAAGGAGGCCACGGAAGAACAGGCGATGAATCTCCAAGTCCCAAAATTAGGCAACCACCTTTTAAATCTTATTAAATCCAAGAGAAATTTAGAGGACAGGTGGAAAACGCAAAAATAGAACAGAAATCTCCCAACAGGGATTGCTAAGCTCAATAAGGAAATTCAGCAGTACACAGCCAAGCAGTCCGAAAAGAGCAGGGCCGGGATGTGCGATGAAATGAGCTTAAACATGAGCCTTCCCAAGACCTGGACTATCCTCCACTACCTCATCAATCCCAATCACACCAAGAGACGGACCATACTAGACCAGATTAAGATGAAGCATAAGTTCGAAGGAGAAAACGAGGAGCTGCTGGATATAATCAGGACAACATACACATGTCAGGATTCCGTATGTATCAGCAGCGCGAACACATACCAGGAAGGAGGAGAAGATGATAGTACTGAGCGCTGAGTCAGCGCTCAGTACTGTCTTCTTCTCCTCCCTGGTTTGTGTTCGCGCTCCTGATACATACGGATCACAACCAACTAGCCCGGAAGATGGCGTTATTCAGGATTCCGGTCCTCTACCTTGCTATACTGGGCCCGAGAATGAGGTCATAGGTGCTCCAATTCAAATGGAGGAAATTAGGGCGGCCCTGCAGGATCTCAAAAAGAGATCTGCTCCGGGACCACACAATATCACAAACACCATGCTTAAAAATATGGACGATGACTCCGTATGCTTCCTTTGAGAACTAATGAATAAAATTTGGGAAGAATCTGAAATCCCACTGGAGGGGAAAATCTCCGAATTGGTCCTTATTCTTAAAACGGGAAAGAAACTTGAACTATCCAACCTGAGGTCCATATCTCTCACCTCTTGTCTGGGAAGGCTCATGGAAAAGGTGGTCAGACTCAGATTCTCTCGACATATAGAAAACAAGGAACTCTGGCTAATGGAGATGGTAGGGTACAGGCCAGGATTAAGTACCCAGGATGTTATGCTCAGATTAAAGCGCGACATCATGGACGCTCCCGAGGACAACAAATCATATGCAGCAATCCTGGTACTTGATCTCACTAATGCTTTTGATAATGTTGAGCGCAGATAGGTTCTCAAAGCCCTTAACTCGGCAGGAGTGGGTAGCAAGTGCTACAACTATGTCAAAGATTTCCTCATCTGTAGGAAACTGAAGTTAGCTTTCGAGGGACTCAGATCCGAGCCCATCAGTACCGGGGGCAGAGGGACGCCCCATGATCTGTCCTCTCCCTCCCCCGCACTTTTCAATTTTGCAGTGAAAGGTCTGTCGTCCCAGCTGAAGACAGTAGAAAACATCAAACGTCGTCCCAGCTGAAGACAGTAGAAAGCATCAAACATAGCATCCATGGAGACGACAGCCCAATTTGGACAGAAGGAGGCTCCAGCGCCAATATTTCGCATATACTGCAAGACGCGGCGTCTATATTTGAAAACTACGCCCTAGATAGTGGACTATATTGCTCTCCTCAGAAATCTGAACTGTTCTGTGGGAGGGAGTACGGTACCACAAGTCAGCACCATTAGGGTTCTGGGGTATTTCCTACAGCGCAATGGGAAAAACGTCACTGTCCTTAAAAAAGCTTCAGGCGTATATCGACCAAAAACGGGGATATTCAGGCGAATCTCCCTCAGGAATAAAGGCCTCAGAGAGCATTGCCTAATAAGGCTGGTTCGTGCTTTCATAATCAGCAGGATAGCTTATGTCACTCCCTTTCTCAATCTCCATCCTGCAGGAGCGGAGAAGTTAGACTGAATTATCAGAACGTCATTCAAAAAGGCTTTAGGCATCCCCCGCCCCCCCCCCCCAACTCCTCGGCAGAGAAGCTTCTAGCTATGGGAATGCATAACACCTGGGAAGAGATTGCCAAAGCGCAATTGCCAAAGGTGCAGATCTGGCGGCTCAACTCCACTGTAGTTGGCCGAAAAATTCTACCAGGACTACGGCTTCCGTCAGGAGTACCACCTTATGTCGCTGAACCCCTGGAGCTTGAAACAGGAAAGCTATTCAAAATTGCACCGATTCCTAAGAATATGCACCCTATCCATGACAAAGAACGAAGTGGGCATGGAGCAAAATTTATTCAAAGTAAACTAATGAAAGGCCCTCCTCAGGATTTATCCTATTGCGATGCTGCCTGCGGGATAGAAGGGGCCGCAGTCATAGCTGTGGCAGATGGGAACCACTCACACAAGTTAATTGCATCCATTAATACGCGTAACGCTTTAATAGCTGAAGAGGCTGCGATAGCGCTAGCATGTGCAGGTGTCGGAGCCAAACCTATTCTCGCAGATAATAAGGCGGCTGCTCGGAACTTCGGAAAACGCCTAATTTCCACGCACGCGGACAGTCTACTCAGGAAGCACCCGCTAAACCGGGAAGTTTTAGTCATCTTGGTTCCAGCTGATGAGGGTCTACCAGGCAAAGAGGCTGCCCACCACCTCGCTCGAAATGTATACACCCGAGCGGCTGTAGAAACCCCGCTACCCGGCGAAAAAGACCCCCTCACCACCTAAAAGGAGCTCTCTGCGACTTCCAGACAAGACTGAAAGATCTATTCATCACCAGATAAGTCCCTAACACCGTCAGAATGTAGGGCCTGGCGAAATATTTAGGTCAATCTCTTCTTCCCTTATGTTAGTCTGCATAATGAGCTTACAGCCGACCCGGAGGCTTGCAATCTCTGCAATGTACCTCGAGTCAAAATCATCTAACCTGGCAATGCTCCGAATCTCCGGAAGCTAAACAGACTGATCCCCTTGAACAAGTTGCCTGGGAGTCCTACATCCGCAGCCAAAATGCGGATGTACAAAAGATTGTCCTACGCCTGCGGAGGAGGATGACTCCAACACCTTCTCTGCGGTAACGGCGGCGGATGGCCGGCAAGGGGAAGACCCTCCCTCTGGCCCCTCCCCCTGCCCCGTGGCCCAAGCCGGTGTGAATAATGTCATCTCTCTCTCCCTCATGAACACCAAGATGGGTGTTAAGGTAGAAGCCTACGGCGCCAGTGGCTCCTTTCCCCCCCCCCCCCTCTCAGCGGTAACTACCCTCGGAAGTCTGGAGGGGTTAGGAATGGTGACTGTGCGTTGCGCGCTTCGGACGCTGTTCAAGCCCGCGGCGATTGTGAAGAAAGACTGCGAACAGCCTTGTCGGGGTCGCGGGGGGCCGACGGCCGTTTCCCATTGAAAAGAGATTAGACTACAAGAGAGGGGGGGGGGGGGGGGGTCAATGGGGTCGGCGACTTCTGAAACGAACAAGCGGTGGACATTACTGGCGCCTTGTGAGAGTGCATATTCCAGGAAAAGTGCGCGGTCCGCCGAGTCGGGCTCTCGCGAGCAGTGGGCTCCGCCCACTTGTATGTACAGAAAGTAGATTGAGGTTTAAAGTAACCTCGCCCGCTCCACTAAAGTACCGCGGGTAACTTGTATGTACAGTGCCATCGCAGCATTATTGGTTGAAATTGGGCGAGAGCAGATATAATAAAACTCCACCCAATTATCGAAGGTATGAAAAACCCGCTGCAAGAAAGAGTGGAGACGGCGCGCCGAGTCCCAGTCTCGGACGCTTTTCTACAGCCCTTTCTTTAAAAAGCCTTTTTTTTAACCGCCTTTTTCTCTAAGTTCTTGTATTCGGCCCCGTCTTCAATAAATCAGTTTTGTCTATAAAGAAGTTTGGAGTGGCTGCCCCAAGCGGTAACGTGTCGCTGGACGAGTGGAAAAGACGTGAAATGCCCAGCGTTCGATCATACCAACCGGCTATCGCGATGACGAGCCGGAGGAGAAACTTAGCTGGTGCCGTGAACAGGATCAGTTTTGAAGTTAGCTATGGGCAATTGATCAAGCTTGATTAAGTAAGGCAGTTATTTGTGGTCTCGACAAGGTATCGCTAAATGATCGATAACTGATCGGTATCTATTGGATAACTTATCGAAGTGATCGACTTCCGGTTTGATGGCCTCGACTTCCGCTCACGAGTCTCAGTCGAGGTGAGAAGTGGGGAAGTGTTACATCGACATCTTGGTGGGATGTCATAAGGTGTGACGTCACGCTTACGCATTTCTCTAGTGAGGATGCCGCAGTGATCTCTAAAGCATTTGGCAAATGCGCCGTGTGGGCTGATAATTTTGCAGAATCCGTGCTGCTCGCGGGGAGATTCTTCCTGACGTGTAGTTACGCATCGTCAATTTTGAGTCGCTGACAAACGTTCGTTCATTCATTCATTCATTCATTCATTCATTCATTCATTCATTCATTCATTCATTCATTCATTCATTCATTCGTTCATTTTATTTTAACTCTTGCCATACAAATTATGAAAACACTGACTGATCATTTAGCCAGAGGCTAGTGTGGGGCTCAGAAACAAGATACATGATGGCAATGATACTCGCGGATGGGTTCGGTTGAGAATCCTGTAATGGCTCGTATATTGCCTCTAGTTAGGAGTTTACCATGTTCTGTGGTCACCACAGCTACCATCTTGTCAGCCAAAGAAACTGCAGCATCTACGTATACCACAGAAGTATCATTAAGAAATCGTGTGCGTAATGATTTGGCTCTCTCTGCACGACGTTCAGCGTGGGAGTTTGGGTGTGTGTTCCGAGGTATTGGTGGAATGATCAAAAGCTGGCGCATATGTCTGGAAGGGTCAGTCGTTGGTCCACATTGTCTTTCATATGTTATGCCTAGTGAGGACAGAATGTGTCTGCCAGTTGGTGTGGCAGCTAGCAGTTCGTATTGCGGGACGGTGACCGCTTTTATAATCTCACTTAGGATGTAATGAAGACCGATACCTAACACTTTCTGATTCGCTGTGTGCATGGGTAGCCCAACTGCCTGTTTGACGGATTTCCTGATTATGGCCTCCACTTTCTCTTTTTCCGCTGACTTGAAATGTAGGTAAGGGCATATGTAAGCTATACGGCTGATTAAAAAGGCTTGCACGAAATAGAGAGTATTTCCTTCCCCCATGCCCGAGTGGCCAGTACATATGCGGCAAACGAGTCACATAATTTGCTGCGCGGTTCCCTGAAGCTCTGGGGTTGCGTCACTATTGAAGCCGTGCTGTAGCATTAGGCCAAATATTTTAATTTTGGGTATTCGGGGTTGCGCAAGGGATCTGGTTTTGTATAATATGAGAAATTCAGATTTGGCTGGAGAGCACCGCAACCACCTGGGGTCTACATCGTTCCCCACGATATAGATGGTACGCTGGAGTCTCCCCTCGATTTTGGCATCACTGCCATCGGCGGTTCACAAGGTGATATCATTCGCATAGAGACAGTGGTAGAATTGCGGGATCAGCGCTAATTGGCATGGAAGTTTCAGCATTGCAACATTGAAGAGAAAGGGTGACAGGACCGATTCCTGCGGAGTGCCCTTGTTGCCGAGGGGGAAGTCATGCTAGTAGAGACTTCCTACTTGGAAATACGCATTTCTACCAGAGAGGAAGTCGCCGATATACTTCAAGGTGCGAGCTCCCACCTCGAGTTCGTGTAGGCTCTCCAAGATCGCATCACGTCTGGCATTATCAAAGGCCTTCTCCAGGTCGAGTCTGAGAACTATTCTGGTATCACGTGTTTTTGCCTCAATAATCTGATGATTGAGCTGAAGTTTCATGTTTGATTACATCCTGCATAGAAAGTTTTGGTTTAAATCCAGTCATGGAGGAGAGTTACAGCTCGTTCTCCTCCATAAACCGGTCGAGGCGGGTATGAACTACGTGGTACATGGGCTTTCCCGCACAAGGTGTGAGCGAAATTGGCCTGAGGCTCTCAAGGCTAAGAGCCTTGCCTGGTTTTGGAATGAAAATTATCTCTGCCGGTTTCCACGTTTGTGCGATTGAGCCCTCCGCCCAGCATTTCTTGGAACTAGGAATGCCCGCCGCTCGCGGCATCGCTCAATTTCAAGCCAGCAAGGAAACTTCGAGATAACAGGTCAAGATCGTCTACAGTAGTCTAGAAAAACGTAGATGCAGCCCTTCATGGCTGTGATCAATCAAGATTAGTCCGGTCGCTTCTCGCGTCAAAAACAAGAATGATAACACCTCTTTCCTGCGGCCTTGAGCGCAAACGAACGGCCACTATAGTGATACGTGGCATTATCCCCCTCTCAAAGAAGCGTCGCCTCGATGCTTAAAAAATGAAAATAAATACGGAGAATGTAAACATCGAGCCCATTAGCGTTAATAGTAAGGTTTAAGCCGTACGACTAGCACGACTTCCGGGCGTGTGCGTCGTCGTTCAGATGCTGTAGTGCCGTCGGAGATGACTTCATAGTCGAGGTCACCGATGCGACAGAGAACCCTGTACGGGCCAAATAAGCGTGGAAGCAACTTTTCACTCAATCCACGGCGGCGAATTGGCGTTCATATCCAAACACGATCACCAGGCTTTTCAGGTAATCAACTAGGCTTTGCAACTCAGGATCCGAGCGCTGCTGCTGCGCGAATCTGCTGGCACTTACCGGTCCTAAGAAAGCGTCATCGTCTTCTTCTTCGCTTTGCTGCGTCGACTGGGGTTCGCGACAAGAAGTCTGCTTCGGAATGCTTGCGGCCAGATTTGTAGACTATAGTTATGGCGAATTCTTGAAGACGCAGGCTCCAACGAGCAAGGCGGCCGTAGGGATCTTTCAAATTGGCTAGCCAGCACAGAGCGTAGTGATCACTCTCAACCTTAAATGGTCGTCCGTACAGGTAAGGGCGAAATTTCGACGTGGCTCAAATAACGGCGAGACATTCTTTCTCGCTCGTCGAAAAGTTTGCTTGGGTTTTCGACTGTGAACAGCTAGCGTACGCTATAACTTTTTCCTCTCTACCATTTTTCTTAACGAGCACCGCTCCTTAGCCCACATTGCTTGCATCGGTATGAATTTCGGTTTTGGCATTTTCATCAAAGCGCCAAAGCACAGGAGGGGACTGTAAGCGGCGCTTCAGCCCCTTGAAAGCTTCCACTTGCGGGGTTTCCCATTTAAAAGGCACGTCAGCTTTAGTTGGTTGGGTCAAAGGCTCAGCGATGCGCGAGAAGTTGTTGACGAATCGCCGGTAATAAGCGCACAATCCAAGAAATCTGCGTATAGCTTTTTTCTCATTAGGCTGTGGAAACTCTGCGATCGCAGACGTCTTCTGAGGATCTGGGCGAACTCCACCCTTGCTTACGACGTGACCAAGGAACAGCAGCTCCTCGTAGGCGCAGTGGCACTTCTCTGGTTTCAGTGTTAGGCCTGAAGACTTGATTGTTTCCAGCGCTATCCGAAGCCTTGTGAGGTGGTCTTCAAAGCTCGTGGTGAAGACAACAACGTCATCTAAGTAGACTAGACAAATTTTCCACTTCAAGCCTGCGAGCACTGAGTAAAGTTCAAGTTCTCTATCTTCATCGCAGCAGGGTTGCCCCACCAGAGACGGTTTGTTTAACTGGAAGACTGGTTTTAAGACAGGAAGACTGGTTAACTGGTTCTTCACATCAGGGGTGCTCCGTCAGAGACGGTCTTGCGACAAGTTGAGACGCAGGGATAAAAGAAATACTCCAAGATTTATACACAGATATTTACATCACATACAAATTTAGGCACTGGAGACAAATTAAACGGCAAAAAGAGAAAAGAACAAAAGGCGGAACTGGCTAACACTAAGGGAGGCCCCTACACGGCATAGCCGAAGATGCATAGCACCTGACCTTAGCTGAGAACCTTTTTTCCGCCTCCGAGGCCCGGTTTTAAAGAGCTAAAGTCCCGGCCCACATTTGGTAGCTTCCGATCATTTTACACTCTTTCATATGATTAGTTTATTGAGAGCAAGGCCAGCCCTCCAGCTTCCGTAGGGTACACCACCCTCTCCACCGCAAAATAAAAATTAAAACAAACACAAACGCACAGTCGTGCCAGCACGTGCGATCGGTTTCCTCCGATGGTGCTCGACTTTGGCGTCGTCCCGAATTTAGGGATTATCGGGCTTAAACGAGCAGTTACCACTGTAACTGCCACTGCGAACTTGGACCTGCGTTCCAAGGCGACTTAGCGTTCCGAAGGCTGTTCAGTCGGCGCCTCACCGACACCCGCTCAGTAGCGTCAACTCAGGCCTTCGCTGTTCCCGGCTAACCGCGCAATCACGGGCTATTCCTCATCTTCATTGCCCCCCCCCCCCTCCATCGTCAACTGCGCCCTGACACGGTCCCGTCTGGCAGTGCATAATTTGCAGAAGGTCCGCAGATTTTTTCGAACCAGACGTTCGTCGCGAGTTTGTGTCGCATATCTGGTATCCGCCAAGACAAGGGGGGCGATCAGCCTGCGGCGGCTCTCACCGCTCACTGAATAGCCGGCGCGAATCAGCCCCAAAGGGCGATGGACGCCCGACCGGTCCCGGCGCCTTCGCTCGCGCGCATCGTTCCACGAAAGGTCACACTACGCTTCGAGCGCTCTCCTCCATCCCCTCCCGCCGGAGGGGGCGGAGGTTCATTGAAGACGCCGGCGGCGGGATCCTAATAAAAGATTTAGCGGTACTAATGACCCCTCAAGCACTACTGATCTCTTGCACGCCCTTCCCAAGATTCTGCAAAGGGCCCAAATGGCAATTTTAGAATTACAACAACAAGGGATTGGTCCAACTCATGAAATCGCCGCGAAGGCGACGTACATGGAGCAGTCACATATCGTGTCAGCACAGGCAAACAAAACCTGACGCAAAACACACACGCGCACCAACAAAACACGCAAAATGTTCACTCAAATACACACGGTGGCATGCTTGCTGTGCGCCGTAAAACGGAGTCCAAGCTGGTAGGCTGTACCCAGTTCCCTTGCATGCACACCGTCGTCCTGCTCGCGAATGAGCACACATACACACCGACACTCGCGACTGGAGCGTTCACTAGCACTCGTGCGATGTCCGTGAGCGGCCACATGAGCCAGTAGCCGCTCTTCAGGTCCATCGATGAGAAGTACTTAGCCTTGCACAGCCGATCCAATGTATCGTCCGTGCGGCGCAGGGGGTAGACATCATTCTTCGTAATGCTGTTCAGGCGGCGGTAATCGACGCAAAAGCGAAGGGTGCCGTCTTTCTTTTTCACAAGGACGACTGGTGCTGCTCAGGGGCTCTTCGATGGCTGGATTACGTCGTCACGAAGCATTTCCTCAACTTGCTTGCGTATACCTTGGCGTTCTAGCGGCGATACGCGTTGGGGGCTCTCTGGCAGTGGTTGGGCGTGTTCGTCTGTGACAATGCGGTGCTTGGCAAGCCGGGTTCGTCGCACATTCGATGCTGATGCGCAGTAATCTCTGTACATTTGAACAAGACTGCGTATTTGGTCTTGTCTGCTCCGTGGTAATGATGGTTTGATATCAAACGCTGGATGATGGCCTTGGTCAGATGGTTCTACGGGTTCGTCGGGTAGTGCAAATATGCCTCTGATCTCTGCCAGCTCGTCGAGGAAAGCGATCGTCGTACCTTTGTTTAGATGCCGGTATTCTTCGGTGAAGTTGGTTAGCAACACCTGTGCATGGCCATTTCGGATTTGAGCGACTCCTCGATCCAGGACTAGCTGGGTATACCCCTCGATGACGCCTTCGGCAGTTTCGATGTCTCCAGTACCTATGCAGGCGAGGACACTCGATCGGGGCGGCACGCTCATTGCTTCGTCGAGGACGTTTAGGGCAACGTGTTGAGTTGAGCTCATCGCAGCAGGCATGGCTTTGTCCGTGGAAAACTTGATAGATTTAGATCGAATAGGATTATCGCCCGATGTTCATTCAGGAAGTCCGTCCCCGAAATCATGTGTCGCGAGCATTTCTGTAGGACCAGGAAGGTTGTAGCATAGATTCTTCCATTTACAGTAACTTTCGCGGTGCAGCGTCCTGACGGCGTAATCAGGTAACCACCTGTGGCGCGGATCCGCGGGCCATCCCAAGTTGTTGTTACTTTCCTGAGTGGGACAGCGAGTGGCCCACTCATGGCGGAGTAGACACCTCCGGTGTCCACCAAGGGAGTAACTGCGTGACCGTCGACCATAACTTCAAGGTCACTTGTTCGCGTTTTCGTATTGCACGTTGTCTTTGGTGTACGATGTCGGCTTCGTCGGGCAGTGAGACTGTAATGGGCGTACTCCGACGTTACTTCTCTGGACGGTGGTATAAGGTTCAAGTCTGGCCGCGTCGTCGCCGTCGTCGTCGGTGTTGTGGTCGTAGTTGAGGCATGGTCTTGCGTTTTCGTCGATGGAGGATCTTTGTTCTTGTGCATGGTTGAAAAACAGAGCACAAAAAAATAGAGACAAGAGCAATAAAGCCTTTCGCAATAAAGCCTTAGTTGTGAGTTCAGCGCTTGTCCTGTCGTTGCCTTTACTCTTGTCTCTAGTCTTTTGTGCGCTGTTTTTCAACCATGAACCTATACCAACTCGCCCAACCTAACGTTCTACTTAGTTCTTGTGCTGAGAAGCAACCTCACCTCCAGAGGATGCTTTAATCAGTTTAACCTTCGGGGGTTGGGGGAGCGTCCACGCATCGCGTAACCTTGGCTAGGAGATACAAAGCACGGTGAAGATGATGACGGGGAACGTGATAGGTGGCTCGGCTATGAGTAGCCTTCCGGCGCAAAAACCCCTCGTTTTCGGCTGGTCGCTGGCCGGGTGGGGGTCGTGGAGCGCCGTAAGAGAACCCTAGGATGCCCAGTCCTCTCTATGGGCAGTGCCGGAGGACGTAAGCGGCTTCCCCACAGTGGAAGCATAGTGGGCGGCGCTGGTCCGGAGTTCTCCACTCGTCGCATTTCGTCGGTTGTGTGCGACCCTCGTAGGACGGGCGGGTTGGGGCGAGAGGTCGGCAGCCCAATGCAGCTGGCTGAGGGCCATAGGGGCTTGGGTCCAGTTGTCGAGGTGCAGGACGGCGCACAGCTGCGGCGTCATTCATGGATGGGGGCTACAGCGGCTGCGTGGGTGTCGGCGTCACACCCAAGGCCTGTTGAGCCTCGTCCCGGATTGCGTCAATGAACGGTGTAAGCGGCAGCTGCGTTCCTGCTGGCAGGAATCGTCGGAGCTCTTCTCGCACAACTTGACGTATAAGCTCCCGCCGGTTATCGTTGTTCGCTGTGTCCAGGCAGATTGCTGAGAAAACGCGCTGCTGGCGGTCGTACTGCCGGGCTTAGGCATCAAGAATTTTTTCCATGGCGGCTGCCTCTCCTACCAATTCCGCGACGGTTTTCGGTGGGTTCCGTACGAGGGCGGCAAAGAGTTGCTCTTTGACACGTCGCATAAGCAGCTTTACTTTTTCTTCTTCCTTCATGTTTGCTTCGGCACGCCGGAAGACACGCTTCATCTCCTCAGTGTACATTGGAACGGTCTCGTTTGGATGTTGTATCTGAGACTGTAGCAGCTGCTGGGCTCTCTCCTTTCGCACGACATTCGTGAAGATCTTCAGAAGCTCCTTCTTGAAGGTTTCCCAGTTCGTGAGTCTAGCTTCCTCATTCTCAAACCAGATTCTTGCTAGTCCCTCCAAGGCGAAGAAGGCGTGCCTCAGTTTCGTGGCATCGTCCCAGTTGTTGAAGATAGCCACACGGTCGAACTGTTCCAGCCATTCTCCTGGGTCGGCACCAGGCGAAGCGTCCAAGGTTGGTCGCACCCGGGGCTGCTGAAGAATGATTGGAGTTGTCGCCTGGGGCAGGCTCATGGTGGACGTTCTACTTGCTTTCGCTTCCGGCTAGGCTCCCGCAGAATCCGGAACTCAGGTGCGTCCCCTTCCAGACGTCGGCTTGTGCGGTGGACTGGAGTCAAGTCCTCCGGTGAATGACTCGAAGGGCTGGCGTCGCGACTTGCTGGGGGTGTCCGGTACATGGAAGGCTACCCAGCAGCTCCACCAGATGTCACGTTAAAGTGACGGCAATCCAGCAGTCAGGAAGAAAGCAAAACTTGCAAACGAAGCTCTTTATTTGGGCTGACTTGTGCCCGCAAATGAACTGAATCACTCGCCGGCGGCGTAATCAACAACCGTGCTCGTCAGTCGTCGAACTACGAATGCCTGCCGCTCGCGGCATACCTCAATTTAAAGCCAGCAAGAAAACTTCGAGACAACAGGTCAAGATCATCTACAGTAATCTAAAAAAACGTAGATACAGCTCTTCATGGCAGTGAACAATCGAGATTAGTCCGGTCGCTTCTCGCTTCACAAGCAGAAATGATAACACCCCTTTCCTGCGGCTTTGAGTGCAAACGAACGGCCACTATAGTGATACGTGGCAATATTTTTTTTAGTGACATAGCTAAGGTACTGTGAACTCGTGCCCTATGGTTAAGAGTCGATGACCTTTTCTTCCATTCAGCGTCTTTTCGTATATTGACAAAGCCGCGACTGAAATAATAACAGAAGTTAATGCCCTGTAGTGATGCACACGGGCGGACACGCTGACGTCTTCCTGGAACTAAAGGAATGTATTCATAATATAGCCTTTCGGATGAAAATATTTATTCATTAGTTATATCAAGAACACATTCAGGATGTCTGTAATTAGCAAAAGTGTTTTCTCAATACAAAAATGATGATCGGAATCATCTTCAAAGCTGCCTCCTTCCATTTTCTTAGCTGCATTAGCACAGAGTTTGAAAAGGTTATTGCGGCGGGCGTTATTGCCTTTGTGGAAAGCGAAGCTATACTTTCTACAATAACTTTTGACTGAATCAGCCAGTACTAGGAGTCGTTCTATTAAATCAGTCAATAAGTAAAGAACCAATTTATATTTGAAGATTTCATGGCGAATTAATAGACAATTCATACGAAGATTACAAGAACACAGTGCCCAATTTAGTATGTTCTGGTTTTCGCTGGATCACACTCGAATTTTTGAAATGTATTTTAGCAACAAGAAATACTGTGTTGCACTGCTACACTGCTACACTACAGTAGAACACAGCAGTGGAATACTGCTGTGTTCCACTGCTGAGGGTGCTGGCGTCCCTGAGCGGCCGGTTCTTGGGCAAATCCGATTCCGCACATCGTTAAACACTTCTATGCAAAAAAAAAAACTGAGGAATTTGAATTCGAGCGACACTGCCATTATCTGTGCCGTTCACCGAACCTCTCTGCAAACTGTCAAGCCGGGTCTGCTTCACAATGTTAAGATGTTAACATAATTATGATGTAGTGGCTACAAGAACAACATATCACCAATGTCACTGTGTTGAATCTTCGGGCCATCAGCATCGAAGTTACTATGAATGATACGGAAAATCTTAAAGTGAATAATTCTGTGCACCTTTTCTAGTAGTTCAAGCCACTTACCCCAACCCTCATCTGACTGTTTCTTCGCAACATAAGTGAAGGAGTTTCGCAAGAATGGAGCTAACCAGTCCAATTAGCAACCATCTTTACAGCAGAAGAATATTTCCGTGTGTCGGAGCTCTATTTGGCGATAAAGTCCTAATTCATATAAGCAAAATAATAATATATGTGCATGGAGAAATAATAGTATTAAATAATTTTGGTTTCATTCGTTGCAACGGTAAAAGTGTCACATGATCTCAAAGTCGGTATTCTACCGCATATGACCAATATTTGCGTGAATGCAACCTAGATTGTGAGCTAGTGATCTATACACTTGAACAGATAATGCTTGTGTCCATTTTGTTTGTCACTGTATAAATTAAATAAAAATTAATTATGTCTCAACACGAGCATACGTAAAAAAAATACTTTTTTCGTACCGCGGTATGTCCTGTTCTGTAGAAATCTTTTGCAGCCCATTGCGGAAACTGCCCTCAAAAGGATCCTCACAGATCCTCACACTGTCTTCAGACTGTTCTTTAACAACACAGCAGGCAGAGGTACTATTGGAGATGATTGTTCCTGACCTCAGCTCGATCGGTGGCACGTGCATTTTTTTGGTGGCGCCAAAGAGGTGCAGCCCTGGCTTGCGGCTGAAAGGGACTGCTAAAGCAATGATTAAAGGCTAGGATCCCATAACGAGAACGCGAGACTGAAGGAGCCGTCGAGGGATTCGGATCTGTTAATCTTTGTTGGGGTAACAAATCAGCTATTGCGTGTAAGAGCTGCAAATGTCGCCGACTAGTACGAAATCTCTCGAAATTGCCACGACTCCGCACTTTCAGCAATCTGGTGAATAAGGTACCAGTCTGCTCAATCTCGCGCTCGTAGGGATGAGATGCGGCCTGCAAAATGTGCGCGCAGTATTGACGGGGCGAAAAGCGACTTCCGAGTTGTTGAGGAGCGTGGTCGCGGCGGTACAAATAACGTTCATTGTCGGGATGCGAAGCCCAAGATGCTAGTGGTATGGAATCTGATCTGAGAATGCGTGTTAGACAGCTTAAGATCCTAAGTATTATACGTGTTTTCGGACCATTGATCCAAGATCCTTGCTTTCAGTATAGCAAACGCAAGCTGCAATGAAGACAGTAAATGAAGGCCCAAAATTGAGTAAAAAACTGATAGGCGCTAGGTAAAAACTACTAGAATAAAAGATGCTGCTATGTAAAGACGAAAGCTCTTTCTGAATGTACTGCCTTCGCGCGCGAAAAGAATTCATGCCTTATGATTCTTCCCATTCGAAGAATGTAAAGAGCGCTATTGCTCAGATTAAGCGAGCGAAAGCTTTCAAACCCAGGTACGGAAGTTGGAACAAGTAGGCTTTCCAGCGTCGATCTTAAGCTCAGTAGTAGAAGCTTTGTTGGGAAAATTGTAGAAAGAATGTATTAAAAAAGGCAATGAAGTTGAGGTCACCAAACCCAAAAGCAGATCGGCTATCATCCGGGATACCCAGAAGGTGCCGCACAATTTGAAGCATGTGGCAACAAAGTACAAGGTTCCTTTGGTTTATTCCGCCCCAAAAAAAACTGCCTGCCTTGTGCGTTAAAACTGATCGCATCAAGGCAAACAAAGCTGAAAGTAAGAAGAGACATGCAGCCCCCTTTGTCAAATGTCGCGTGGGATTCATCTATCAGATCACTCTGATGTGCGTAAACAAGTACATCGGTCAAACCGTCCGCTGTATTGACGACCGATTAACAGAATATATTTTGGATTTACAAAATGTCACTGGTTCACATTTGCCCCATCACTGTAAAGCCTGCGGTGAAGAAAGAAAGATTAAGTGTGCAGCAAGGCTGAAAGAAACAAAGGTTTTAAACAGAAGTAAGGCCCAGACAGCCCGTGAACTGTTGCGGCTTTCTATATCAGAAGCAATGGTAGTGATTGTTTTAGTACCCCATTGATTACCATATGCAAGAATTAAACTGCTTTTTTAGATACACAGAGGTGAGACACCTGTGGGGCTCACTTCGGCTTTTTCTTCAATTTTTGTGCAACTCTCGCGCGCATGTGTGGTTCTTGCTACCCCTCTTGTTTGCTTGCCTTATATTCGTTCGCATTCGCTGTGAATAAACAGTTGCAAGTTGCGTCTGTCCCTTCTCGTTTCCTTTGTGTTTCGGTGCTATAAACCTTTTCTGGAAACTGCTAGGTGTGCAGTCCTTCAAACGTAACGCATATATTATTAACGCCAGATGACGAGGCTAGCCTAATCTTAATTGCAATAAAAAGATAATTTCTCTCTCCATATAGAACACTCCAAAATTTTCTTCTTCCAACACAGGCCTGATAACGATGCTGGCGAACTCGTGCAAGTTTACTGAGGCATCTCAACCTGTCAAGCATGATGCCCCTCTTTTAGATCTTTGTTTCTAAGAAAACCAAAGCACTTGATTTTATCCACAAACTGCTCCGCGTTGAAAGCGGGTCTTTTGGGGCCGCGAAAACAAACGGTACGCCTTGCAGATCGAAGTTATTCTTGACTAGTAGCATTGTTTGGTCCCAGTGGTTGAACTTGCTGATACGCTATAATACTTCATCCAGACATCCATATCTTCATACCAAACTCTGGAAAACGTTCTGTTCGCAAGCTTATCGGCTAGATAACGGCTGCTTAGGGGAATTCTCGACCTTGGCTATAGCTGAGTCTTTATTCCACGCAACTCGCTTCGAGTGGTACGGCGGCCAAAGGCGTCATCTGTCAATGGTTTGCGGGAACCATAATGATTAACCCGCACCGGCGCACATTTCAGAATACAGTGAAAATGAACTATTTACATGATGAAAGAGGCCTTTGAGGAGCGAAATCAACAGTGCGCGTCATCGAAAATTTAGCTAAGTCCTCAAGTTCTTTCATTTTTCTCTTCCGCTTCCAAATAGAGGGTGGCGCATTAGTATCACACGCCCTTCCGTTAAGCTCAGTCGTCTGCTGGCACACCTGTCTGGATTCTTCTTGTGAGTAGGTGCGAACCCCATTTTCAGCCCTTCACCACTGCTTCACCACTACTTCTGCCACTGTTACTAATCTGGAAACACTTGACGCATATTTGTCACTGCTGTTAACGAGTGTGTTTAATGAAAACCAGTTTTAGTTGGCTTGGATATTCGCTGACATGCTACTGTGCACCGGGTAGGGAATAAGTACAGGCGCGGATATGAGTAAACGGAGCACGCTATTGCGTTCGAAGTGAAATCACTCTTTCTGCATTGGTAAAGTAGAAGCGTTGTTTGCCTACCAGAAAGCCCACCAACCTCCGCTACCAGCATGCGCGCACCACTGCTGGAAATTTCAATTAGGTGACGTGTGAAAAAGATTTCAAGACAGTTGCGTGCTCCGTTTACTTTTGTCCGCACCTGTACTTTGTGATAAAAGAAGGGTGCTATAATGTTCGCAATCACTGAGGAGGGTTGTAACGCAAAAGTTCACTTCATGATGGCTTCTTGGAATGAGACCAAAGCCAAATTCTGTGCATGTACAGCGGGGTGGTCAAGCGTTCGGGCAGTTTAGAGTTTGTCGAAAACACAGATAGCGTCTAAATAGGCAAATTAAAAAATCACTGCATGTCGTTTCTGGCTGTAGCAGCCTAAATTACCTAATATAGAGTCCGCTGTGAGTGGCACTTGCGTGATGGACTGCATGCATTGTTCATAGTGCGAACGTTCGTGGGCGCACTCTGGACAGTCGTAGAGAATATAACGTACATTCTCAATTTAGCCGCAGTCCTCACAATATGAACTGTCAGCTTGCTAGAAACGGGAACTTAGACTGTTCTTAAATGCAACATTAAGACGTGGCTGGAAAGAGAGAAAAGCAAAGATCAAAGCCGGCGCGAATATTTGCTGGCATGCTACTCAGCGTAGGGGGAGAGAATATGGCAGTAAAGTTGAAAGAAAGGTGGTAGAAAAGAGTGCGGTCATTCAGAGGGTTGCAGCGCAGTAGTTCACTGCATGATGGTTTCTTTGGATGAGACCGAAGTCAAGTTGCGTGCATGTGCAAAGGGGTGACCAAATGTTCGGCTATTTAGAGTTTGTCGAAAACACCAATAGCGTCTATATAGCGAAATAAGGATATAATTAAACGCCGCTACTGTCTGTAGCAGCCTAAATGAACTAATATAGAGTCTGCTGTGAGTGGCATTTGGGTGACGGACTGCATGCATTGTTCATAGTGCGAACTTTCGTGGGCGTACGCTTCACATGCGAAGAGAATATGAAGCACAGTCTCAACTGAGCTGCAGATGTCACAATGCGGACTGTCAGCTTGCTTGAAGCGGTATCGTAGAGTTTTCGCAAATGGAACATTGAGGCGAAGGCGAGAACAAATTGGTTCCAGGCGACGCGGAAACCCGAGTGGTAGTCTTGTCTGTGGGTGGATAGAATGGTGAAAGGAGCAATGATGGCTTCGCGAGTTCCAGAGACGGTTCCTTTCATCCTGGGTATGTCGTTTGGGAAGCTGGAACGCATCTGCGGTATGAAGAAGATGTGCTTGTAGTTACGGTGCTGTAGACCTTTGCGGGCCACTTCGGCTGCTCTCTCCTTCTCCGTGATGCCGCGGTGAGCTGGAATCCACTGAAAAATTACACTGTGGTCTTCAGCAAGAGCCAGGTCATGCAGGTATCCAATGTCATGAAAAATGGGCTGGTGACTTGTTCTCTTCACTAGGTAGGACAAGGTTTGCCGCGGTCCTTGCGAGTCCGTGAAGGTTACCCAGCGTCCTGAGTTATGGCGCAAGATATAGGAGACAGCTTCTTTCATTTCGTATAGCTCTGCTGTGGTGGAGCATGTCCTAGGCTGTAGATGACCTAGAAGCATTTCGCCTTGTGAGGGCACATATAGACGGCGTGATGAGGAGTCGTGAGAAGATGAACCATTAGTGAAAATTTGTCTTGTGAATACTGCTGAGCTAAGTAATTCATTGCAGCTTGTAGCAGTTCAGCTTGCGGCATGCCGTTCTTCACTGTGACGTGGCTGGGTTAACTGCCAACTACACCGGTGTGCTTTTTATTTTTGTTGCTTCAACATGATTATGCTTTGCGTGACGTGTACAATACTCAGACCTCATACAAAAATTTGTGAAGCAATTTTGATGGGAGAGCCGTTCTATCCAACGTCTTGGTAATTTTAAAGCGCGCAAAGAGGTTTGTGTTTCTTTAAAGATGTCTTTCGGATTCCCTGTGCCCCTTGGAGGGGTGCAGCTGGTATGCGGTAGTGACAGCATCATTATGCGATGCTTTTTCCGCTCGTGATATTTGTCTGGACAATGCTGCGTTGAAAATACTTTTAAAGAAAAAACAATAAACTCTTGGGAATTACAATCTCGTAATACACTCCCTTTTTGATGTACCACGATGTAGAAAGTTGTTACTGCAACTGAAAGTTGTTTTTTTCATTCAGGTCATCTGTCACCTTTGAAATTTCGGATATTAACGAAACAAAGCCATTCTTTACTCCTGGGGTTCAATAAAGACATCGAGACTAGTGCATAAAAATCCATATATACAGCAATCCCTGAAAAATGGGAGCTCCGCCTCCAGAAATTGTAATCCAACTCAGGATTTAGAAGCAAGGCGGAGAGGTATGAAAAATGACTTGTGCTTTACATATTAACCGCATGCATGCAACAAGTACAGTGACTCTGAATCTTGCTGTGTATCAGCGTACAAGTGAACTGTTAATTGACATCTATGCTGTGAAGATTTTAAAATGGTTGGTGCGCACTAACCAGATGCGCATGACGAATATTACGCTTCCGCCTGCGAACCCGTCTCAAAAGAGCCGCACTGATTGCACAGCAATCTTTACTGCATGCCTGAATACGAAGTAATAATTTGAAGTGGATACTAATACAGACCTATCTGAGTAAAGTGCCTACAGACCCTTTCAAAATTGTGTCATTTAGCTACCTTTCAACTTAATTCGCATTTTGGATACGCTTGGAAGGTGCTATACAATGATCATTTTCTCAAGCGAGCTTTCTTTGCCCAATTATGACAGCTCAGCACTATATTACCTCGCTTTAATTGGTCATTCATATCAGAGGTAATTGCTTGATGATGTGTCCAATTCAAAACAGGGATTTTTACCAATTTCCTACACGGCCAACTTCATCAAGTGTTTGCTCCGCTTGTGCTCATTAACCCTTCGGGTGGAAGCGAGTCCTTGCAGCCTACTTTAGAAATGTTGTTCCGCAATGTGATATTGCTTTCTCCAAGTACGAGCGCTCGCTGCGCGCTGACTCCTCCTTATCTGCATCCAGATGTTCGAGAACAACAGAGCTGCTGAAACTAGGTTGAAAACATGCATTCACAATTTAATACGAATTTGGGATTCGCCAGCACACAGCATGCCATTGTGTGTCTTTAAAGCAACACTCCGGAATATTGAAACCGAGAGGTAGAAAAGCTTCTTCAAATGGTTTTTCTTGTTTTCACCATCGTCACAAAGAGGCGCTCTTTGTGTCATCCCCTTTTTTCCTGTGTGTGTGTCTTTTGCGCCATTCTGAACTTCAATCATGAACCAACTAGCCCCAAAGCAAGTTCTTCTGTTTCACAGGGTGCCCGTATTCAACCTGCCTGCGAATGAACCGAAAAAAGTTTAGATATCTACCGCAATAATTTAACTCTCATTCAGTGCCTAGTAAACTGTAGACTAACCTAGTAAACTAGTAAACTGTCTCATGAGGAATAAATTGCAGTTAAGCAGTGTACCTCCGAAAATTAGGTACCAGAGCACTAACATGACACTCCATTTCCAATGCAGCAAAAATGTGGGATGAAGTGGGGGCGCCAATGCGTGTACTTCTGACTGACCATATGAACTTACTGTGGATGGATTTAATTTCGATGAGCAGGTAGGACTGCGCGATTAAGGCAGGATACGACATATAGCAACATTTGCTCTCCTGCGGAGTCAATCCATATTTTAGGAAAACTTCGTGCTGGGCTAGTTGGTGGGACATAGTTGAAACTTGGTTCTCCGTGTGTGTCGTTTCCTTTGTTTGTGTTCGTCTTTCGCGCTGAACCAAGTTTCAATCAATCCATATGTTTACTGCTTGGTGTGTGCCATGCGTCCATCATCCCGGCCCCTGCGCCTCGTAGGTGGCCCGCAATCATTTTGTTTACTGCCGAATGTCGAAATTCGACAGCCTCCTTTGCATGGGCCCTGCGGTCAGACAGTTCTGAATCATTAAAAAGCTAAATTTGATTGGTACAAACGTTTTTAGGTTTTTCAGCATTTTCATCACAGCACTGATATTTCAAAAAATTGCCCAAAATTATGTTACTCCCTAAAACGAAATTTGAGCGCAGCCCATCAGCTGTTTGAGCTTTTCGATAAATTGAGGCAAAGAATTCAAGCAAGACATATATGTACAATTATCGATAACTTCTTATTTTATAGCGCAGCCCTTTGTCGCCCGTTTCTTCGTTTCGCGCCCTCACCGTCGCCTGTCTCCGTTGTAACCAGCAGTGGACACCCTTTAAGCTGCGAGCAGGAGGACATACTTTATTTCCGCCGACATATGTAGCCGACGATGTGGGGTTAGAGCCCCATTAATTGGCCATAAGCCCGTGTCGTTCGGCGACTTCTAGGGCCCTTGTAACAACCCGGATCCATTTACGAGTCAGAAGTAAGCAATGCGGCCTCGCGCTGGTCTGGATTCGAGAGCTGCAAACCTCGAGGAGGGGTGTCCCGAAGGAAAGCCCAGAGTATGTGGATTAGAGTGTCGTGTTGGCGACATCGTTGACAAGGAGGGGAGTAGACCCCAGGGTATGTGCGAGCAAATATCGCGGGGTTGGGGAATGCGTTGGTTTGGAGTTGCCTCCACGCAACCTCTTGGGGTTTGGTGAGAGAACTATGTGCGGGGGGATATAGAAGTCTACATAAGCGGTAGTGCATGGTTCTATCATGAAATGCAACCATACGAACTATCGCTGTCCGCAGGACGGGCGACACCACATCCCGGTCGAAGAATCCTCGGGCATAATTGTGGGCAGCCTCGTTCCCTGGATGGGATGAGACCGCAGGGACCCAGATCAATCGGATTGGACTAAATTGGTGGAGTGTAGAGAAAGGGTGATAGAGGAGACCCGGCATTTGGCGAAATTACGAATCGCAGATTGGAGTCGCTGAAAATGGTTTCTGCCGAGGTGGAGACCATCGCCAAAGCTATCGCCGCCTCCTAGGCCTCTTCAGGCGATGTGACGGGAATGGAGCACGCAACCAGCGGCCGTTCACAGTAGTTTACACCCGCGAGCGAAAAAGCTGGAGTCAGGGGGGGGGGGGGTGCGGTGGACGGATATTCGGTGGCGTCGACCTAGACCGCGGATCGATATTTAAAGTACTTTTTGGGCAGAGCTTTAGCCCTGTCCTTGCGGCGAGCGACATGATACTCTGGGCGCATGTTTTTAGGAAGAGGGGTAACGGTAAGGTTACTGTGTATATGGTGCGGAATCTGGGCCTTGGCGGTGACGGTCGTTTCGAAGCGTATTCCAAGCTTGTCGAGTATGTGACGTCCCGTGGAGGTATGGGTCACACGCTCGTACTGAGATGTGAGATGAGCTTCCGAGAGCTCCGTCACAGTGTTGTAGACCCCTAATGCCAGTAGTGTATACGTGGGGGTCCGGTAGGGGAGATGAATAGGCGTCTTGTATGCCTGTCTAATAAGAGAGGCAACGCGGTCCCGTTCCTAGCAGCTAAGATGGAGGTAAGGCAGGGTATATGTGAGGCGACTGATAATAAATGCCTGAACAAGACGTCGGCGGTCAGCCTCTTGCGTGCCCCTATGTTTATTCGCAATGCGACGAATTAGTCGAATGGTCTGCGAGACAGAGACTGTAGTTTTAGCCAGAGTGTCGGTGTTTTCGTGATTGCTCTGGACAAGGAGCCCCAGTACCCCAATGGTAGATACTTCGCGTATGGGCTGCCCTATGGTAGTAATGCAGATGGGAGGATGGCCGTGAAGGCCGGGTTGACCACGGAAAGTAGCAGCTCGGATTTCTGAGGGGGAAACGAGAGGTTGGCTCTGGCTACATGGCAGTCATTGACATCGACCGCTTGTTGAAGTGGGTATTCAACCTCAGCATTGTTGCCTGTTGAACGCCTGAGGGTAATGTCGTCTGCGTACAAGGTATGGGATAGCCGGGGGGTAGCGTCTAATTTAGAAGGTAGCGTGAGCAAGGCAACGTTGATAAGAAATGAGGAGAGAATAGGTCCCTGGAGGGTGCCATTGCAACGGAGGGCTAAAGGGTCTGAGAGGAGAGAGCAAAAGCTGAGTCCAGCTGTACGACCGGAGAGGAAAGTGCGTATATACTCGTAGGTACGGTGACCAGGATTTCGTAGGGAGAGGTTAGCAAAAATAGCTCCGTGCGAGACGCTGTCAAATACTTTAGCTAAATCAAGCCCTAGAATAGCCTTTGTGCCCGCTCTAGTAGAGGGGCACAGTATCTCCCGTGAAAGCTGGAGCATAATGTCTTGCGTAGAGTGATTTGAGTGGAAGCCAATCGTGGTGGAGGTAGGAGATGGTAATCTTTAACACAATGATACAAACGATTGTGAATGACGTGCTCCATCAATTTCCCAGCCCAGGAAGTGAGGGAGATGGGGCGGAGTTGTTCGAGAGATAGTCGTTTCCCTGCCTTCGGTATGAAAGTCACGCGTGCATGTTTCCATGCTGCGGGAATTTCGCCCTCTCTCCAGCAATCATTCATAAAGCAGCGAGGGCCTCAAGGGAGGGGTCATCTAAATTACGGAGAGTTTTGTTGGAAATGCCATCCGGTTCTGGAGCAGAGTTAGGGCGGAGCTGAGTCAGAGCGAATCTTACCTCAGCCTACTAATTCTCCGCATCGACGGCAGGGTTGGCAATGCCCAAGTAGAAGGGAGAGGGTCCGAGGAAGCAGTAGTGAGATAGCGGAGACGAAGTTCACCGAGAAGATTCTGGTCTGAGCCTGGGTGTTGATGGACTATGCGGGAAATGCTGTCTCGTTGGGATGTTTGGCAACCGTCTACGTCTAGAAGGTATAGGAGAAGGTGCCAGGTGCGGGTTAGCCAGAGCTGTCCACGCATGTTGTCACAAACTTGACCCTATTGCTGGGTAGTGCGATAATGTGCGCCTCAGTCTGTTTCTCTATCTGAGCTACTCGATGCCGAATCGTTCTATTGTGGCGATGTTTTTTCAAGTGGATTTGCATGCTTTCCCAGGCCTGCCATAAGTGGAGGAGACGGCTGTCTATATTTGGTTGATCAGCCGTGGTAGCTGATTCTCTAGTAGTAGCAGAGACATCTGCCTCGAGGTTAGAGATCCACTCGCCCAGGTTATTAATCCGGGTAAGGGCGTTCTGAGCACGTAGGCAACGAAACTTGTCCCAGTCCTTGATTAGGGTCAGGTGTCCTTTCCGACGAAACAATGGGGACATGCTGAGGCTGGCCTAGAGGAGAGAGAGAGAAAAACTTTATTGGAAGAGGAATTTGGCGCACGCCCCATAGTCCCCGCACGACCCCACTGCACTCAAGTGTTTATGCTCCTAAGGTCCATAACACTAGCAGCCCGGCTGGTGGCGATGGTCTGCACGGCCGGGCCCTCCGAGCGCAGCAGGGTCTCCCAGTTCTCCTAGGTCTTGACGGTCTCTAGGTCCCGCTGGGGAGGGTCCGCCGGACAGAGAGAAAGGGTGTGGAGGGAAGTGGCGAAGGGTTCTGGCCATATCCCGCAAGCAGTAGTGGGGAAGGAGGAATGATAGTGGGCTAGGATAAGGGGCGAAGGGAGAGAGTGTGTCTATAGTCTGCGCCAGAGTGTTGATGCTTTGTTATCCAGGGAGGGGTGAAGCGGGTGGTAGAGCTGGCCTGAGGCTCTGTAGGCCTGCGTCAGCTCCCTGAATGACTGTGTGCGCTCCTTCGTGAATCTCCGATCCGACTCCACCTGATCCCGATTTAAAGAACCTCGGGCTAAAAGATTGGCGGCCTCGTTTTCGGGATTCTCGGAGCGCGTAGGCACCCATATCAGCTCCACTTGACTGGGCGGGGGTGCTTCGGCCGAGTCCAGTAGGTCAAAAGCAGGGACATGAACTCGGCCTCGAGCAAAATTTAGAATCGCAGTTTTCGAGTCACTTAAAATATACCGGGCTTCCGTGCGAGTGATAGAAAGTGCAATGGCGGCTTTCTCTGCAGCCTCTGGGGAGGCGTCTGCAGGCAAAGGTAGTGTGAGGAAGGTGGATGAAGAGGAGTCCACCACAGCTGCTGTCGCTTCATCACCCGTGCAGGCAGCGTGTACTCATACGGCGTCCGGCTCGGAGCCGTACGCTCGATGGCGTGCCTTCACACGGGCTCTGCGCCGCTGCTCATGGTGTCACGGGTGCATATTCCTCGGGAGCGCTTCGATGAGGAGCTCCCGGTGAAGAGGCCGTGGGATGGCGAGGAGGGTTGGGTCGTTTCCCGGTATTCTAATTCCGAGGGAGTCCGGGATATGCCGGCCTGTGGTGGTTGGTGTGAGCTTGATGTATTGGGCCTGTCGGTGGGCTTCCGCCAGTTACCTCATCGTGTTGTGGAGGCCCAGGCACAGTAGTCTGTCTATGGGTGTGTTGAGCGGAAGATGAAGTGCTACCTTGAATGCCTTGCGAATCAAGGCATCCAAAGCGTTTATGACATGTTTGATAGTTGTGTAAAACACACGGCTGAGGAGAAAGGCATGAATGCGGCGACATAGGTCGCACTCCTTCATGCCTCTATGATGTCCCGAAACCCTGCGAATGAGGTGCGATATTGAGCCTACAACTTTCTTAAGTTTCTTGAAGATGGCGGTGTTTTTGCCATAGTTCTGGATGTGCAAGCCCAATACACAGAGGGTGTAAACCTCACGTACAGGGCCACTATTCAGTTCAATTGGAATGGGGGAACGTGGAAAGAGTGCTTCTTAGGCCGGATGAGGAGTAGTTCGGACTTCTCTGGGGAGCAAGGCAGTCCGATGGTCCGTGCGTAATTTTGGGTGAGGGTATCAGATTCCTGTAAGGTGTTCTTTATGCCGCCGTCACTGCGGTGGGTGGTCCACAGGGTGATATCGTCGGCAGAAAGAGTGTGTTTTATGTGGGGAATAGTTGCCAATTTTAGGGCGAGGGGGATGAGGGTAATGTTAAACAAAAAGGGGGAGAGGATGAACCCTTCAGGGGTGCCGATGCTCTGAAGCGTGAAGGAGGTGGAAGACAGAGGGCCGAAGTGTATCTGGTTTGGTTTGGTTTATGGGGTTTAACGTCCCAAAGCGACTAAGGCTGTGAGAGATGCCGTAGTGGAGGGCTCCGGAAATTTCGACCACCTGGGGTTCTTTAACGTGCACTGACATCGCACAGTACACGGCCTCTAGAATTTCTCCTCCAAAGAAATGGAACCGCCGCGGCCGGGATCGAACCCGCGCCTTTTGGGTCAGCAGCCGAGCACCATAACCATTGAGCCACCGCGGCTGCTCGAAGTGGATCTCAGCCGTGCAGTCACTGAGGAATGCTTGAATGTAGCCGTGCGTGCGCACACCCACATTCAATGGGGATAGAGCAGTCATGATCGCCTGATGTCCAATGCGATCAAAAGCTTTGGAGAGATCCAACGCTGAGACTGCCTTGGTGTGACCTGGAAGAAGCGGGTCGAACATGTTGTGTGTGAGTTGCAGCATGACGTCCTGTGCGGATAGATGGGTGCGAAATTCCACCATGCAATGCGGGTAAAGATTGTTGTCCACCATGTGACTTGTGAGTCTCGCTAACAGAACATGCTCGAGGAGATTCCCGAGCCATGAGGTTAGCGAAATCGGGCGAAGGTTTTGGAGTGTAAGTGGTTTCGTGGGTTTAATTATGAATATTACCTTCTCATGGCGCCAGGACTGCGGGGGGTTGCCCTCCCTCTAGCACTGGTTGAAGTATTTCGTAATGTGGGTCATCGATTAGTCATCCAATCAAGGTGCATGGAGTTTGTGATTTGGTCTGCACCAAGTGCGGAGTTGGCGCGGAGAATCAGGAGGGCCGCTCTGACTTCCATCTCCGTGATGTCGGTGTCGAGTGAGGGTTTCTTCTTGTCCTGTGTAGTAGGGTAGAGATGTGGGGGAACCTGGAGAGGTGTACATGGTTTAAAATCTGTCTAGGAGGGGGTCGAGATTGTCAATGCGTTCATTTGTGAGGGGTGTCACGTGCTGTTGTGTTGCTGATTTGGTGCGTGTGGGGTCAATGATGTGTCGGAGGAGTTGCCATGCGCGTTTGCTGGACAGGTTTGCGGAAATGCCGTCACATGTCTGTCTCCAGTTTGACCGGCAGAGCTCCTCAGATTGCTGTTGGATTTGTGTCTACAGCGCGGCTGGCCGCTTTTTAGCGTTCTCTTGTGCTCGTTGCCCTTGCAGCGTTCCAGGAGGCTGTGATAAGCAACCCAGAGGTAGGCTAGGCGTTTGTCGAGGGTAGGGATTTCGGTTGTAGTTTCAATGTGTCGCGTTTTGTGGTGAACGTCATACTTGAGTGACTGCACCCATGCGTCGATGTCTGCGATGGGAGTGTCTGGGAGAGTGGTGCGTGCAGCGCGAACGGCACCGCAGTTAATGAATTTGTCTGTTGAATTTGCGTGACGGGGTGGCTTGTACGAGACAATGATTTGTATAATGTAATGATCACTGCCCAGTGTATGTTGTGTTCTGTACCAGGTAACGCCGCGGATGCAGCGGCTCAGCGTCAGGTCCGGACTGGTATCCATGCTGACACTGTTGCCGATCAGCATAGGCGTCTGAAACGTGTTAGGCACAGTGAGTTGGAGGTTCTGCCAGACAGCCAGAGCCTGCGACCTGCGTGGTTGTGTATCCGCGGTCAGTATGCTGACTGTAGAAATCCCCACCGATGAGTAGGGGATGTTTCTCCGCTAGATCGTCTAACTTTCGCACAGGTTATTCTATCGAGGCCATCGGCAGGGACGGGAGGTGGTATATGTTTGCTATAAATATAGAAGGCAATGAATGTGCGTGATGTATAAGTTCTGTGATCACGCAGAGCGTCTGATACGTGATGTGACGAGTTTTGTAGGTGAGGCTGCGGTGGATGAGTGTTGACGCCGTTGGTGTGTTAGTGGTATCCGAGTGTGTAGATGTGTAGCTGGGGAAGGTTTCCCGGTGTGGAATCTCCTGGAGAAGAAGTATGTGGGGGTGTGTGTTATGGTGGGAAGCAGAAGTTGCAGAGGTGCGTGCTTGGCCCAGAAGCCGCGGCAGTTCCAAGTTAAAATGGGGAGGTAATTAGTGTCCATCCCACTAATTATCTTCCAGCACTCCACCGATTCAAAAGCATCTCTGTAGATCCTGGCCAACCTTCTGAAAAAAACGGATCACCAGCCAGTTTCCCTGGACATCGGGTATCTACATCATTTAGCTATTGCCGCAGGCACTGCAGAATATTTCAGTGGGTACTTGCTCACTGTGGCATTCTGGCTAATAAAAAAGCAGATGAAGCTATTGTCTACTTATCTATTGTCTACTTATCTGGGGCGTCACTTCTAGGGCTAACTTGGAAACTCTATTCCGAATGCAGAAAAAGTGTCTTCGTATTATTCATAACCTATCGATGTACGAACATACCTCTGAGTACTTTCACCAGGACAGTATTTTGAGTGTCACTAATCTATATAAACAAAAGTTATCCGAAAAAGCATTTTTAGAATTCACAAGTAGTCGTGAGAACTTTTTTCTATATATATTAATACCACAACTAACTACACCTTAAGAGCTAGGAACTTTATTAAGGCTAAAACTAGAACAAACTACGGCAATCAGCTTTTACAGTGGCAGATTCCTAACTTACTTAATAATGAGCACGCTTTATTTGATATTATGCAAGATTCCTCAACCATTTCCATATTCAGAAAGAAATCAAAACTGTATTTTTCCAACAATTGACTATTGTTTTTTGTAATCTATTTTCTGTTTGTTTTTTCGATTGACATACAATTTCAAGCGTTGCAAGACTTTTTATTCCCATTTTGCTTTTGGCCTTCCTGTATCTTCATTTCATCAGTTGCATTATTTATACCTATTAAGTTGCATTGATTTATTGTATGTATAAATGTGTCTATCGTATATATAAGTATGTATATGTGTGTATTATGTTTATCGATGTATACATTTTTCTGTGCACTGTTGTCTGCTGTGCTCGTGGCGCCAGAAGCCTAGTCAGGCGGGTATAGTCTCGCCTTTCGCTCCGGCGCCATCACAATCTTGTATTGTCAGAATTTAATAATAAACTTCAAGCGGCCCGTAAGGGCCATCAACATCGGAGGTACATTCGAGCTTTTTTCACGAAATGTGATGCGTTGCAAATGGCTAAAAGTTTTGCTTCCAAAGAAACGTATCGGCTTTGGAGTTTGCCGACAAATCAGTGCCAATTTCTTCACTCAATTGACCCACATCTTAGATCAAGACTCTCATCCAGAATTCCTCGACATCTGGAAACACTTTATCGCCGACTTCGTCTGAATGCTGCATATACAAACGGCTTGCGATATCGTTTTGGACAAATTAACAGTCCGCATTGTGACAACTGTGCCTCGATAGAAACTATGGAACATATCCTGCTTGAGTGCCCTGCGTATGCTAACGAGCGTGCGTACTATGAACATTGCATGCAGAAGCTCTGCCCCCTGCCCCTAACAATGGAAAAAGTTTTAGGGCCCTTAGCCTGCCTTAGGCAACAGAGACTTGAAATGAACTTTCTGTTTACATATTTAAAAGACATTGGACATCTCGATAAGCTTTAAATTCACTTGCACGTTACCGTCATGCATTCTTCATGTAGTGAACTTTGTCAGCCGATTTGTCGGATTATGCACTCCATCATTTCATAGGTTACATAAATACATAAATACTGCCTGTTTGACGCATTTCCTGATTATGGCCTCCACTTTCTCTTTTTCTGCTGACTTGAAATGTAGGTAAGGGCATATGTAAGCTATACGGCTGATTACAAAGGCTTGCACGAAATAGAGAGTATTTCCTTCCCCCATGCCCGAGTGGCCAGTACATATGCGGCAAACGAGTCACATAATTTGCTGCGCGGTTCCCTGAAGCTCTGGGGTTGCGTCACTATTGAAGCCGTGCTGTAGCATTAGGCCAAAGATTTTAATTTTGGGTATTCGGGGTTGCGCAAGGGATCTGGTTTTGTATAATATGAGAAATTCAGATTTGGCTGGAGAGCACCGCAACCACCTGGGGTCTACATCGTTCCCCACGATATAGATGGTACGCTGGAGTCTCCCCTCGATTTTGGCATCACTGCCATCGGCGGTTCACAAGGTGATATCATTCGCATAGAGACAGTGGTAGAATTGCGGGATCAGCGCTAATTGGCATGGAAGTTTCAGCATTGCAACATTGAAGAGAAAGGGTGACAGGACCGATTCCTGCGGAGTGCCCTTGTTGCCGAGGGGGAAGTTATGCTAGTAGAGACTTCCTACTTGGAAATACGCATTTCTACCAGAGAGGAAGTCGCCGATATTTTATTTTTTTTTATTTAGTACATACTGCAGACCCTTTTCAGGGTCCAAGCAGGACAGGCATATATTCTTAAAACTCAAAAGATACAGAACACAATGAAAAGAAATATACATAAAAATGAGGAGACAAATATTGCAAACTATTAAGATATCATAACATGGTTCCAATCGGATATTGTCCGTGGAAAAAACGAATATTTAAAACAGTCAGTTTTCGGAAAATACGGTGTCAATGAGTGAATGTGATGATGTCGGGTATAACGTGTGGTTAAAGGGGATATGTACTGTGAAGGATCCAAAGCAAACTTATGGTTAAGTAAAGAATAAAGAAACTCAAGGCGATACTTTCCTCTTCGCGTTTCAAGTGTTTCAATATTGTTAGCCGCCATGAGGTCAGTGGGGGAGTCGGTGATTTTAAATTTGGAATATATAAACCTAACAGCTTTTCTTTGAACCCTTTCTAATTTATATATGTTAAGTTTAGTGAATGGGTCCCAAACAACCGAAGCATACTCAAGCTTTGGCCTGATGTAAGTGTTATACGTTAGAAGTTTTACGTGAGAAGGTGAATTTCTTAGTTTATGCCTCAGAAAACACAGCTTTTTAAATGCAGAGGAGCATATGTTATCTATATGTGAGTTCCAGGAAAGACGGCTTGTGATTGTTACACCTAGATATTTGTAGCTATTAACCTGCTTTAGTGTTGATGATCCGAGTGTATACACGTGGTTAATTGGGTTCTTTTTATGCGTTATTTGCATCGAAACTGTTTTTTCAGTGTTAAGAACCATGGAAAACTCGCTGCACCAATCAAGAACATTTCGAAGACACTGGTCAAGTTCGTTTTGATCGTTAGTACACGTAATTTGACGGAAAACGACACAATCATCAGCAAACAAGTGAATATGAGTTCCTGGAGTAACCACATTAACAATATCATTGATGTAAATCTGAAAAAGCAAAGGCCCCAAGACGCTTCCTTGGGGCACCCCAGAGGTGACTGGGAGACAACTGGAGCTGCACCCATCGACTGAAACAAATTGTACTCTATTCGTGAGGTAATCTTGAATCCACGATATTAAAATGTCTGGAAGATTTATGTTTTTTAGTTTTTGAATGAGTTTTTCGTGGTGAACTTTATCAAATGCTTTCCTGAAATCCATAAATATGGTGTCTATTTGACCATTCATATCCAGTGTTTTAGCAAAGGTGTGTACTATTGTAACTAATTGTGTTATTGTAGAATAGCCCTTTCTAAACCCATGCTGAAAGTCGCTTAATATGGAGTGTTCTTCAAGAAATTTGTTAATATGTTTAGCAATAATATGTTCGAGCATTTTACAGCATGCGGAAGTTAAAGAAATAGGACGGTAATTTTGTAGTAATGTGCAGTCACCTTTTTTAAAGATGGGAACAACTCGAGCAGTCTTCCATTCAACCGGAAGTTTTGATGACAGCAGAGATTTTTTAAACAACACAAAAAGAAACTTCGCAATTGTTTCGGCATAGCGTCGCAA